>NC_089980.1:92553025-92871953 GCF_036417845.1 Apteryx mantelli
ACTTATAGATATGGAAGGCAGATTACATCCCTCATCTATGAGGCAATGCATCTTATATACTGTATTAGGAAGGATAGACAAGGAAGAGGAGGAGAGGAAATTGTTTTCTATATTAATTAGCTCCTTGGCTGTGCAGAGCTCCACAGTGAAACCGGAGATGGGCTTCTTGAGTCTCTGGTTCAAGCCCAGAGAGGAAAGGAACAATTGGGATGTTGCAGTTTCAGACTGCCTGGCCAAGGGGAGGTAGTGCATATGACTTCCTACCAGCAACCGGCAGAAGTCTCCTACTTGCAGGCCCTCATTTTCATGGTGGGTTGCAACCACCTTCTAGTATGGGGCAATGCAGCATCGTTCCGGCAAACCATGCTGTTTGTATGGAGACACTGGGAACAGCTTCTGAATCCAGCCAGACCCCTGCTTGACTTGCTGCTCCGACAGGGAAGAGCTGGAGGCAAATGTTGTCATGAATGGCAAGTTTGTTTGTAGTCACCACAAGATGAAGTTTGGTATCCTGAGGAAGGCTATGAGGGCAAACAGCAAGAGTTAGGACTGTTTTTTAGGAGAGCAGTCTTTGGCTTATTCAGTGCATTGCAAGGTAGAACCCCCTGGGAAGCTGCCATGAAGTAGAAAAGTATCTCCTCTTTTACATTTAAGAAATGGCATAAATACTGAGGAGTTGAATCTTCGCTGAAAGCAGTGACAACTTAGCATCATGAGGCAGGAAGTGAGAAAGAAATTGGGAGAGAGAGAGGTAACAAACATGAAAATTTAAGTTGTAAGCTCAGCTTTATGTGTTATTAATATGAAATGTGAATGTAATATTGTCAATACGTACATTCATGCAAAATGTACTTATTTTATGCAGTTCCCATCCTCAAAGGGAATTTGAACTTTTATGTGGGAAAGCTATTTTTTTTTTCTTCCTCCTTAAAACTGTAAGTCTACTCCTTTTTCAGGAAAAGCTGTAGAAATGAGTGGTTTGACTTGAGTGGTACAGTTCTGAGTGTTCTTAGACCTTAAAAAGGAACTCGAATCATGAAAGGGTGATGTGAGAAGTTATGAAATCTTTCCCAATAGCATTTGAAGAGATCTTAAGAATTTAGTACCTAGGAGGAGTACTAAGGATGAGGTGAAATACAGTTACAAACTAAGCTGCTGCTGATGGTCTTTGGAAAGCAAGACCAAGAATTATGACTGATTAACAGAAGGAATCGATAACCAGGGACTGGTTAGCAGAAAGAGATGTGAAGGCCATAGCAATTAATGAGACAGAATTGTGTGTTTGCAGCAGTTCACGTATTGTTCTGGTGGCTGCCCTGATTCTTTCCCAATAATAATGTCAAGAGACAGAATAATTCATTAAATACTTCTACTGACCAGTACATGTGATACTCATTAATGTATGATATGCATATTCACATGCTTTTATTTCTTATGCATGCAACTGTGGCCTAGATATTGGGAAAAAGTATTAGATAACTTATGTAGTCCGATACACTTAACAGCTTGTATACTGAGACATGTAAATATAATAATAATGGGAACAATAACAATAAAGTGAAAACCTAGTCACACTGAAGTCTGTGACAAAAATTCACCAATAAATTTTTCCTACATACTTATGTTTGGCCCATTTCAGTATCCATTCAACATATGAAGTTGAATGATTTTCATTTTACTTACTGTAAAAATTAAAGATTTTATGGGTTCCATCTTAGTTACCTGATAAGTATCATTTATGGAAAGTGCTTTTAAGATGTAAAGGAGATAAAATATTTGCTCTATGTTCATAGGTAACTTGTTTGTTGCTGTTTTAGAGAAAAAACACATCACCTTTTGAATAAGTATGTCACAGCATACATATTTGAGGCATATAGTTATTTATATACAGTTATCACAACAATAATACTAATCAAATATGAAATGTACTCAGCCAAGGCAGCAACTCTGACTGCATCAACAATCATCAGTAGCTGTAAAATGAATACTATCCTAGCAACATTCTTTTGCCAAGCAATTAAGGCTAACATATTGAGCTTTATGAGTACACCATTTCTATGATTAAAGAATGTGGGGGTTTGTTGCATTGTTAAAACTATTACTGTTCAGTCTAAATTTTCTTTTTCTTTCTTAGAAGTAAATATTTTTAATAGAACTGTCTGACTACAGGAATAGCAGTAATGCTAACAGTGGATCTTATCAAAGGGTATTAAGATCATGTGTTCTGTCATGGGAACTTTCTGCACTAAAATTTCTATTGGCAAAAGCAAAAGGTTGTTTGTTTGTTTTTCTCTAGCTATTTAAGTACTTCAGACATTGTTTAAATGTACATATGTATAAAGGAGTATTTCAGTAGTGTCAGGGCACCCAATCACTGTGCTATACATGCTCTACAAACACCAAATGTTCAGTAGTCTTTCTGTGTCTGCATCCAGTAAAAGTTGGGTTAGTTAGAATATTATGAGCCACCAAGGACCGGTGACTTTGAAAAAGTAAACATGTTTCTAAGATGTACTAATTCAGATAATTCCTTAGGAACATACATTACACAAGGCACCAAGAATACAGTTCGGGTCATTCAAGAATAAAGAGTTCAAACTGGAACAGATAAAGAAACAAGGCACGGTGAAATCAAATTGGACTTTAAAAGATTTTTTTCCCTCAACTTGCTACTTCAAATGATTTTCTCACTCATTTGTCCAATAAACTGGTCTTGCATAGATAAATATCAAAGACATGAATAGCACTGATGGAAACATTTTTCTTGTTTTGAAAAAGTGTGTGAGTCAAATCTATATTTATACAAAATCAAGAAAAGGTTGAATGACTGTATAGGTGTTTTAAAGCTTTAATGGGACCAGACTATTTTTAGAGATGTGGTCTCAATTAACAGTCCTGGAAACACTGTAAGGTCATAAACAATTACTGTTAACTACCGTGGATGCAAGCAGCTGTAACCCCAGCCATCCACCAGTTAAAGTACTGTAACTAAGAAGGGCCTTCTGTGCAGTACCAATCTTCACTGAGCTAACCCGAAGGTGTAGGAAGTCTGTTCCTCCACAAATAGTTCATGGAGGAGCAGACTAGAGATACAGACTAGCTGAGATGCAACCTTAACGCCAAATAGGTGCACAGACGGAACCTACATGTATAGGCATAGGCAGTTGTCACCAGGAATGACAACAGTTCAGTTTTCTACCATAAAAACTGACAGAATATATATATTACAGCCAAGTGTGTTTCTGAACAAAGTAAGAGAGTCAGAGTTGTAGAAACACCGCAGAGTAATACTAATGAATTCATTTTTCATTTTTAAGGGCAAGAAGAACCAGCTAATGTGACATGTTCATTATGTGACACAGAGAATTGAGCAAAGCCTGAATCAAGCCTGTAATTTCTGTTTGAGCTCCAGCAACTATTTCTAAAATACATATGGTGTTGATGTGTGTCTTATTTCATGTATGAGTTGGTCTACCTTCTGCTCTAGACCTAGGATCTCACCCTGGTTCTCTTCATCAATTTAAAAAATTTTGCTGTGAGAGTTCTTACTCATTTAAGTAATAATGAATTATTATTGAGTATGTCAAGCTACTCAGTAAGCCCTCGAATGGCAAATTTCTGGTGGTCAGGAGAACATGCTGGGAAGAGCACTGATGCACATCTGCCCCATTCTCATTCTCTTCCTTAGGCATTTGCTGTTGGCTGCGTTGAGAGAGAAAACTGCGCTAGACAGACTTTTGGTCTGACCTGGCACAGCAGTTCTCATGTCTTAAACAATAAATTGAATACTTATTGTAGAATGCATTGAGTATTGAACTGACAAAGCACGTGGCATGTAAGAGCTTTTCAGAGCTGTTACTTATTAAAATGCATTCTGAAAATGTGACTTAGGTTCTTTGCTCCCAGATGTCTTTCATTTTGGCTGTGCTGAAACTCACACTTAGTGACAGCTCAGCCTGTAAGCGAGTCAAATGGCATTGCAGACTTGACCTGCCTTAGCTACCATTTACCATTCCCTCAGGTGCTTCTGATTTCCAAACTTTACCATTAATCAGTAGGACCACGTTTTAAATTTTAGATCACCAGTACAAAATATCTTTGGGTCAAATCAGATCTCTGAAGAACCTCTTTAGACGCGCTATTGAGTGAGAGTTTCTTTATGCAGTTAATTTCTTAGATCAACATTGCCTAATTTTAATCCCATTAATAAGGGAGATTGATTTTATATAGCACAAAATTCCCAGTGTCATACCATATAAGTGAAATTTCTTACAGAAGTCTAAATGTACTATACCAATCCTGTGTGATGCAGAGTGATAAAGTTAAGCTTTATAAAGATAATATCATGTTTCTCTAACAAGATCTATCCTGTAGAAAGTGATGTTTATTGGCACAGATCCAAAAATTAAATTATCAGACAGCAAGCTGTTCAGTCTTGCTGCTTCATTTGACATGAAATTTAGCAATAGCTGTCAGAGAATGATTTTGATAATGTAATACAAACCTTATTTTGTATTCTGTATACAATATTCACTGTAATGGATGAAGAAGATACTGAGAAACATACTGAAATCCAATGTGTGACTTGCAAGAATAAGTAATGTCCAAATCATGCATGTTCTAGTCTAGGCACAGTAAGTGTAAGTGAAGACTACTTGAATACACCAGAAGAACTGAAAAACAGAATAGTTAAAAACACTGTATCCTTTGCCTGCCTTTAAAATTTGAAAGCAATCCTCTTAATAATCTCCCAAATGTTTTTAAATGATGAGAAATGAATTTTTAGAGAACATTCATCAAATATTTGCTGTGTAATCATTTGTTTGACATTAATTATTTCAGAGCAAATCCTCATTTTATTTTTGTTTTATTAATAACATATCTAATATTTGATATGCTATTAAAAACTTTTAAAATAAAGTGAGATTTGTATTCAAATACATTAAGCTGTATTAAATGTCAAACATATATTGAAGTTTCATATTTGTTTTATAATTACTATATTTTTTACTATTGAAAAATATTTGCTAATTGCCTCTGTAAGAAGGGAATGGAGCTCTTCATATTTCTTTCACAGATATTTTATTCAATAGTACTGCTAAAAGGTCAGAGACAGAACTCCTGAGAGGAGTCCTGACAGTTGACTGGGTGCAGAAAAATGTGTTCTGTAGAGTTTAGTATTAAGAGGGATTTGCATGAATGTTTCGGTTTTTGCAGGGCCTGTTTACAGAGGAAAAACATTGTGAACAATAGCAAAATGTTACTTTCACTTTTCACAGTGATTTTTCTATATGTTAGAGTTACTGTTATTAACTTGAGTATATTGTTGACTAATGTAAAGTGAAATAAAAATATAGCATAAACACTAGTTTCTCTTTTTTTAAAAAGAGAATTTTGCTTTGCTTTTCTGAGCTGTAAAAAGAAAACACATTTGAAGTTTGATGTAGACTTATTTATGACTTTTTTTTTTAAGTCTCTTAGCTTTTATAGTCAAACTTCGTGTCACTGTGCACTGGATTAGATCATGGGATTATTTTACTATCAAAAGCCGTTGTGGTATCTTGGCAAGAGCACCTTTGTAGTATAGCTGTGCTAATTTAGATTATTAGAGATTTTGTTTCTGTTTTTTCCAGTTAGGTCCTCAGTTGCTTAATGCCAGCCTATACAATATCTTTATTTCACCGAAGACTTTCAGCATGTTAAAGACATTCATTTGATTTGTACCTGATGAAAGCAATGTTATGTGTAATATAAAATTTACATGTGTAATTTTTTACCGAAATGTGTAATTTAAAAGTTACACATAACAATGAGCTACTACCAAGAAGAATTTTTTTTCCTAATTTTTTTTAGTAAGCTTTTCTTATTTAGCAAAAATGTAATTATCTGCTTATTGGTCTGCAAGATAAAAGAGTGGGCAAATGTCTGTCTGCTGAAGCATGGTAGAACTTTTGGTTTTGTTCCCATATCCAGAATTTGAATTATCTACTCAAGGAAATAATAAAACATTTATCACAGTGCAACATAAGGACAATGCATCATGTCAGATCTTGACTCAAAACATAACCCTGCTCAGAAGTGTGGCAGCTTAATGCTCCTAGCAGTTCAAATACATTTTCTTTACCCTTGCATTTTGTTTTAAATGCCATTTCAGCTGAATGTAGGATCATAATTGATTCTATTATTTTATAGTAGTTTGACAAAAGTTCTCTTTGAATGAAGTGGGCAATGTGTTTTTTTATTATTTTGTAAAAACGTTACTTTTAGAAAGTAAAAAAAAAAAATTTTTTAGGTTTGTGGGCAAACAAGATAGGCTGTAGCTGAATATTACCATTAAAGTTCTATAAACAAAGCACAAAAGTGAATACAAAATGTCTCAAATAAAAGTCTTTTAAAAGTGTAAGCTCACATACAAATGTATGGCTGTCAATCCGCTCCTTCCCAGAGCACCTCTAGTTTTTTTTAACACCTCAGTGCAATTTTGCTCATGCAGACTTTTTAACATAATGCTCTGGGTTGTATCCGCCTTTGTAGGCTACAGCTACATTATAAAATAATGGGAAGGCCAAAATAAAAAATAAAATAATGGCAAAATGGGAATGCTCTGTAGAGTAATGCTGTTGGTGTTAGGGCCCAGTGCCCACAGTATAAATATCTTGGGCATTTTACATCACATGAGCTCTAGTCTGGCCTCCAGCTCCCAGGAGCAGTTGGGGCACAGTTGGGGTTTAGTTGCGTTCAAAAGGTGCCCAGTTCATGGAAATCAAGACCACTCCTGAGTGCTAAGTGAAGTGTGGTGAGGGGTTATGAGTGATGAATTCAAAATCACGCTTTTGTTGCAAAACAAAGTGTTAAAATAGCAGTTTGTGTTTTTTGATGAATCTAGTGCAAAATTAAGTGCCATATTCAGAATTATTCAGAAAATATTTGAAGGATTGAAGGATTCAGTACAAAGGACTTTTGTTCTTTTAAAGTGTTATATTATTGCTTTATAAACCATATATTATACAAATGTTAAGAAACAGAACTGTATTTTACATCATATTTTGAAGTGGGAATGCAGTTAGCTAGCTCAAATATTAGTGCAACTGCATAGCCAAAAATCAGCTAGTTCCAATGGTGGTATTGTGGACAGGATCAATGCTAGCAATGCTGGTTAGAAAACTTTAAGTTGTGGTTTTCCTTTGTTTGTGGTCTTTGCAAAGATATATTATTATATTTCATTTTTCTGATTTTCAATGTCTTTTTAGTTGCTGTTGTTTATAGGTATAAAATTAGAGATCAGGCATCAAGTCAAATGCTATTTCATCCTCCCTGGATGTTTGGGATATGAAGTTTCAGAATTATACTTTTGGTTGTCAAATCTAACCTCTTGCAAAAGATAGAATTTCACCAAATTCCTTCTCAGAGCCTCTATTCTACTTTCTGAGAAGGCATCTGGACTTCATTTAATACCTTCAGAAAAGGAAAATTCCCTCTTCTCTTCTTAAATTCTTCCCTCATTGTTAAAAAATCATATATTATCTTCAACTACATTTTATGTAGCTTCAGTTCCCACTGGATCATATTTTGACTTTTAGATGATAAATTTAAGTCTTCTACAAAATAAGTTGTTTTTTTTTTAATTTATCGACTATGACTGAGTCTTAGTCAATTTTCTTAAGCTTCTTGTTTCTACAGCAAGTCTGCAGCTACATCTGTAAAAGGCAGATTCCCCCCTTCCCCCCTTCCCTCCCCCCCCATATTGTCACTCCTGGCTCTTTCCTGGGGTTTTTAAGTGCATAAAATAATAACATGCATAATACTACTGCCACAATAGCATGCACAAGCTTTTTTTTTTTCCCCCCTCTCTCTCTATTAAGTATGTATGGTGCTATATATACATATGCTTCTTAGTTTTGGTAGAAGATATGTCCAAACAGAATTTTGAATACTCAGAAAAATACAACATGTAAAGAAATTTCTTGGTATCAGAAAAGGTAATTGTATCTTAGACTCCATATCTATGTGGGGGTTAGAAGAGTGCTGTGTATGGACTGAAGACTGCTCTGTCATAGCAAGAAAGCAAACAATTAGGTTTTCAAACACATTGGTTTTTCCAAGAATATATAGTAAAGTATGCATAGCACTAGGGTTATCAAGTGTTTATTTTATTATACCCTTTAAAAAAAAATCCTTTCCTGATAGAGAACCCTTGGCTCACCTGAAGAGAAAATTCCCATACTTTGTGTATCTACTGAAGTTTGCTAGTGCTTCCATTATGAATGGGAAAGTATAAAATATACAGCATAGATTGAATGCTGTATCAACTATGGATGTTCAGTCTTTCTGAAAATCAGCATGTATTTTTATTTCTCAGGATTTCAGGTTTCTTGGCTTTTTTCTTAAGCCCTGATGCCTCCAACATTATGATGCAATAGGTAACAGTTTTCTGTTATTCTGTTAAAAACAGAAGGGCTTTTTTTTTTTTTTTTTTTTAATCTGTGGGCTTGATCATATATTCTGTTTTACCCATTACAAGCTACAATTTGATATGCAATAATGATTAGTTTTGTCCTGTTTATAGCTGGAAAGCTGTCCCATGAATATTTATGGTAATTCCAGAAGTTATGCTGTGTTAGTAATGGCATTCCTAAATGCAAAATGGAATAGCAGATCTTTCTTCTAGAATGATCTTGGAGGTTACGAATATATCTGACAGCAGTGGTGATCTTTTTGTTTAAGAAGCAAACAAAAAGCAACAGAAAGCTGGTTTATGCTTTTGTATGCATCTTTTCAGTAACATAAACATTCTGATAAACTATATGATAATGTATTGCCTATAGCATTCCCTTTCATTGTTGACAAAATTTCATATTTAATACGAATTGTTCTTAGAAAGATCATTTGAAACTGTTGTCATATTTATTATGTGATTAAACTGTTTTTCTAAATTAATTCTTAATTAATTCTTATTTAATTCTTAAATTAATTTCTTAATTTAAATCTACCACAACCCCCTGCAAGCTAGTGCAGTATTTGCGTTCAGTCAGTACAGAAATACAGTCTTAAACTGTCTTCTTTATTTGTGCTTGTAAATATGGAAACTGCAATTCAAAATTGTATTGTTTAAAAAAATGTTTTTAATTGTGAATTTTATTTAAGTGCTAAGATGTTTTTTAGTGTCTTTGATTAAACTATACTGAAACTGCTTTCTCTCTGAGATATTGAAACACTATTACACTAGTACAGGTTCCTTAATGTCAGACTGTGGGATCTTTTTAATAAGTAGATGTAGCAGGTTTTTTGGTTAATGTGAGAACTACAGAATATTGTATGTTAAAAGTGAAATGCTCTTTTTAGAGTTCTTTTTGAGTTCCTAGTTGCATTTTTCTCAGGATACAGCTCGGTGCAGATACAGAAGCTTGCACAGTCAGTGCATATGCGTATTTATTAATATACAATTTTTCTTTAAAATGGGCATCAGTGTTGATATTATTTTAAAACTCTAACTTATTTTAATATAATAAGTGAACTCATTAAAAGTATGGTGTATTTAGCCATTCTTGTGCATTCTTAGATATTTCTTACATGTGAATTTGTGAGCTCCATGTCTTTTTCCAAGTGATAAGCTCATTTTTGGACAACGACAAAAAGAAAAGAAAAGCAACATCCTTTTTTCCTTTAAACCCGAAAGTCTCCTTCAGTTAACCACTAGAATGCTTTATCATGTAAACTGAATCAAAAAGAGAATTTGCTGTACCTTTCAGCAGTAGTTAATGATCGAAAACTTTGCTGGATAAGACAATTTTGACTTGAAAACTCATTTTTACATACAAGAGGTACAGAAAGTAAAGAAAAAAATTCCTTATGTTTGCTGAGAGATATGCTAATGGTAAAAAAAAAAAAAAAAACACTTGTTTCAAAATAAAACTTTCAAGCTGTTTAGGGGACAAACAAAAGACAAAAAAAAATCTCAATATAACAGTTTTCATATTCACAAGTCTGGGAAACAGGTCTATGCTTTTTCCACTTCAGCAACTATGCCCTACTGCCCACTCTTGATTGTTGCCACTACTTGCCTTCACAAGCTGCAATGAAATTCAAGTATTAAAAATATGTAAGATTTCTTGAGAGGATGATGTTCCTTTTTCTTCCTGTTTTCTTCTGTGATATAACAAGCACAAAATCTAGCAAAATCTGGTCATTTGAAAGCACTGCAGCAAGAAGTTATCGGATAGCACTGAAATCACTGTAGGTATCTCAGCCCTCCCTGCACGAGTTCCGCTGGCTCTGCTGCAGCTGTTTTCTGCTGCCATGGGCTCCTAGGGATTGTTCCCACATGTTGGCAGAGGTAGCAGCAGCTGTAAGGTTCCTCTAAGCAGAGTCAGGGCTGGAGATTAGCCAGGCAAGAAATTAAAAAAAAGCTTAATTTACTAATGATCCTTAGGTCTCACAAACATGTTCAGCTTCCAAGATGTGCCAGTGAGTTCTTGGCTGCAGTACATAATCTTGTGCAATATGTTCACAGGCAGACTGCAGGCAATCATCATATTTTTCAGGCACCTTTTCTTTATGGGATGCACCAAACCATACTGGCAAATGGTTGTGGTCACATGCAATTTAAGCAGCTTAGCGAGAAAATCTTATGGTAAATTGGAAAACGGTATTTAAAGAAACCTTATCTACTCAGGAATCTGTTTACCTGGAACATTGTAGCTACGACAGTTATAAGAAATAAGGAGTATAATTGAAAAGTTAAATATTCATGGGTTTGAGTTGTGCAGTGAATATTGCTGCTTGTTGATAGTCAGTTGTACTTTGTATTTCTTGATAATTAGATTGTTCTCCAACTGACTTGATAGTGTTCAGTGATTATCATTCTGTTAGAAACTACATATTGATTTCTTTTACAGGAAAATAGAGAAAATTTTCTTAGGTCCAGTGACTTATGTTAGATTTTAGTTTTGTCTAGTCTTGTGATTGATTGATAAAGGATCATTGCAAAAATCTCAAAATACACTTTGGGGTTAAAAATTAAGGCAATAATATTTTTTTTAAAAGTGACTGGCCATTGTTTTTATAATGCAGGCCATCACAGCGCACGCTTTGTAGTTGCCTTTCCAGGAACAAAATTCAGAACAAAACTTGTATTTCACTTCCCAGTTATCCTTTATGATAAATCTGTGTACTTCTTTTGGGGTTGTTTGTTTGTTTCTTTCTTTCTTCAGAATATCTCTCTTAAGTGACCATTTTTCTCTGCTCCCTGAGGATTCATATGAATTTATTTATAGATAGCCTGTGTATTTATTGTTTTACAGGTTTATCTTTACACTGTGAATTTTTGTTAAATTGAAGTTTTCAACCAGTGGTAACTTAAAATAACAGGTGATGATGGACACCTAATTTGATGGTTATTTTACCATATTGCCGTGATGTTTTCTGTCTCACTGTCTCTTTAAAGACATGATTAGAATAAATGTAATTGAATAAATTCACCTGTTGCATGAAATATTCTGTTCAGTTACATATTAATAATTTCCTCCTGTTGCATGCAGGCGGTGTTAAACATAGATTTTTTCCAAAGTACATTTAGGTGCTTGATTCAGTTTTTCATTTAGACACCATGATTTACAGAACAGGTGGAGAAAATCATTAAATTTCACTTCAGTTCATATTCATAATTTCATTTATTTTCAAAATAAAACTTTTCAAATACAAGGTAATTTGATTATGGTTTGATGGAATTGTTTAGCTGTCTATGTTCAGTGAAATGTGTTTCGGTTGTCATCCACGTTCTTCTTCCAGCTCCCCCAAACACCTTAATTTAAGCAAACTTGTTTGGGCTTTTAACTATTCCTTTAATTTGTTTGCACAATATGCAGAGTAAATCAGAACTGGACAGAAACATTTTTGCACTGGAGTTTTGAATGATATTGAGCTAAGATGAATTTGTGAGATAATACCATTAAAATGAATGCATGTTTTTAAATATTTGAAATAAAAGACGATTAACAGCAACCAGTAAGAGGGAGTGAACTGTATTTGATCCATACTCTGTTAATACTACACACTGAGACACAGAGCTGCTTTGGAGAAAACAAAGTAGGCTAAAAAGCAGTTAAGCATACTTTCAGAAAGTTGTGCAGATTTTTTTCCAGAGAACTACCGAATATTTATTGGTATTAATTTTTACTGTTTTATGGTTGTATCACATATAGAGTCAGTGTTTGTTTTTTAGCATATTTTATATTTGATTGATGCTATCAAGGTTTCTCCATAGTAGGAGAGCAGAAGCTCTAGAAGCTTTGACATTTGCAACATTCAGTGTTATCTTCTATTTCTTTTGAATTTTTCTTAACCTTCTTTGAACTAGACTAGGATTCAGTAGAATCTCTGCTTATTGGAAATCAATGACCTGAAGAAAAGCATCCTATTATGGCATCAACAGTTTACTTACTACCTCAAATTAATGGTACGTCATATCAAAATGAAATAGTTTTTAAAGAGTAGACTGACTGTATTAATCTGGCATTGTATAAAACCACACACAGCTGTGCTTTAGGATGTAACATAACCATTGCACATCACCTTTGTCACAGCAAAATTGCATAATTTTGTCTAATTTTGCCAAATCTCTTTTGAACGATCTAATTATTTCAGAAGCGCCTTTTTGTTGCCAGCAGATGGTTATACCCAAAACACTGGAGATTGATTACAAAAAATTTCCAAAAAACAAAAAAGGCTAAACACCAGTATACTTACCATGCCACTCCTGAGATTTTGAATGAGCAACGTAAGAATGTGTGCTTAAATGCATCTTTGTTAGTAATTTTTAGCTCATTAGCAAAAGACAGAACTAGAATTAAAAACTATATATGAAAGTAATGGGAACAAGAGTCCCAGCAATGTGGTTTTAACAGGGCTAGAACTGTAATGAGAACTGGTAGGTAACAAAAGTTGAATTTATTCTGTATTATGGAATAAAAATTACATTGCTGACAAACTGGTAGGCGCATTTGGAACTATGTGGTTTATGAGCAACTGCTAGAAGAATGTAGACAGAAGACATAGCAATGTGAAAAGACTTGTGATTTTCAATACTCAGGTATGAATTCATAGAAAAATTAAATATTCACCCTCCCCATCTCACCAAATAGGTCTTCACCTTTGGATAATTTCAATACGAATGGTTAAAGAACTCCTATTAGTCGATGAACACTAGAAATGGAGAAAGTCAAAAATTCTAGAACTTAAATTATTGGTTCACACAAAATTATAAGAAAGTTATTGGGCTTAAGGTAGAACAATATCTTAAACTAATTCACTTTGAGAACTCAGGTAACACTTATGCTGGAAAATACTGACTTCAGAGTAGCTTTTTTCATAGGATGTTTCTTCTTATCAAATATTAGATATTACTTATTAGGTCAATCAAACTGACTAGGAAGCAAGATTTGACTTACCATTTTTATCTTCTGTATGACATTCACCAGCTGGTGTGGAAACAGCAAAATCTGCTTGTTTTCCAAGCAACAATCATATTAAATAAAAAGCACTATTTTTTTTTAAGAAATTCTAAAAAGCCAAGGGTGCTGTATCCTAATATTTCCAATACTCCAAATGAAAAAGCCATTTTAGATTAATACTGTCAACACTCTTAATGAATTCTCTTGAATGGGATATTTAGAGGACATTAAGAACTGAGGAGATGTTTCTAGAAGAACATTTGGACACCGAATGTGTGGGACGAATTGGAATGCATTTCAGGCAGTGGTTTCATTCAGTTTCAGACTTTTGTTGGGTAAATTCATTGCCAACCTATAAGAAAAACTAGAAAAACAACAATAGAAAAGCAAGGCAGATCCTGTTTTGACATATTTTCAGATGATGATGTGCATATGGCCTGAAAACTTTTCCAAAAAATTTGCACAAGACCCTCTGATGGGAAAGTTTTTTGGCTTAGAATTTATATTTCACGGTATAGTTCGCATTTAATACTGTTTTAATTAGGCAAATAAATCTTTTTCAGTATAATTCTGTCCTTATGAAAGAATATTTTGTTCTTCTGATAACCAATGATAGTTAGAAAACCTTAGTGAAGAATTTTAGTTTGAATATTTAATTTTCTTAATTCAGAGATAGTGGAACTTTAAACTGTGATTACTTTTATAAATTATATATATGTGTGTGTACATATATATATGTACACACACACACACATATTTACGTATATGTATGCATATAGAAGCGCATGATTATAAGCCTTACAGTATCTTACATTATCTCTGTTGAGTTATTGGGTATATATTTATATCCACTGTCATAGTTTTTTAATCAGCCATTGGTCCATTTCAAATCTAATAAAATATATACTGTTTGTTACCCTTTAATAAAAAATGGTGTCCATGTATAATGGAGTTTTCATGTTTTTGAGACAGTGCTTGTGTAACTAGGGTATGCCGTATGTCTGTCTTGGCTTAGTACCTCACAAGTAAGCTTCTCACACTGATGTTATGTTTCCCATGCAACAGAAATCAAATTGCTAATAGGTCTTTTATATATCCCAACTTCAGATAATTGATCTGCACAACCATTAAAAAACCTTTTAATGAAACACATTTCAAATGGTTATCTGTACACAAGTTGTGCTTTATTGTAATGGTTTATCTTCACTGTAAGAAAAGTACATGTATAATATCAAAAGTTTATGCACAAATTTCTATTGAATCTTTTCAGTGACAGAAGGAAGAAATTATGAAAATGTGGATACTGAGAAAGAAGTGAAAATAGGCAGCATGTTTCGTAAATACTGGAAGATTTTAATGAAATTTGTCAGAAGTTTTAAAAAATTAGCTAATGGTCTTTATTTCCTAAAAGAAACAAATTTTCTCGAAAGGGGCATAAGCAGCAAATGAAACGGGCAGTATGATTGATTAACGGTGGTAATATTTTTTTCAAAATTATTTTTGAAAAAAATCATTGAGGTCCAGTACTGCTTGGGGAACTCAAACTTTTGCAAACTGATAATATTACAGTGATGATAATACTGTATTTTCTAAGAATCTCCTTTTCTTTGGTTGCAGTAGTATACATATGTAAAGCACTGAATAACAGTGAAGTAAAAAGAAACTCGTGCTCAGGATGAAATGTTTTACTGCTTCATGCTAGAAAGATCCAAGAGAAAATTAACAATGTTCCCAATAAACTCTGAGTAATGAATTGATTCAACACCAATTCCAAAGTCTCGTAAAATGCTCAATGTAGTCAAATATTTTGCTGTTATTAGGCCAATAGATAGAAAGAGGACCAAGACCAGAATGAAGTTTATATTGGAATAGGTGAGTAAAACTGTTATTAAATTAGTTAATTTTTTGATCACTGGGAGAAAATATCTGTAGATAATAAAAATTAATAGGGTTCTTCCATAACTGTGTAAAGTAATTGTTGTTATGTGGGGAAAAATGCTGTGTTCAGCTCCTGGTTGCAACTGAGCCCTGAACCCGGCAAGACCTGCAATAGTCTAATCTGCACACTAACAAAGTCCTTGTGACCAAAGAGTTGGCAGCACTGTGGTTCTTTGAGAGGCCGTATTTCCTGGCTCCCGCTCAGTTTTCACTGGCAAATTGAACCTCTACTTTGGAAATCCTACCTGTCAGCTTTGAAAGGTTCATGGTTTCTCGTATATGTCTGTCTTTTGAATTAAGTTCTTATTCAGAAAGAATTCATTATAAGAGGTTTTTTACAGAAGTATGTTATCTATTTGAATAGTGACCTTGAAAAGCATTTTTGAAGAAGCCATAGTGGCTTCTGCTAACTACTAAAGGGAACTATCATTTTCTGCTGTATGACTTGTTTTGATCATGAGTATTAACAGAACTATGAAATGAAATGTGAATTTGTCATGTACAAAATTGTCCTCATAGTTGGAGTGTCACTATTTAAGGTTAAAAATGTCCTTATCAATGTGGTGTTCCTATTTAAGGTTATGACTTTGAGTTTAGTAATTGGTGTGCTAGGGATTTTTCCATACTTACTTTTTTATCTAAAAAAAAAAAAAAAAAAAAGAAGTTAGTTCAATGTTAGCTTATGAATTAGAAAGTTCTAAAATACTGAGAACTGGTGACAAAATGCTAAAAACCTAGTTGGGGATGGCAAACCCTTGGGCTCTAGAATTTAGAATATCAAAAGCTTTGCAAAAACATTTCTATGCTCTTTGTAGTAATACTTGAAAAATAATTAGTTCTGGAATCAAAGACAGTTGCATCAAGGATAAAAAATACTGCATATTTTTTTGTCTGCACAGGATCACTCTGGCTTCGATACACATCAATTTTGTAATCAAACATAGCACTCCAGTGAAAAGTCTTTGTTTCTAGAGATCACTTTTTTCATGTATTGTGTTATGTATGTTTATCAAGGACAGCGATCAAAGAAATCTGAAGAGTTTGAAACCTTTAGCATCGTATTGCCATAATTTCATTTAAACTGTATCATTGCTGAATAATTGAATAGAGTCCCAGTTGGTTTACAGCTGAAGGATCTCACTGAAAACCCTATTGAAGCTGATGGAAAGAGGCTGTTGGCTTTGGAGTAAGCCCTGAGGACACAAAACTTAATACACCACAAAATACTGTTTCATAGAGAAAACAGAGCACAGTGTTTGACTTTTTGCAAATGTGGATTTTCAGGAACCTTATGGAGCTGAAAGCAATAGAAAATGTGAATTGTATCTGTCCCAGCGATTCATAGGTTAGAAACACCCATATAAGTTGAACAGTAGTAGTTACAATTTTTTAATGATCCCTTACACTCAAGAATGGGTTTCTGTGCTCTAGATTCAATAGTTATAGCATAGTATAAAAAGATTTGTACTGCAACATATCATTTAAAACATGTCTGGTTTCTTGCTCCATGGCATGCAATTTCAAAAGAACTGTAATGGTGATTTTCAGGTATTCTCTTAGATTTGTTCCTGTGAGGGAGCATATTTCTTGAAGTGACAACCAAGATCTCTGTCTAAGGGATATATCCAAGATGCTGGTTGTAAGAGACTTCTTTGATCCTTTCAGAGTACAATGCAGGTCTATACAATTTGTTGATTAATATCTTAAAGTAGGAGGGAAAATTGGGGTTGATTATTTTCAACCATCATGTTAAGAACATAATTTCAAAGAGATGTGAACTCTGAGGAAAGAAATTGTACTCCTCTTATGAACCCAGTTTCTTTTGATCTGTTTTTTTAAAGTACAGAGTTATAATTCACTGGTTACTACAGTGGTACTGAACCATTTTCCATTTGTGTTGACCCTAAGTACTGATTTAACTGTTGGGTGAGTTTTGAATGTCTGTCATGCTCACAACCCTGCACAGCAGCGTGCTGCAGCCCTGCTTAACATGGCCAGTCGACACCAATTCCATCTTTGAATGGTTTATGTTCTTTTCTCTAACAGAAAACTTACTAAGTTCATTATATCTCTTTTTTTTTTTATTTTAGCAGAATCAGCTAATTTTTTACTGGTTTAAAAGTCATAGCCTTATTTATTAAGAGTATTGTTTTAGTATTTTTTCCCTCCATGGTCCAGTGTCCTAAATCTTTAAATTTCACATTTCCACACTTGTGGGAAAGATGCACAATACATGAAAACAAAGATGTTTATGATACTCAATGACTAAGGAAAGGGGTAGAAGGTTCCCAACAAAAACCACAGCTATTAATACTTGTGTAAAAGGAAAAATGGAATATGAGAATATAAAGAATAGAGCTAGAGTATATTGGAAAAAGACAAGATGTATAAGATGATATCCACATGCAGATTAATGTTTTAATATAGAAGGTTCACATAGTTTTAACCATGAAACAGAACTGGATCTAGTAAGTAGTTGAAAACTAATTTAATTGAAAAATATAATAAATAAATCATTTGTATATACAAAATCAAACTATCAGAACTTAGATTTCTTTTTGAATATGTGACTATAGAAAAAGGCTGTGGTTACAGATGCAGTTTGCAAATACCCTCTGAATCCTTTGGAAAAGGGTTCATGACACTGAATAACAGAGTAAATTTAAAGTATCTTCAAAGTATTTCTCTAGTGTGGAAATGAAAAAAGTTTCTAAGAATAATAAAGTGAGGTGTGTTTTCATAAGCTGCAGTATATCACTTTTTACAGTTTTAAGAAAACAAAACTCTTGTCTGGGGTACTCTTTTATGTCAGTGTCAAATTGATTTGTAGTTTTAAATGCTGAGTATTGAGAGCCACCGTGTGGCCGTACTAGTTAATGCACACATGATGCTGATTTTATGGTAGCCCTAAGGCCATCGTTCACTAAAGATAGGTGGTGTCAAAGCATTTTGAGGATGATTGAGAATTAAAGTGTACTAATTTTCAGAGATCTTTTTCGCTTTAAAATTTAGTTTTGTTTCATAAGTAACAATTAAATGAGCACTTATTGTGGGGCAGAGGACATAAATGCAATCCTAGTCTAAGTGCAGCTCACAGCACCTTAAGCTCTGAGTCTGTCAATATATTAAATAGATAGAAATAAGTCCTTTGAATTATAATTTACTTTGTGTGTATTAGATGCCTAAAGCTCAAATGGTCCCTTTGACATGCATATGTAGGCAATTAGCCTTACTTTTAATGGTAAGAACACGGGGAAATGAAAAATTTGATGAGACTTTGGGACTCTGCCTTCATATTTGATCCTGAAGAAATATGAAAATCTACTTGACCTGAAGGATGGGTTCTTCACACATGAAACTTCTGAGTTAAATTTCTTTTTTTCCCTTCTTTCCTGCCTTCCCTCTTTCATTCCCAGCCCTTCTTCTCTTTTCCTTTCTTGTATATGTTAATGGATGACAGTACAAAACCAAAGATGGATAAGTTACATATGTAAAAGGTTTATTATATAGGCTACATTTGTTGTTGCTGAAACAAATATAAATTCTCAAGACAGTGCAAGTTTTAGGAAGCTAAAAGTTATCTGACTAAATTTTAAGCATTTATTTTCCATTACTTAATAATTGCTTTGCTTATTTGTTTGGATTTATTATTTGATTACTTATAATAGATAAGAGTAAAGAGAATAACTGAATATTTGTATCTTTCAAGGTTTTATTTACTCTTATGGAATAATTGTATGACATTAGTTTCAGGCATCAGAACTGGGGCTAGTTGGAGGAAACACGTGAGGATGAATCGATTGCTCCCAGTGATACCCTATTAGGCCTTTTTTGGACACTGCTTTGAAAAATTGCAATATGAATTCGTATCTCTTTATCCAGAAGAGAAACTTAACAATGTTTATTGCGACCATAAAGGGGGCTGATGTAAATAGAGAAAGTCATCAGTTAAAGTAGTAATCTAGATTTTCCTGAATTCAGTTTCCTTTTATGTAATATCAAGTGTATGCTGCGTAACAAACTGGATGTTGAAGCAGTATCAGTTCTCTACCAGTGAAGGCTGATGGTTTTAACTGGGGTTTTGAGGGGAAGGGGGCTTCTCCACAAAGTTTATCCTTGCTTCTGTTATTGATGGAAAGCTTTTTTCCTCTGTGCCTGAATTTGTACTGAGGACTCTCAGAGGCTGTGGGGTTATCACAGGCAACTCACTCCATCATATACAAAACTCTTGGATTTTGCCCTCAAACTAAAAATTAATTCAATAATTGCAAAAATTTTCACAGATAAGAAAATAAGCAATTCACTTAGAATCTGCCAGCCTTTTTGTTTGTTAGGGAAAAGTTGAGATTAACTATGAATTTAACCCCATTCTTTGTCTGACAACAGCAGTTTGGGAGCATTTCAATTATAGTGTGTGCTTATCAACTTTGTCACATTGGAGGAAACTATTTCTTGCCACACTTCTAAGTAGCCCTGTGACCTTTACAGAGTGTGGTGATGACAGACTCTGAATGTATTGCATAATTTTGTCCATGGCAAAGAGAATGCTATGGGAATGCAATTTTTTATGGGAAGGTGCATAATTACATTTGGGGTTTGTAACAAGTATGAAATGTATCATAATGTATTTGTGATAAATAATATCCCCTCATTAAATTGCCGCTGTCACCGATACAAAGAACGTAAACTCTCCATTCCTATTTTTACCATTATGTTTTTTTCTGCAGTGTTCAGGCATTTAAAACCATAGGATGATCTGATTAATTTTCATGTGAAGGACCATTAGTTTTTCAATTGTTTCTTCAGTTTCTCTGTGATAGGAGATACTCAGTGTCAGAATAAACAAGGATTAGTGTGAGGGCAGATGATGCAAATTTAAGTGGTTTCCAATTTACTTGAAATAGTGAGTGGTAATTAAGAGCTATTATTTAGTGTGACACCTGGGAGTGCTGAGACAATACCACCTGAGACAGTGAGAACAGACATCTGTCACAATGGAAAGTTGTTTGGGGATCTGCTTGTTTTTTAATTTTTTCCAGGATATTGCTTGGTCATTAGTCCAAACGTGAAACATGCCAGGAGGGTAGGTTTCAGCCTGGGATTATAACACATAGATATTAGGAGATTGCGTGTGGGTACCAATGCATGTGTGGTGTGTCTGAGCTCCCATTACAGTTGATGGGGACTCAGCTGCAGGCGGACGTGTGGTGGCTGAGCAGCAGACCTGCTCTGCACGCCCTGCTGCCGGATGCTCCTTGTCTCTTAAGGGTGCTAGACCCCTCGTTCAGCTGTACGCACCCACGTGGAGACTTCCACGGTGCCGGTGTCTTCATCTCAGACTGAGTCCTGCCATTGCAGGCTGCTGGCAAATCAGCCTGTTTGAAATGGTCAGTCAGTTTGAAATGGTCAGGCATTTCTCCGTATCAAACTGCTGTAGCTGGCCCTTTTGTCTTCAGTCTTAGCAGCTAAGCAAATATGATAGAACTATCTAGTTATCTCAGGTGATGCCTCCTCAAAAAAGAAACCTTAGGAAATCTTCACCAAGTTGCTCTCAAGATTGAAAAGGCTATGCCAAAAATAAACAAAGTCAGTTATAAAGTTAATTAGAAAGGTTGTCTGATACTATCACAGAAAGTAGTCTCGGTAGGTGTTCCTCCAGTGAATGGTCAGTGAGGGTAGTAGAGGTAACAGCTCTGCAGTAGGTAACTGTAGCCTCTGTATTTCCATTCTGCATACCATTCTGTGGCAAGATGATTAGCAATTCTTATTCTGAGCTCAAAATCATTTTAAAAATTATCATCTGATATGTCCAAATACAAAAATAAGAGAAAGAAATAATTTTGTTGAAGAGTTTCAGAGGTTTGGATTGGAATTTGGAAAGAAAAGTATTCTTAGAAGTCTAAGCCAATTTTTAAAGATGCATGGTCACGTGATCATGGACTTTGCTTTAGAAAATGTTTTTTGTGTTGGCTTTCAAAATGCATAATGAGAAAGTCAAGTGAAACAGTAGAAGTTTTTAAAGTGTCTATCACACTGAATCTAATTAAAGTTTCATAGGGATTGCAAGAGTCAAAGATGCTCCACTCCTTTTATTCTGATTTTGATTCATAATTCAGCAATACCAACTTGACACCACTGAAATTTGATATTCTCATGATAACTCTGTAGTACGTCTGTGTTACTAAACCCCGCAAACATGATGTTAGCCTTAGCACTGAACTGCAGGACTTGGTTCACTTCTGCACATTCAGAGAAAGATTCTCTTCCTCTACTTATGAAAGGTATTAATATGTTTTGATAGAGATTGCAGTATAAGTTATAGAGCTGGTTTGCCTAGGTAACATTATTTTAAACTCTTAAAATAGGAAAAAATATTTTTTTTATTTTTATGTATTTTTATTCCTATTTCAGTTAATTTTATCGTTTTAGTATTTAAATGAAATTTAAACCAATAAAAAGATATTCAATTTTAAAATGTCATTGCTTATTTCAAGCAATAAAATATATGGACATACTCATTTCAAGAAAAATATTGCTGTATTAT
The DNA here is from genome assembly GCF_036417845.1 of Apteryx mantelli. Lineage (NCBI taxonomy): Eukaryota > Metazoa > Chordata > Aves > Apterygiformes > Apterygidae > Apteryx > Apteryx mantelli. The sequence continues at coordinate 92,574,956 of NC_089980.1, forward strand.
ATACTATATATATGTTGTTTATTGCTTTCATCCTAGTGCTCCATCACCTCAACAAATGTAGTGTTACAAACAAATTCAACTTTTAGGTAGAGAGTTTTTTCAAAAGCATTTGAGATTAGGCTGCTTTTAAAAGGAGGCAGAGTTGAGAGATGAAAACATTTTTAAGGAGAGAAAATGCATGACGAGAAAAATGCATAATGATTGGAACAGATATGGCTATTAGTTGTTCAGAAGAAAGACTGTAAATATAATTAAAAGATTAAAGAAAATGAAGTTCACAGTATGTCATCTTACACTTTTGAACAGTCATTAGCACTAATGTATGCACAGTAAGTAAGCAGAGTATGAAAACTGGAAATTAATCAGTCTTGGAGAGGGACTGTGGAAGCAGCACCGCAACTCTCCTGTCACCTGTTTTGTGCTGTTATAGACTGTATTAAGTGAGGAAGTAAAAATCTCCTTCTTCCTGTACCAGGTAATTTAATCTCTGTGGAATATCTGATATAAGTGAGACGTTTTCTTAAATTTCCTTTAACTTCTATCTGCTACGTGGGTAAGACATTTAGCCTGCCTTAAAATAATGTTATGTGAATTACAATATCTTAACAAGAATGTGCTGCTTAGTTCTGATAGAGGATTTTTAAAAAGGTTCAAGCTTACAAATCCCAGCCAAAGCAGACTGATGAATTAAACAATGAAGCATTTTTTTTTTCCCCTCAAGGACCATGTAAATATAATACAAACGTAATTTGCGCAGGAAAATAAATTGTCCTCTGCTTAGAATATCAGCCTTAAAAGAGGGCAGCAGGTATATGCAGGAGATACATGCTTAAAGAATTAGATGTCGAAAACAGTCTTTCAAAGGCAAAATTAATTGTGCATAATTGTCTTCATTTCTGTGATTTTTAAACTTTACAAAGCAAAATCTAGCAGATTTCATGAAGTAAGAAATGTAGTATTAGTGACATAAAATATTGGGTCTACAAAGGTTGGGTTCATTTTTTTTGTTTTTTAATGAGGTAAAAGAGAGTGGGATAATAAACATTAAGACCTTTTCTTTCCAGTGGATAGCATTTAAGACTAAGGGGGATCTCATAATTTAGCAGAGGTCTGTGGGAAAATTCCCTGCATTTTAAAAGGATCTACCTGTAAAAAGGCAGCTCTGTGGACGTGACTGAACAGTTTCTGTCCTTTCCTTAAATCAGCTGACTTCCCCTGGCAATAAGCCTAATAGTTGCCTGCATTTGACAGCCTGTCTCTAAATTCCCAAGTCTGCTAGCCAAAAGAGCACAGTTAAATAGACCATCTGGTTTTAACACTTATTAGGTGCTGGTCCCGTGCCCTTTTTGGCGTGTAAAGACATGGTGTTACCTTTGAAGCTGACTTTGAACAATTTTGAATAGTCCACAGGCTTCACAGCCCTGGCCCAAGGCAGGAATATGTACAAGTAATCTGCTAATAATGTGGAATAAAACCAACAAAAAAGAAAGCACAGTTGTCAAAGGTATTGGCAGCAATCTGACTACAGCACTGATAGTTAGCATAAGTTGTACAGGGGTCTTCTCTGAGACGTACTTCTGTCCTGAGGGTACAGTGGAAAATTTATGAAGCAGTAGGGCAGGAAGATGTTTCTGGGGGAGATGAGGTTATGGAAATGTGATGGGGCGGATATAAAATCCATGGAAAACCCAGCTTCATCAGTCCCACTGCTCCCAGCCTAGTGATTTCTTGAGGGTGGGTTTTTGGGTTTTTTTGTTTGTTTTTTTTTTTTGCAAGTAAGGCTTTAGCATTTTATCAGATTAAGTGAATAATTATCACTTATTATAATTAATCAGATGAAACCTTTATAATTTTTTTTCTTTAGGAGATTTCCCAAATGTGCTCTTCCTGTAAGATTTGACATTTGGTGTCACGTAATGAGCTACAAAGAATTAATAACGAATGCCTTCGGAAATTCTGTCTTAGAATGCAATAACTCGGGAGGAATCTTCAGTTTGAATCTTGTTTTATATTATTAGCACACAAATTAGTAGTGTGTGCTAACTTTTTATTTGACACTAATTAAGTAATGTGTTTCCTTGCATTACTTGTCTAGGTCTTGGTATTATACACACTGACGTCAGTAAAAAAAAAATTGATTTTTATGGTACTGCAAGTGATCTGATGTTTTAGTTAGATTATCTTTTTTCTTGTTACAATTCAAGTTACATAGTTCAAGTTACTTACTGAACCATGAGTATAATTCTGATCTTTCTTAGTTTAGGAACTTGTATCACTTTTATTTCATTGACTTGCATTTTCTGTTATCATTTCTGCTTGGTATTGGCATGTTTATTTCTTCCATCCTGTAGGGCAGGAGCTAGTAAAGCAAAAAAAACCCAAGCCACAATACAAAGTCAAAAGACATTTGATACCAGTGAATCATTTCTCTAAAAGGGAGCAGTTATTTTTTATGGCTTAGGATAACTTCCAGCTCTTCATGGACCTACATAATGATGCCAGTCTAAAACTGTTTGAAAACCCTATAGACTATTAATTCATACTACGCATTTACCATTACCTATAAAACTTTTAAGAGAAACTCTGTTCTTCCTAAGAATCCTCAATCTGTTGCTTTGCATAGTTGTGAAGTTGTAGTGGACTGTTGTGGTTTAATTATGAAAAGAAGAATGCGCTTAATGATTAGAGATGGATTTTTTTCTTCCAGAGCTAATAATGTTTCTGTCAGGATATCTTTTGAGGAGGGGTGCACTAAAAATCTTGGTGAGACATCATAAGAAAGCTGCAGCTGTATTGGAAAGACCTTGAAAACAATTTCTGCTTTCATTGTCTCAGAGTTTAAAACACATCCAATAATTTCATGGCTCATCAGAGTGGCAGTTTTGAGTATTGCAGAAAAGCAAAGGAGGTGTTCTCAAATATAACAAATATTTTTATACAAACCATGCAATATCAGCGTCCTGTTGAAGCAGAAATATTGACATCTCTGCACAGTTAAGCACAGCAGCAATGGGATTAACAAGGTCTCCAGGGGATGTCAGCATTTGAACTGAAACCGGAACAAATTCATCCTTGCTGTTGCCACACTCCCCTTGCGTGTCATCAGACTGTCTCTCTCCGTGCCAATTTCTTTTCAAGTTGTATATCTTCCCTACTGGATAGTTTTCTAACAACATACTGAAAACATCTTCTGCTGACAGCAAAATAGACCAAGATTGATGATTTTTTTCATCAGTGTACTCCAAGTAGTTAACAAACATGATGACAGGACTTCTTGTCGAAAGAGCTGGAGGAGCGTAGATATCTTCCGATGTTTCACATTGGTATATACATTAGCAGGAGAGAGAACAGTTTAATTCTAAGCTGAAGAAAAAGAAAACATGGGCTTTGCATGATTTTGCATGCTTTTGAAAAGCATGGTGTTATACAATTAATTCCTGTCTTAATTGATGTGCATTTTCTTGTTATTGCTAAAATGAAATATTTTGATCCTTCTTTTAATAAGGCCTGAGGTCATTTAGACACAGTTTTCTATTCACTTTGGAGTCCAGATTTTCATCATATTGAAGAAAGGCAAAAATGACTGTTTAAATAATTTTATTATTGCACTTTTATGAACCACAGAGAAATGCTGACCATTGTACAATACATGAACATTATTATTAGTGATTTAAATGCATTTTTATATTTTTATTGTATTTTCACTCCTTGGTGGAGCTTAAACTGGGTCATTTTAACCAACATTTTATTTAAATCTAGTGCTAGTGCTGTTTCCCATTTGTGTTCACATGGAAGAATTATTTTCCATTTTAAGTTCTTACACTCTTTTATTCAAGTACCAGTAATCCATTCAACTCGAAGACAAGCACTTCAGTTTGACTTGAAGTGAAATACTAGGTTACATTTGTCCAGGTTATAAAATTCTGGCTTGAGTTGAGTAGTATGTTATCTATACCAATAGTTACTTTTCTTTTTTTTTCTTTATAATGGCTACGTGTTGAGTAAGGTAATTTGAAACTATGTCTACCTCTTTAGTGACTTGTTGCAAAGCTATTATTTCTGTGTGCATTCCTGATACTTTCTTTCATTTTTGGCTTGTCTGACTATCTCAAAAATGTAGCATTTTAGTAATAATTAAATTTTCTTCTATCATCAGTGAGGTATATAAACACTTTTATCTTCTGCTTTATAGATTATAGAACTGAGGAATCCAGGATTAAATTAAATGTTTGCTTCTTGCTTGGTGCTTTTAATCTGATTGCTATTCTTCCTCCTCCCGTAGACTGTTATCTCATTCTCAATGCATCATGTAACTCTTTCACTGAAAAGCATGGGGCTGCAATGATGTAGCCTAGTGTACTGTATAAAGAGTACACTGTACAAGGCAAAACATTTCTAGACAACACACCAGTCCATTCTTTAACTAGTAATCATCCCTCTCTAATATGCCAACTGGACAAAACACAGTCTTGTCCAATAAATAGGTTATGACCTGTGATAAGGCCAGGGCAATGGACAAATCTGCCAGAAATTCTGTCTTATACCTCCTCTCTTTGTGAAAAAGAGGCAGAAAGGATAATTCATAGGAATTTTTCAAAAGTATTCATTGTGTGGAGCACAAAGACATAAGAAATAATGATCATGCTTGTACAACTGCGAAGTACATTTTAAACCCATATTATTTTGAAAAATCACAGTATCATCTATCATATGAAAAGTACATCAGGAAACTGTTGAATTGCAAGATTTCGGATTCCTGACACTTACCACTAGTCTGTGAGAAGTGTTCCAACAATATTTCATATTTTTTTATTAACAGAAAAAATATACTTTTTCACTCTTCAGTCTTGAAAGCAGCCAAGTCATTTTGGTCTATATCTATATAATTCATTTTCATTTAGACAGAAAATCAAATTCCCAGGTTTTTTCCACAGAGAGTTCCTACACGTCTACTACGTAAAAAGTAGAAGAGTTGACAACCTGGGCTCAAGAGTTAATGACAAAGTCTAAATAATAAAAACAAGAAAAGAGGGCACTAAAATGTAAGCATCATTTATATATATCTCAAGATTGGCAGACATACTCAATCAGTTTTTACAGCTTTGAAGAAAAGATGCTATTATTTTGCTTGAATCAAAAATACAATGTTAGAAAAAGAGAGTTGTAACTTTGATAAGCTGTTTGACAATTGCTCCTATTTGTCTAAACATCTCCTCCCTTCTCTGTCCTTCATACAGTTTTGCTAATTGTGGTTTAAATACATGAAAATGAATACTTCACTTTGCTGAAGCTGAATATTTCACTTCACATGTTTTGTAAACTACAGAAAACCAGTATGTTATATAGACCTGAAATATTTTTAAAACTTTCATTGAAGCAAACTGTGTGTGCGTGTGTGTGTGTCAGTGTAGAGAGAATCTCTGAGTGCAACAACTGAGAAATAGTCTGCAGACTACTTTTGAGTAACAAGGACAGATACATTCCTCTTCTAAACAAGTATTTCTAAACCACAAATTGACAGGAGACAACCCTCAATTGACAGAAACATGCATGCACACAAAGAAGGGGAGAAGGTTCAGAAGAAAACAGTTATAATACTGTCAGAAGAATAGTTCTCGAATTACGTGCTCCTGATGGTTCCACTAAAACAATCATTATCTTCACACGGAGGGAATACACTGCTGAGGAACATGTTTAAGCAAAGCAGTCACACTACTCTCCTTTCTTTCTCCTTCAGAGGTATTTTTAGACCACTTTACAGAACTTACTGAGGTGATTTCGGTAAATTGATCAGATCAGTAACTCATGGGTTTAAACAATTCTAACTCTAATACAATGAACTTAAATCTCCAGAGGGAGACAATTAGATTATTGACTCTTCCAGGAGAAATTCAAACTAATTCACATTTGTTTGCTAGAATTACCTTCTTCAAATACTGTCATGCCAGGAATTCACTAATTATAACCAAGGAAAAGAATAAGAGTCAGACAGAGATATTACTTCAGGATAACTATACAAAGATAATAGCTAGATACATTACAAAAGTGAAGATTTAGAGAATGAGCATGCATACTCATTAACTAGAAGAGGATATTGGCCAGCCTGCATCCATCCAGAAATGATCTGCTAGGTCACGCAAGTCATCTTTGTTGAGGAGAGTTCACCGTAGTCTTTCAGTTCTTCACAGGAACCGGCTGCAGCATGAACAGTCAGTAAAGCTACTGCTGCTTCCCAGTAAAGAGCAAGAAAAGTAATGGAAGGGCATATCAACGCAGAAGCACTACCTGAATCCAAAGTGTTAAGCTGTTGGATATCTTTTAAATAGAGACTGAGGTAGAATTTTATAGGAGAGCTTTATTACAAGTTGTTTATATATGATTTAGAAGGTTTTTACTAGCCAGCTATTCCTTTGACTGTGATTTACTGCTTCTTTATTACTATTAATACAAATCCATTAATGAACAAAAATTTTGTTATTTGAAACAAACCCTGTGATTTCACATTCTTCAAATGTCATATAAGAAAGCTGTGACCTCATTTTCTGCTTCCTGCAATGCTTCATCTTAAAATAGTACAGTAAAAGTTGTCTTAAAAGCACTAAGAAATTGAAAACAGGTTTTATATTGAATATATTAGTTTATTTTAAGACTTGTCTGTGTTCTGACTTCATTAATACAGGCATCTCTATTTAAATCTTTGAAATCTATAAACTCTGTCTTCTTAAGTAGCTTTCCTTCTGGCCATAGCCTTGATAGAGTTGGGGACCAGCAGTAGGTATTGATAATAGATAAGGCACTTATGTGTTTCAATAAGCAAGTTCTCAGAAAGAGAAGTCTGTCTGGTAAATTGTCCTTTGGTTTTGGATAGAATTTTTTCTGGAAGATTAAATGGTTTTTGTTTTTTTCTTAACATTAGTTATAAGAGTTTCTGTTCTGAAACATAACCTTACTTGAAAAGGGTTCTATAGTACATGTATTCTTATGTGTTTAGTAAATTCAAATAATTTTCCTTTTCTGTTGCTTTTTCATGCTGTTTCTCAAGGGGTACAAGTAATAGAAGCTAAGGAACAATTGTTTATTATATATTCATCACAGAAATATAGTGCAACTTTTAAGTCCTTCAGGAAAAAAATTCTTTCAAAAGTTCATTCTTTGCTTCTGTAATAAAACGTTATGTAGTTGGAGAAAGATTAATTTAATCTGCCAATTCAACCTTGTCCTAGAAACAACTGCTATTAACTTAGTTATTATGCAGAAAGTACAAGTATGGTAATACAAATAAAAGTTCTGCTTCGTAGAAGGAGAGTCCTGAGGAGAAATCACTGTAGCTCAAGTGCATTCCTCTTTTCTCCCTATGGACTTCTTTCTATTTTTCTTCCTGTTCATTTTCTTGCATAAATTGTTATATAGTACTCCAGCTCATCATGATGGTTTAGTATTTTTTTCTAGATTTCATGCATTTGCTGTAGCTGTGCACATTTTTCCTGTAACAAGAAATTACTGTATTTTGACATTATACTTAAGCACACCTTGTCATGGTTTTATTGTCACTAAGTTTTGTTCGCTCCCCTTTGAAACAACAATTGTGAATAAAAGAATAGTTCATTTTGAATATTTAGGTTGTATAGTTTAATTAATATACTTCTCTTGTAAGTAGTAAATTTTGAAGAGTAAAAATATTGAATGAAATCCTAAAGCAAGATTATTGAAACCTGAGGTCATTTCTTTCCATTTCTCTGGGTCCCTATACTTACTGATCCTGTTGGTTTTTTTTTATCTTTAAAGAACAAGAATAAGCCTGCTGAGTGTTCAACTTCCCTTTTTTTTGTTTTATTTTTCTCAACTTCTCTTCACTTCCTCAGTAACTACTTTTCTGTGGTTTTCTTCCATTTACCTTAATCTCATAAATTTTGAAGGACAAAGAGTATTCTTTAAATGAGCCAGACAGAGCAGGTTCAACAGTGAGTAATATGAAGGAGGGGGGAGCTTTTGCCTTGTTGGAACTTAAAACATTTCAAAAGGTCAACCTAAGAATTGCACTTTCTGATTTCTTTAGAAAAGTTACAAAATAATTATTTTGGAAAGAACTGAATTACATTCATCACACAGTAGTAGTAATAATTGAGCCTGTCCTTCATTGGAGACTGCAACAGAATATACCTTTTTTTACTTTAGGTATCTGAGATATCTGTGCTGTCTGAGTGCCAACACTCATCAAGATGAAAATAACTAGGCCTCAAAATTAAGAGATGGTACTTTTCAAGGTGTCAGGACAGTGCAAAGAAAGAAGGCTGGGAATAAATTGCGCAGAATTGCTCAAAGCAGTGAACAAGTATGATGGTGCATTCTGAGAAAACTGCAAGTGCTGCCCTATTGTGAACTCTACAGAAAGGAAATTACAATGATTGAGTCTCATGGTCACAAGGATGAAGTTGTGCTATAGTAAGGTGATCGTGAGAAAAATACTAGAATAGCCTATGCCATTGCTGTTGCTGGAAGCAAATGCATGCTCGTTGAAAGCTATGTTATGGGTGGGAAAAAATGCTGGACTTCAAAGTTGCAAACAAGTACCTTCAAACTGAGGAAGCTGAAAGGAGAAATATGTAATCAGAAGAAAGAAAAAAAGAAATTTAATCTTAACAAGTAGTGATGATCTACTTAGTTTGTCCTAGATGAAGAGCAATTGGATCTTGAAGAACACATCATAATTGATGTTTTATTTATTAAGAAGTAAAATATTGGCAGTTTCTTCTTGCATTCAAGCTTTATTACTTTTTTAACCTGGGTTTTTAGATAAAATAAGACAAATTAAGCTATAAACCTATTAAAAATTTCCTTCTTTTTGCTTCATGTAGTGTTGGTAGTTCAGACAAAAAGCGTATAGCTGATGTTCTTCATGAATGATGATACTTTTGTGATACCAAATGCAATGGCAAGGTAGGGAAGGGTATTATGGTTTTTAAGTCTTTAGTTGAAATACCCCAAAGATTAATTAAAACTTTTTTTCCGTTTTGTATGTCTCACTTCTCCTTAAAATTAAGTAGCACATATTTCTGTGTCTAACTGTGATGTTTTTTATGTGTCCTAATCAAGAACTGCCTGAAATTGAGGACATCTTTAGAAGAAATATAGGTGCCAGCAAGCTAAACTAAGAGTTTATTTAGTACATACTGTTTTAGATGCACACACACATGTAAGCAAAGGTCATAAATTTACAGCCCTCTTGAGCAATAGGGGAGGGGAAAGAAAATCAATTCTGATCAGGAGACCAGTGCCAGACCTCATAACAACAACTTCTCCATACACCTGAGGCACTTAGTAACATTTCATATAAATTTTAAGCAAAATCTTTTAGTCTGTAATAGCACAAGATGGATATAGTACAACTTTTTATAGTTTCACTTCTCTTATATACTAATTGTTGGTTTTGTTGTCTCAGGAACCATTTAAATCCAGATTGAATAGAACAACCATGCAATTAATTGAGCCAAAAGCTCAAGAGATTTTTCTTCAAATATTCTGCCTTTAAAGGATGTACACTATCTGACTGCCATCGCTGAGATATATGTGTATAAGTGTATCTATAGAATTGGGTTACTCAGTTGTTCTTGAGCCAACTCACATAGTAGCCTTGTAATTTAAAATAGCCACAAATTTATGGCAAAAAAATGAAATTAATTTTTGTACAGTTTATGGAATTGCCAGTATTTTCAATATGGTTGATAATTTGATATAGTCGTCATTTGTTTTTACTATGTCAAAAATCAGCTGTGAGGTTTTGTTAATTTTTTTTAATTTGTTTGAAAAATTGTATTTAATTTGTCTCTGAACTGATTACTCTGCTATCTGAAAGCTTCATAAATTCAACAAATGATCAGACAAAACTTGTGAATGTTAAATATTTCAAAGATGTTATTTTAAAACATTTGGTATATTTTAGGAGCATGTGAATACTCTCTCTGAACACAAAACTATCATATTTTTAGGTGTAATTATGTATTTTTAAGTGGTTGATTAATCTTGAGTTTATAAGTACTTGAATTATAGTCAGACTAGCATTGCCATATCTTAATGTTTTCTACTACAAAATGTTTCCTTCCCTCCTCCTTTTTCCTGTGTTCACAAGTGATTTTTTTCTCTGAACTACTGAAACTGTAGTTCCTAAAACTATAAACAAAAAGTAGTGTCATTCCCTATATAGTAGAAGTTTTTATTCTTCTTAGTTTCCCTTTAATAAATTAGACTCTCTTGCAATCAGGTTGGACAACATAAGCAATGGAGTTACAAACATAAGCATTTAATTTTAAAATTGTACAGTTTTGAGATAGAGTTGACTTCTTAAGTTACAGATTATATTTCTTAAAGTGTAATTTTTAATATTGAATAGCTGTTCCTTTCTGAAAAATAATTATTTTACTATAGTACAGTATTGTGAATTTATGTGCATGTTTCATATTTTATGTGACAACTGACTTTGACAGCAAGTACCATAACTGATTACTTTATTACCTGTAAAAGAGACATAGGAGACCAATACAACAAGCTATAATAAAAGAGTGAAATTTTAGGCTGTTGTTCTACCATGTACAAAGGTTTGCTTTATTTCAGACACAAGTTGATTACTTTGTTAAATGCTTACACTAAGTTCTGAATATAATCAAGATCAAATCCAAATTTCTGTGTTGCTAGTATTCTCAGGTTTGCAGCTGAAGTGAATTTTCCACATGCTTTTTTTCTGTGGGATCAGTAGCTGGTGTATTAGAGGTGCAACCCTTGGTTCATTTGTGTTGTTTATGAAGTATTTGTTTCTCTTCAGTAACTCATAAAGAATATGTTTCATGAACTGCACTGCCACTTTCTCAATTTCTTATTTATTCATTTTTGAGCACTGCAGTATTTAATTAAATACCATGATGTGATTTTTTTTCTGCTGATTTGCCAAAAATTCATGTGAATACACCACTAGTTAAAAGCCTAGTTTGATTTCCTTTAAATGAATAGTAAATAATTACTGCTAAAGCAAGAAAGATCAGATATGGAGAAGTTGGATAATTGTGAGACTAAGAAATGTATTTTTTCCTACAATATTTTTCTTTTCATGTCCTCCTTTATAATTGCATTCCCAACTTCCTGTTTATTTCTGTGTTTGCAGAGATTTATTGTTCGTGTTTGGCAATATGCCAGGACTGTGAACCAAATTTTGCTTTGCATCACCTGCTCTGTACCCCTTAAGTCAACTTTTGGTGGCTGTGTGTCAGGGACTAGTAAATGTAAGGAAAAAAAGAAAACATTCCTCATAATTTGATCTAGAATTAATTGACTACAATATACACATCTGAAAATACAGTCACATAAAATGCTCGGCTCTCATGTAATCTATGGATCAGTAGAGATTCTGCATTGGTAATGATCATAAAGAAATTTATTTTAGGGAAAGGACAGAGTTATTATTACCACAAGCTGCCTTGTGTCATATTCAGGGGTGATTGATTTTGAGAGGTGGCAAATGCAGCAGTTAGGAATGTGGAAGAGATGGGAGGAAAATAAGAGGTGTTTGTGGCAAATCAGGTAAACTGAAACACGAAGACCTGAGGAAGCAGTAGCCAGTGGCTAGAGTGAAAAGAGTTGTACATGGCAAGCTCAACAGGCTTGTTCAAAAGCCCTTTTATTCCAGTTTACACCAGGGTTACCCTGTCTTTCCTTCTGTCATCTTAGTTGCAACAAAAGAGCTGTACTTTTTTATGATTCTTCAGCTTTAGCCCAAAGCCATGTTTGTGAACAGAAAGAGAATTGTTCCCTTTGGGCTAACATAGCTCTGGTGGTTTGGGTTTTCTGTTTGTGTGGTTGGGTTTCTTTTTTCCTTCCCTGCTGCTTCTGGAATATGCACTCCAAAGCAAGTGGAATTTCAGTGTTCAGTGTTTGGAAGGGAAAAATATTAGTTTGTCTCAACTGTGAGTCAGTATTCAGTGTAGGTGAAGTATGATAAAGTTAGCATCCAGAAATAGGGAGACGGGGTTATGGATTTCTTCTGCAGTAGGAGGCTGGAGGACCTAAGGTTTTTATAGACTGAGATCCCAGTCTCCTAGGCATTGGAAAGGTAAAAACAATGGATAGATAAACAGAATTTGGTTACATAGCATAACTGTCTTAATCCATGCTGTGCCTAACTGATAAGATGGCTGATGATGGGAAAGGGTATCTTCTCTCTAACGTTTAGTATATGGCCTGCTACTTAAATCTGTCCTAGCTGCCTGCATAGTTTGAAAGAGAGGCTTTTAAGGGAAAGAGGTATGCAAGTTCTCAATTTCAGTATTCATACTGGAGATCAATACATTTGGGTTTCTGTTTAAGTGAAGCTATTTTTTATCATAGTATTCTTTTAAACAATTAAATGCATTCTTTGGAAAGTAAGAATAGAAAGCAATTTGATTTATATATAGCAAATTGTGGGGTATTGGTGCTGGCATAGATTTCCACATTAATAGAAAGGGTTCCTTTCATATGGCTCATAATAATACCCAACAGTTTTTTTCCCTTTTCTTTTTTTTTATACAGTGCTTCTTGTACTGTAATTATAAGTGAATTTAATTTTTATCCTTGTCCATTCTAGGTACAAAGGTCCAGAAATAAGCAGTTACGTGAACTGTTTCCAGATGGGTTTAGTATTCATCATGCAGGAATGCTGCGGCAAGACAGAAATTTGGTTGAGAACTTGTTTTCTAATGGACATATCAAAGTCCTAGTTTGTACAGCTACGCTTGCCTGGGGTGTCAATCTTCCGGCCCATGCTGTTGTTATTAAGGTAAGAGCTTATCTTACTCTGCGTGTGGGTATCTGTCTTAAAGCAAACCTGTAAAGAAGCATAGATAGCAAGATCTTTGCTGTTGGGTTGTTGCTGTTGTTGTTGTTGTTGTTGTTGGGCCTGGAGGGGAAACATCTGATTGATTTGAAATGTTGTTTATATCTCATTGAACTGATTCTCTCTAGTGGGAGTCTAGTTTGTATAGTAAAGATTTAAATATATCAAAGATTATGAAAGGATTAGTTAAAGTACACTTCTGAAATCATGCTGTATTTGCCTAATTTCAGTATTCAGCTCATCAGGATTATATTCATGTGTATTTATGTTAATTTTTATTAACTTTTCCTCAAACAGGGAACACAAATATATGCTGCAAAAAGAGGCTCCTTTGTTGACCTTGGAATTTTAGATGTCATGCAGATATTTGGTCGAGCCGGACGGCCTCAGTTTGACAAATTCGGAGAAGGTGTCATTATTACAACTCATGACAAACTCAGCCATTACCTGACTCTGCTTACTCAGCGGAATCCAATCGAAAGCCAGTTTCTTGAAAGTCTTGCAGACAACCTCAATGCAGAGGTAACCTTTAACTCATTTAGAGAAACTAGGAAGCTTAAAATGATTAGTATTATCTGAAACAAAAATGCAATATTCTCACACTTAAAATATCTAAAATGGAAATTTTATTTATTACTGGGAGTCTGTAGGTGTATATTTATAAGAGGAGTGAACTGGAATACAGATGTGAAAATGTAAGGGGCCTTATGCAAAAGGTAGTAGATAGTACTAACACTATGGAGGGTCAAAATATCAGTAACCTAGAACTGTAGAAAAACATAACATTTACTTTTTAATCAGAAGTGCTTTACTAGAATTTAAACAATATGAATAGTTTTTTGTGTTCTCTCTCTTATAGTAACCAGTTTAAAATATGTGCACACACACACTTTTTATAAGGAACCTTCAGAAATTTAAACGTGTTTCAATGAAGAAGGGAATACTGTTTTGCAGAGGCACATACTGGTCATTTTTTCAATAAAAATAAAGCTAAATTCAGCTAAATGGAAGTGTCCTGTGACAACTTAGAATTGATTATGCTTTTGAAAGACATAATAGTTTATTTGATATATCAGAGATGGTCTTAGTTTATTAAGATGCTTGTTACATTTTATCTGTATATTTCTTACTTTTGCATTATCTTAGCCTTTGTGTTAATCAATAATAAATAATAATTTTAAAAGAGAATTCTGGAAAGGCAATGGGAGCAAAAATGGATGCATTGATCTTTTAAAATGCAAGGAATCATTCCTTGATTCTTCTTTACAAAAGACTAAGCTTGATAACTCACCATTTTTTATCTTTTAAGCCGTCCTATAAATTAGTCCTTCAGTTCCCGTTAATAGGAAAAATCTCTGCCTATGTCCAGTGACTCATCAGAACCAGAGTTAGGTTTAGCTGTTTAGAAAATATTCACACACACACAAAATGGGAAAATGAAAATATTCATATTTGTCTGCACTCGCAGCTGCTCCTTCTGTTTACCTCAAGGCTCTGGAATGGTCTTTGTACTTCCACGATCCTGGGCAATGTGCTGTAGGTGGCCCTGCTTGAGCAGGGAGGATTGGACTAGATGATCTCCAGCGGTTGCTTCCAACCTCAGCCATTCTGTGATTGTGTGAAGGCAGGAGAGAGAAATTAAATGCCCCCAGAACATGAGACAATTTTCCTCCATCCCTTTTTCCACTGCAAAGAAAAGAGGAAAAATATAGAGGAAGCATGCTTGCAGTGGGCAAGTGAAGAACTCTGAACCGTTTCCCTTTGACAGCACTCTCACGTTCTTGGAGATAGATACCTGTAAACGTTCTCTTCTCTAAGTCGAACTGGATCAATATTCGATTCTGTAAGAATTAGATAGTAGGAAATTACATATAAGCAGCAATAATTCAAATTCCAAAATTGGTTGTGAAGGCCAGGATTACTTCCACTTAATGTTAGGTCCCTAAAAATTAGGAGGGATAGATCTGGTCTTAAGTCATTAGACACCTCCAAATCTAGGCTGCCTGTATAGTGAGTTGGAAGTAAGAGGCATCCCTAGAGGGCATTTCAATTTTTTTCTTTTTTTTTATTTCTTTCTACTCTCTCTCTAAGCGCCTAACTGTAATGAAACTTTTTACTTTTAGGAGCTTACAATTAGGTAAAATGAGCAAGGTTTGTACCCTAAGGGAAATTGAGAATTAGAAAAATATAGTATATATATATATGTATAAAAATATAGTATATATTAGAATATATTTAATCTATTACCTTGGATGAACTATAAATTAATCTGTATGTTATTTAGAGTTATTCAAAACTTTGGGTTGAAAAAACTTAAGACAGAGTTCAAGGAAAAAGTATTCTATGTGCTTAATTGACTTCTGCCAGAGTTGAGTATGTAGTGCAATATTCACAGTTCAAAAGTAATTGTACCTAGGGATAACAGAGCAAACGTGATCATTTTGTCAAGCCCTTTTTTCCTGGAAATGATTTCAGAACTGCAAAATAGATGATACAAGATATTTGTTTATGTCGATCATTGTTTTGTTTGTGTCTGAATCGCATCTTGTATGTACATCTGAAGGTATCACAGTGAAACAGAGTTCTAAAGATAATACAAATATATAGAGAGTGAACAGTAAGTCTGCCATCTTAACCAAGGTTACAGGGCAGTTTCATTCTTGCATACAATACCTAGTATTCTGAAATAATATTTAGTATTTTGACTTCCGTGCAAAGATACCTTTTCCAAAGTTGTTTGAACAAGTTTTTGCTTGTGTGTACACACATGATAAATTATTTTGAATACATGAAAGCTACAGGTATTGCCCTTTAAAATAACAAGTCCATTAGAATATTCTAACATTAGAATAATGAAATCGGCTATGTTTGAGGCGTATGAAATCAAATTATCAAGTTAGTTAAATACAGGAAAAGTTACAAGGAGATACTGTGAATTAGCCAAGTGATTGAATATAATCAACACTTTTTTCAGATATATACTTTTTTCAGAGGTAGGCTGTGGAGTTCAAGATTATTTGTTGCAATTGAGATCAAAAATTCAACAAGATTCATAGTAAGGTTTGACATGTATGTCAAATATTGAGAGATTCAAAATTGCTGTTAACTAGAAAATGAGGAGCCTTCACAAGGAGGAAGTATTGCAAAATTAAATAGAATCAAGTAGAAAAATTTAGTCAACCAAAATGCCCAGCTGTGTCCCTAATTACTTGTGTTACTTTTATGGGAAGAAAAGGAGATGGTCATACCTTCTGCATGGTGGTGGAAATCCTGTTAGGCAGCTGTCTTTCTTTTTATATGAGCCTTACATTCATATATATTTTATATATTAGATTAACTAGTATATAGTGTATATAGTACTTGCATACTATCCAGAATTATTGTGGTATGATGTACTCATTGAAAATATATCAGTAATTACCATTAGTTAATTATTTTGAGAAATATTTTATATATTCTTAGTGTTGTTATCCATTTATTTAAATTTTTAAAATGTGAATATTGAAGACAACAACAATCCACCTGGACAAAAGGAAAGTAAAATTAAAAGAGCAAAGCATACGTAATATATTTTTTGATTGAGAGATGTAATGGCTATTGGAAAAAGGCCTCCTTCTTTGCTTAGAAATGTGTCACAACTACTGCCAATGTTTGTGCTAAAATGTTTGTTGCATAATAATAATAAAATATAAGTGTATAGTACAGTTTTAATGAAGTTTTTCTTTAAAGGCCTTTTCATATTACAAATAGTAGAGATTGCAAAATATTATTTTATAGGTGCTAAAATTTCCATGGCATTACTAATATACCAAAAAGTTATGGTAGAAACCCATTACTGATAGAGGTAGGAAGATTGTTTTGACGTGTTTTATCCAACAACTTTATCCCAGTATTACTTGTAGAATTAATATTTTTTCATCTGATTCAAATGCAGTAGTATTGTGGAGTCCTAAATAGAATCTGTGGCACAATGTTGATTATAGAGTTCCTAAATAGTGATTTAAGGTTTTTTTCTCACCAAGAGAAAGTGGAAGAGACCTTTCCAACTGAACTTCAAAAATCTTAATTACTGATGACAGTGTTCTCCTGTTTAAATTCCACATGCACACACTGTATATTTTTATATAAAAATGAACAGATTGAACTTCTAGGAATTAAAAAATCAAAGAGAGTTTGAAATATATGTGGCTATTTCCATTGTAGAATGAAATATATAGACATGAAAGAAATAACTAAAGTAATGCTTACGCTACTACAGGTCTGATCCAAATATTTAATAAGGGCCCAACATGTGATGATGATGACTACATATGAAATTGTATAAGATCAAACTAAAGTCTTAATTCAGAGACAGTTCAGTTAATGAATCAAAAGAATAAAAAAAGCACTGTCTAGAGGTGCTTGTAAAAGTTGCAAAAATGATCTCCATGGTAAAGGTACATAAGCATAACTATAAAATTTTGACTATTACAGAAAGTGACTATGTCGTTTTTTGCTGTAGCTGTTAATATATTTTCTTTTAATTCAATCATAGGAAATGAAAACAAAGTTAAATTGAAACAGAGCAGAATTTTGACAATTGTAAGTGGAGCTTTGAACTATGACAGTTTTATATCAACGCTGAAACTTTGTTTAGATCAAGTGGGCAGTAGGATCTAAGCTACGAGGCTTTGCATAGACTAAAGAAAGAACTTAAAACTGAGTAAGGAGGGGAGGGAGAACACAGTGACAGCTATTTATAACTGCTAAGATTTTCAGTGGACTTCAAGCACTTTCTGATAGGGCCATTCAAAATGCTATTGGAAGCATTACTGCTCAGATGTCCACTAGTAAGTTTTTTAGGGATACTATTTACCTTTTCGCTAGAAAAGAATCCAGTCAGATTTCATAGAAAAAACTTTCATTTTGTTCTTAAGATACGTATTAGACATGAAAGAATGTGTTTGATCCACTTTCTATCCCAGCAAAGGATTTATTTTTCTACTTTTTTCTGATATTAGAAATTCAGGCCTCCCATTTCCTAGATGACCTCCAGGTCAGTGAAGAATTACAAAGACAAAGGAATAATAAGCACCTGTAGTGAACTGGGTCAGCGAAGAGCTCTAGAACTGACTTGCAATGAAAAATAAATGGCATAGCTATATGCTACTGTTTTTTTCAGGCAGATGAGAGCTTGGTCTGTATTGCTCCAAGTTGGCTAGAAGCTGTGTCACTGTGCTAGCTGAATTATACCAGTATCCCAGCAGCTGAATTATACCAAGTATCCCTGCCACAGGACTCTGGCAGACAAGCTAGCTTTTGTGCGGAAGATACTCTATCGACATACCCTAAAAAACCTTTGTCTAGTTTCGCAAAAGAAAGTTTCAAAGGAGGTGCAATAGGTCTCTCCTGGCTAGTTAGCAGGGAACTGGAAGGGAATACAAGAAAGAAAAAAGATAGTTTGGGCCAATATTGATGCAAGAACGAATGACCTGAAATGGTCATCAATAAACAAGGCTGAAATTTAAGATCTGGGAAAGCCTTCCAGTTAAGAGTAGTGGAGATAAAGAAGGCTAATTTCTTCTAAGATGAAGATTGTATAATGCATGCTGGTGTTTGTATGGTGTGATTGCATATAAGTAAAAGAAAATTCAGTGATGTGATGCACCAGGAGTCCTTCAGTCCTGTTTCTTTTCTCTCAGTTGAGAATGCTTAGTTAAGACAGTATGAGATATAAGCTATTAATTTTCAATGTGTAATATTCTTCAGAGAGACAGAGGTGCTTAAGGACAGTTTGTTGTTTGTCCAACTTGAGCTGTACTTCCAAAATACACAAGCCTTTCCAGTAAGGCTAGAAAATACAGGTGACTGTTATATGCATGCTTAAAGAAAGTAATTTTTTTTTAAGGGACAAGTGAATTTACATTTATTGAATTTTTTATGCAGGGGAAAAATTGAAAATAAATTTTAGTCATTTATTTTCTTTATCAAAGAAAAGACCTTTTCAGTCATAGTTACACACATTCCTCCTCTTTCACTGCACTGACTGCAAATTCTTATTCCCGCATATTTATTTCATAGCAGTTGTTGACAATGACTTAACAAAATATTTATAGTGTAACATGTGTGTGCTTGTACGTTTCTGCATCTCTCTGTGCTGTTTAGTAAACTAAGGTACCAAACTGCTGCTAGCATGGACTTGTTGCATTTAGCACCAGAAAATGGAATGAGTGTGGAACTGAGCTGATTAAGTGTTAGAGATGCAGAACCATCTTAATTTGTCACAGATCTGTGATTTTAACAACAGTTTTTAAAGGTAGCAGTGTCTTTTCTTTTTTTCCCCTGCATTAAATAATAAACTATCAACACTGTTAGCTTCAAAACTATCAAACAAAATAATGACAGAAGACTTGGAAAGGTAAATACCATTCTGTAGCAACAGCTGATGTTTTTCCAAATGGATCCTCATGTTGAAGAACCACAGGGAAAAAAAAGTGTCAAAAGCAAGACAGACAAGGAGAAAAGGGTGCTGTGATGTTAGAGTAAGTTTGCCTACAGTAATTGTTAAATGCTAAAATTGCCTGAAAGAAAAAAATAGTGAGTTGCAGCAATTTCAGATAAGACTGACAACAACAAAGCAATCCTATTCATTAAGCTTTATAAAAATCTACAACATTGTGGATACAGATTTAAATTAGAGAAGTTGTTTGCCCTGATAAGTATATATTTCTGCTAAGTAGTTTCTTTTCAAATGTGTAAACATGACTAAAATTCTTTCCAGAACTGAAGGAAAACTCAATAAAAATTGAGAGACTCTTAACAACAGAGTATCCAAGCAGAACTCTGGAAAAAAAATTGCTAACAGACACTGCAAAAACAATTTGGTTATACTTAGGGCATAAAATTAAGAAATTAACCATCCTCCTTGAGATGTTAAAATAGTAGAATTTAAGAAGAATAAAAACAATGGAATACAAGACTAATTCAGTTTCACAGTAGGTAGTCATCTAAACTTATTCAATCAAGGCTATATGGAAAATATATGATATACAATACCATAAAAACTACTTACAACTGCAGCAGTTCTACCACAGGACTGGGGGCTTGGGGAAAAATACAGAAAACTGCAAACTAGCATAGAAAAAAATTAAATTTTGAATGTCCAAAATAGCAAACAAATGTTCCTGTATTAAACCAAAAAAACTCACCAAAAATTGAAAAGAATCTGCTATAGTTAGATGCCAGAATAAAACAGTGTGGGTAATCATTTTGTTACTGGCTTAGCCACGGCAGTAAAGGAGAAAAATTATCTTCTGTATTTCTTTAAAAAACAGCTATTTCTTTTCAGACTCTCCAGTGTTATGTAATGACAATGTTGTCTGAAAAGGACCATGAACTCACTGCTTGAAATTAGTGTCACTTCTGTGGCTGCAGGACAGTTAAAACAGTGGAAGATGCGGTCAGAGTTTTGTTAATGACTCTGGTGGATGGTTGCTAGTAGAAATAGCACTGTCATACATGAAACAGAAAAAGCTCAAAAGCAAAAGAGTAACAGGGCCAGGAAACCACCGTTGTTTTGTCCTTTGATACATCGGATGTTACTTATCCTTCTGTCATGACAGGCAGGAAGAATCGGTGCCTGCTTGATTACAGGAAATCAATACTAGGAGCAATTACAAGGAAACATTGTGTTAGGGTTTTTTTGGAAAGTAACTTCATCATTTCTTTATATACAGTATCAGTCTAAGCTTCTGTATATGCTGATTTGGTCTGTTGTAGTGGAATCCTCTGAAAATAATGTAGGTGTTTTAGAAGTTGCTGTGGCTCACTGGAGAGGACTATTCCATTAGCTGCAGCACACTGAAAAAATAAATACATTTTAAAACATGTGCCATCATACTGATCAGCAGATTGTTTTAAGCAGCACTTTCAATTTTGGTCAACTGTCATAGGCACTGTCCCTTTGGCAGTAACCATAGCACTGTACGGAGCCTAATCATTACGTTGTTAACTGCTTTGTTACATAAATTTACACAGTAAGCTGATGGCCATGGCACCTTTCCCCTAACAAAGTCTTTTGCTATTACCAGGAAATCTGCACTGATACATAATAAAATGACATGTTTTAGGGACAAAGTCTACTGTTTTTGCAAGCCGTTCAGGAAATCAAATGCTCATGCTGTAGTTATAAAGAGAAACCAATTAGGCTAAATTCTTAATTTACTATAGATGGATCAAGAGCTGAGAGAATAACAAGTAAAATGAAGGCAGTAGCTCGTAGTATGGGAAGACTCAGTGTCTCTACAAGAATATGAGGTGCTGGGTCTCTTGACAAAAATGGGTGGTGGTTAAGAAGGAGGCAATGAAATATTCAAACATTTGGGGTAATACAACATATAATCCTAGCCACTTAAATCACTAAGTGGAATCCAGACCCTTGAAGTTTGTACCTAAGCTTATGTGGTGCAGGAGAGGAAACCTGGGGAATGATTGAAAAATGAGTTCTTTTTAAATTTCCATTTCAAAGTGAATTTTCTAGAAGTAGAAAATAGAGAGAGATGGTCAAAAGAATATGTCAGCTTTTGTGTGAGGAACACACAAAAGTACACTTGGTCATTTCAGCCTGGTACAAAGACAAATGGGACATGATATGACAGACTTATATAAAATAATGAATGACATGGCAAAAGATTTTACCTTTTCTGGGACAAGAACCAGGAGATAGTTGGCAGAGAGGAGTCCGTGGCTGGTTCAGAAAAAGCAAAAGGATCCCTACTGGGTGGTTAGACCATTGAACTCCTTGCTGCAGGAAGTTGTATCTAAAAGTTAGCGTGGTTCAAAAAGCAGCTACACAAGATGGAAAAAAAATCCATTGAAAGCTATCAAATGCAAAGGGAATAACTTTAGCTCAAGAAGACCTTGAGCTGCACCTAGTTTAAGAATTTGGGAGAGTATTACATGGTGCTTCCTTCTCTTTGCCACCTTCTGCCCCTCAGCATTTGCTGCTAGCTAATGTCAGAGACGGCCTGCTGGCCTGAATGCCCCCATACGATTGTTCTTAGGAAAGCCAGAAAGTGGGAGAAGCTGAAATTCACCTTACTTATTGATTCAACACCAAAATTAAGACTTCAAACAAGTATTTTGGCACTTCCATCTACTGTGAATTCTCTCCTGAGGCTTTTGTTTGCTGTTTTGGTTTGACTTTTTTTTTCTTTTTCTTCTTCTAAAAATGACCAGAAGAGGATTATGCTCACACTAGATATTCACCATAGGCATGGAGATGCCCTTCCTTTTTTGTTGAAGTCGTGCCACTGAGCATAATAGAATCAAAAAATAATAATAATAATAATAATAATAATAATAATAATAATAATAAAGGATACCTGGTTAGGGTGCTTAGTTGAGAGGAGGGAGTCCAGGGTCAGTCAAGCAGCTGGCAAACAGAAAATACCTACAGCTGTATTTTCTGGAAATAGAGCAAGAAAGATAAGATGCAGGGGATGTGGTTTAATTAGACCATAAACTTCAACTTATCTGGGAACTATCATCAATAGCTCATACAAGGCAGGTCACCATTCCTCCCCTAATTGCTTCCACCTGCTGAAGCCCTCCCTGACATCCACAGCTGGACCCCAGCTTGTTGTTGGGACTCCTCGAGCTGGGAACTGAGGGAGAGGATTTGTAGTACCAGACAATAGGTACACCTTCCCCAGGGGGATGCCTTTCCTTGCATTTCCTTACGGTTTTGTTATGAAGCCTGGAAGATGAGGTGATGATATGTTTAGTTTGAACCAAACCTCCTAATCTATTTTTTGCCTTCCTCGAGTAAAAGCCCACCTGTCTTGGTGAATTCTGATGGCAACGGTTATGATTCTCAAAACAGATATAGAATTCCTTTCGAGCCTTTCCGAAAAAATCACTCAGGACTCAGATGATTAGAGTGGCTAATCTGGGCATGAGGCAAAGCCTGGGCTGCAGGGAATTTATGCATCATCCCCCATGTGCGCAGCACCTTCGGGGCTGACCTGACCTGCGGGAGACCAGCTACTGCATCAGGTCTCCCCTCAACTTCCAATTGCATATCCAAATGATAGACAAGTTATTTGGACATAATCTAATGCGAAAAATGGATAATAATTTAAATTCTGACAGCTCCAATGTAATTCAGAGTTGTAAATGTAAATAGATAGTCCTTTGGTGTAGGATTGGAGGAGATCCTGTTCCACTTAGGAAAGTTCTAATAGCATTAAGAAATTATTTCAAAAGTTTTTGAAAGATCTTTTCAAAAAGATTTTTTCATAATCATTTCAGACATTGAAATGATAATTCAAAATGCACTTGTTTCTAAGGCAAAAAGAAAGTTACAGAGTAGGTTCTTAGAAAGATTCCTTGCTCTGTTGCCTTAACAGCAAATATTTGATTCATACACAGAAATTTTTGCTCAGTGTAATTTGACTTAATTATATAACAGCAATTCAACATTGCTATGTAAAAAAAACCTGAGAATACAGTTAGTAATATTTGGACCCCCTTTTTGATCTGTGCAGAGACACTAGAGAGAAAAACTTCATTTTCCAAAAACAAACAACAAAAAAAACTTGCTGCTTGTATCTGTTTAGATTTGTTTAAAAGTCAAAATACTTCCTCTAAAATGCTGTTCAACTCGATCAAGTCTATGGTATAGCATCAAATCTGATGCTGATGATACTTTTCATTTAACTAACACAGTAGGTTCGATTAATATAGTACTCGAGTCTTCATTTTGCGAATGCAACAGAATTATTTGTATAAAGGTTTAAAGAAAGCGTTTTCTGACAACTGGTGCAATCAAACAATTCAATTTTAACCTCATAAATATTTCTAATCGTTGAATATTTATAACTAAATACCTAATATATGGTTGGTTTAGGAAATGCTGGAACATTTAGGACATTATTTCTGTGTGTTTTTTTTAAATAAAGAGCCACCTTGTATGTTTATTAAATTTATGAATCCTGCATATCATGGAAGTTCTCTCCTAATTTTATATATCATTTATTTCACAATTACTCTTAGGCATTTGCAGTAGAAAAATAACTTTCTAGCCATTCAAATTGCTTTCTCAAAGGTACGCATTTTCAAATAAGCCGTAAGAACTTTACATGGACACTAGATGGCAGCAAATATTCAGAAGTAGGGGGGGGGTCTATTTGTTTTTTTGTCTCGGCATAGTATTCACTGAATATTTATTAAGGTTGGGGGAGATAGGAAAGAGCAATAATAGATTTCAGAGGCGTATCTGAAACCCGACTGTGCTTCATAATCGCATACTTTCTTCTCAGTATTACTTTTAACTGTGAAAATATTTCATTTGTAAGTATTAAAATCAGGAATGTAAACAAATGAGGCAGTGATTTTTTTAAATTGTCAGACTTCACTGTCTTCTGTAATGAGAATTTTATCCTGTCGTGATTGTAGAATTGGTTGTTTCCAGGAAGGTGTTTCTACTATCGGACAGCATTGTTACGCTATTTCAAGTTGTTAACAGAAAGATATTTGAATCAGGGAAAGAAAGCAAATGCTGAAATGAACCTGCGTGGCAAATTGAGTAGTAACCTGTGGACTGTTTTAGCTGTCTTCCCTTTAGCAGTTTATGTAATGCTGTATTTTCAATAATTTTTTTTAGCTGCTTCAGAACGTTACGTAGCTCTGCTTTTGGAAAAACAACACGCTGGGGCTTTCCCCCAACCTCCTTATGCCGTTCAGGCCCAAAGCTTCACTTCAAAAATGTGTGGCACCAGGCCTGCGGTAGTCAGTGACATTAGGCAGTGAAACCAAGAAGGTTTGGCCAGTTTTGCTTCATTTTAGCCCAGGGCAGATTGGGCTTGCTTTATTATTTTTGAATAGCTATGTTATTTCATAGGGAATACGTATATATTACTACCATCTAGATGCATGGATCTGAGCATGCTTATGAAATCATTTATAATTGTATAGATTTTCTTTTTAATCTTTCCAAGTCATGTGGAGGCCTTATATGAAATGCAAACACCAATGAAACAAAAATATCTTTTAAAGCATAGTAAAGGATCACAGATTTTCAGTAAGAGGGGTTTTTTGTTTGTTTTAATCAGCAATAATCATAAAAAAAATTTTCATGCAGCATACAGGAAATCTTAAATTCTCTTGGTAAAATCAGGTTAATAACTGGAATAAGCAGTAAATTGTTTCTTATGAACATAACTAACAGAATATTGGGCTGAAGTTGTGTGGTGGTAATTCATCAGATGATAAAATAGCTGTTAAATTAGCCAAATAATTCACTAACTAAAACAATTGTTCTGGAATACCTGATAGATAGCCTTGAGGGGAAAAAAAAATTATATATATATGTGTGTGTGTGTGTGTGTATTTTATATATATATATAAAAACATATTCAACTTTGTTATGTTTTGTTATAGCAAGAATATAAAAGGTACCTGTATGATTGACTTGTCAAATATAAAATAAAAGGACTATTTGTAAATATAAACGGCTAAATATGAAGGCATGCTAAAGAAAAGCCTGAGGACTGTCACTATCTTTGGCTTAGAACTCAAACTAAGAAGTGCACTTACATTGCTGTAAAAATTAATCTTTTAAAGGTGTACACTTTTCATTAAGTTTCCAATACCATATTTTCTGAAGAATTTTGTGGGGATTTTTTTTAAGAACAAGTCAGTTCAGTATTATCTTTTATTTGTAAACATCATAAGCAGGAGGAAAGATCGTGGGGGTGACTGTGTATCTGTAACCTAATGTCTCAGAACATACCCTCGTGCTAAATATTCATAAGATGTAGCTATATAAATGGTTCAAGAGATTGTCCTAAAATTATGTTAGTATTATTTAAGTTGGAAAACTACTAACACTTTCTTTAATCTAGTCCTAATGCTCTGAATTCAGTATATTATCAACTTAATGCTTATGTTCAGCTGCAATATATACATTTAATTTTGTCTCTTTTCCTATTTCCAGATTGCTCTTGGAACAGTAACTAATGTGGAAGAAGCAGTAAAGTGGATAAGTTACACTTATCTTTATGTACGGATGAGAGCAAATCCATTAGTATATGGCATCAGTCACAAAGCTTATCAGGTAGAAAATGCATTTAAAAAAATCTCTAACCTGCTCTCGGGATCTGTAATCCTTCCCTGATGTGAGGATAAATATTTGTTATTTCTACTTACCTGACATCAGCAATTCTTTTAAAGTGTTTAGAAAAAGAAAGATATTTTATGTAGCAGAGTATTTATTTTTAACACTAAATTAAGAGATCCCTTCTGTTCATACAAAATTATATTTTGACTGCCCAGGCTGTGCACCAAAGGACAACATTCATTCTTATCAGCCAGTTACTGTAGCTTAGTTATACTCAGTACTATAGGCCAGATATAAGTGATAAAATCAAGTGTTCTTGAAACTATTTCTTTCTTTTTGTTTTCCTCTCTCAGCATTTGTTTTAGAATGTTTCTTCCCATGACATCTTATAAATTATAAAATGATATTTTTATGTTTTTTTATTCTTGAGATTTAGTAATTATGAGAAGTTTTCTTGTTTATTTAAAATTTATTATTTCTTTATTTGGAAATGTTCTGTGCAATAAAATAAATCAGAGTACAGTTACACACAGGTTTTTTCAAAATTAATTTATTATCTCTAATTTTTAGGAAGTTTCATAATTTACAGATTTTCTCAATAGTTACTTCTTCCTGTACAGCTTTTCAAAAGCTTTTAATATTAACATGGTTTGGACACAGATAAGTGAGTGGAGTGCAGGTGAAAGTGTCAGAAACATATGGTAAATGTTGTTTATTTCACATGTCCTATATCTGATTTGTGGCATCATAATTTGTCATGATATTATGCACACCAGTAATTTCAGTCTTTGTAACTTCTATAGTTAAATGTAAGGGGATGTTTTTCAGATAGTTTTGGGGGCCGATAGTGCAAATTGTAGCGGAAGTAGGTAGGATTTGGGAGCGGGGAAGGGAAATTATGGTGGGATGTGCTTTCAGCAGGCTTCTGCAGACAACTTTAGACCTTCTCCAGTAATCCCAAATCTGTTTTTATAAAAATCCTTATAGTAAATTACCATATATTAATACAAAAGTAGTCAAAACCACAAACTATCCAATAAATGAAAAGCAAAAATTGCTTTTTTAGTGATAAGAATGTTGTTGTCCCATTTCTGTAGAATTCCTTCATTTAAATCCTACTTTTTGACAGGTATTTTGACCAGTATTGTTAACAAATTTTAGATAAATAATGCAAACTTGGTGGTAACACCTGCTGAAAAAGTAATAAACCACTATCGGGAATATTTTTATTACAAACTTAAAAAACAGCTAACAAGAGTTGCTTCCCCTCCTCTGGGTTTTGTGTTTTTATTCAGCTGCTGAGAAGATGGAGCCTGCCAGTGCTTGTCTTTTTCTGCCACTAACCTCCTTTCTACCCCTTCTGATTTGAGTTGTTAATAATGGACATTCCTATTTTGTGTTAAGACAGAAACAAATTATATCAATTTACAGTGTTATCCATTCAAGCAGGAGCAAACCTGGTGCCAATCTCCTTCTCTTCTAGAGAAAGCAGTTTTAAACTTCAGCGCTATTAATGCATCATAGACAGTACACAGGTGATATGTAGGGCCAGATGCGGGCATAACCATAGATTTGCTCACTTACGAAATTTTTTTCCTTCTGTTCCAGTTATAGGTATCTAATTTTCATAACTGGTGCGTTGTTATTTCTTAGTAAGCTTGCAGTGTGCCAGTTTCTATATTTGTTTTGGCTGCCAGCCAGCGGTACCCATTCTGCATCCATACATCTGCATAAGCGCTGTGGGTCACGCTCGTGCCGGCTGCTCAGTGGGGCAGAGGAGACACAAACCCGTTCTCCTCTCCCTTTCCGCAGGCTCGGGAAGCCAGGTGCTCGCCATAGCTGTTAATTACTTTAGGGGCACAAAAGGTCCAGCCTGTCCCAGTCCAAGACTATACATCCATGAAAGGAAAGTGTGGTCTTGCACAGCGAGCCGCAGCAGCAAGCACACACCTGCTGTGCACCGACAAGTTTGCGGCCCTCCTGCTCTCTCCGGTGATTGCTGTTGCCCTCCCAGCTGGTTTCTGGGCTATGCCTTGCATAGTGGCCTGCTCCATTCCGATGGTTTGGTGAGCAGCATTTCAGGTTGTTTGCTGGAATGACAATAATGCCTTTTACTGAGTTAGGAAAATGGCCAAAATTCATGATAGGCAACTAGAAGGAAAAAAAAAAGGAGTGGGAAAAGAAGTGGAGTAAATGTGAGTGTCATATTAGTGAAGAATGTGATGTGGATTATAGGAATTTGCTCATCCTTTTAGGGTTCCAAAGGAAAGGTGGGGGTTGTTTTCAGATAAACCCTTTGTCTCTTTTCTCTTCTTTTTGGTTCCATTCTTTGTCTTCCCACAATTAAGCAAAGCTTTTATCCCCATAAGCTATATGTTTGTTATCTGTAAACGTTAGAGGAGTTTGCCCCCAACATTTCTCTCAGTTAGCTTGGGAAAACAGTGTAAATAATAATGTACTGTAGTTATCCTGGGAGAACTTTCTTATTTTAGTGAAAGGAAGACAGTGGAAAAACAGACAAGAGGGCAGATGAAAAAAAGGATTAAAGATTTTATAAAACTTTAGTAGGTTGACAATCTTTATTAAGGATTTCTGACCTTTCTACTCTCTTCTTTTAATTTTGAATATTTCATTCAAATGTCTGTACAAGAAGAAAACGAGCTTTCTTCTGATTAAAACTCTTATCATGCGTATGTATACTTTGCATATGTATACTCCAGATTTACTCAGTTTCTTGCAGTGGACATGCCAAGCTTTGTTTTTAAGTGTATGGCATAGGGCCATTCTAGGTTGGATCTTACTTTATAGGATTTCTAATTATGCAAGTTCAACAAGAATGATGCTAACCATAGGTTCTCTGGACTACAATATTGTTTCACAGCCTTTTCAAGTTGGTGACCTTTCCTTTAAAGTTAAAACCTTTGTATTTTTTACTTTAATTTTTTATTTTTTGTCTACTGTTACAGCTGTGTAACTTTTTTTGTATGTAAGGCAAAAGATTTTGGCTGCCAAAGGAGTAGGAAAGTGTTTTGGATTTTTTTTTCCTCTTTAGTTTTAAGAAATGTTAAACATCTGGCATTCTGATCTTTTTTTTTTTTTTTTTGACCACTTCTTCCCTGAAATCTGACCTCAATGACTGACTTACTATTGAGAAAAGCACTCTAGATCTTCGTCATCTTAGCCTTTGACTTGAAACTAAGGCAACCCATAACTAAGGAGAAACAGCTTCAGAGCAACTAGCAAAGACAGGGAATATTAGGAACTAGTTCTGCAGCTGCTTGATGGAAATGGCCATGTTCATCTGCAACTCCACTGGCCAGGAGATGACCCACTTCAGCACAAAGGTGAAACTGAGTACTGGCCCAGGGAAAACCAGAGCAAAGCAAGGCAGAGCAGTTCTTCAAACTTCCTCCCTCTTGGCATCTTGGACATTTATCTCAGGTGCAAATTTACCAAGAGGGCCGGTGTGACTTACTCTGTAGGATCCTGAACTGTCCGAGCCCGGAAATGAGAATGGTGACTGTGGACCAGGACAGAGTTTCACAGTCTTTTCAAATTTGTGTGTTAGAGCTTGCATAATTAGAGCCATCTCACTTGTGTAATTAGAGCCATATCTCAGGTGCAGATATACCAGAGGGTTAACATGACTATGAATCCCCTGTGGGTCTGGGTGTCCTGGGTGCATGACGTGGAAACACCTGCGCAATTATACAGCAATCCCATTCAGATGGGAGTTTTGTCCAGTCTTGTATATATTAATGAGGTAACATATGTTATCACTTGGGCAAAATGTCCATGTTCTGGACTTTGATATGAATAGAAATGATTTCATGGACAGCACACTACTTGTGTGCTTAAACATGAATGTTTATACACTAAGTTCATAACTCAGTAATTGGAATATCCCAGCCGGCATACACAAACCTTTTGGGGGCATTAGAGCTTTTTTCTCAATAAACATTTCAGACATCCAATTTGAAGCTTATTCAGTTTGGGATACAACTAAAGCTGTTCTCATGTTATCTACCCAAACAGGGTATATCTTCAGCCAAAACACTATCATAAATAGGAGATACCATTAAATTGTACTTTTTTATGAAATTACACTGTGATGATAACTTCATTCAGAATATGTTTTCATTAAAAATTTCTTTTGAGTACTTTAATGTAAGTTTATTTTGTAATCATCCTGCTGTTTTGTAAGTGAAATTATTAGTCTACATTGTATTAATACAGTCTCGAAGCAATGTAAAAGCTATTATTCTGATTATTTTGCAATGTGCCAACAGTTTTTGGATAATATGTCAATGTAACTGTTGTTAGTGAGATTTCAAGAATATTTTCACTTAATTGTACTCTTCTTTATTTTTGCAATTTTTTTTTCTGACTTTTGAGGACAGAATTATCTAAACAAAATGTTCCATTTAATGCTTTCTTTTTTCATTTATTCAAATAAATGTATGTGTTTGCGTTTGATCTCTAGATGGATCCAGGACTAGAAAAGCACAGAGAACAATTGGTAACTGAAGTCGGCAGAAAACTGGACAAAGCCCGCATGATTCGCTTTGAAGAAAGAACTGGCTTTTTTTCCTCAACAGATTTAGGCAGAACTGCCAGCCACTACTATATTAAATATAATACTATAGAGGTAAAATATATTGTTCTATTTTGGGTTTTTTTTCTTCTTTTTGAACCTATACCTAAAATAGTCATAAGATATTACAGAATACGTAGCTGATTTATTCAATATCTTTTCAAATCATGTTTATGAAAAAGGGGAGGGTGAGATGGAGAGAAAGAGAAAAAAACTAACTATAAAGCAATACTGAAAAGTTAGACTTGATATGAAATGAGGTTTGAGATATCTGTAGTCTATGCCTTCTTTTACATGAATTTTAAGAAACATTTTGATATCGCCAATATGTGCAGCTGCAGGTACGTGATAGAATATTCAAGTATAGAGTCTGATAACAAAAATTTTTCTGCATGAAAATCCTATCAGGTTGCCATGTGCAATGTTCAACAACTTTTGACACTGTAATCAGATTATGTTATAAATGTGTAAGGGAGATGTATGTGTAGTGCTGGAATCTTGATTTTCGGTATACATTCTTCCTGAAATCTTTCTTTTGTAGCAAATAAATATTTTTCTTTAATAAGCGCTGAAAAATCAGGGCATTAATCATTTTAACCTTAATTAATCTTTTAACCATATATGCTTTCTAAAATCTTGGTTACTGTTTCTTACTTTTGTGCTGTTTGTACATTTTTATTTTCAATACTAAATCATTCATTTTATTTTTAATAGACTTTCAATGAATTGTTTGATGCTCATAAAACAGAAGGTGATATTCTTGCTATAGTATCAAAAGCTGAAGAATTTGAACAGATCAAGGTAAAGTTGCATCATTTCATACTGGGAGTATGTTTTAGAACTAGAGACTTCTATAGTACTCGCTCCATAAATAGTAAGTGCCTATTCTATAGACCCAAGTCTTGTTAAATATTAAAAATCATTACAAAATGTTTTCTAAGTAGGAATAACTGCCAAGGACTATGTATGCTCTCGTTCAAATTTATATGTATTTCATCTTAAACTGTAGTGCACATTTAATAACTAGTTATGGATCTTTGAAAATTCCTTTTAAATGCTTTTAAGATCTTTTCAGCTCCTCAATTATTAACAGGTGAATGCAAGTGTCCGTCGGAATGGTGCAGCCGGGGATGAGAGGGTGTTTCTATTTGAAGTCTAAATCAGGATTAGATGTCTTCCTGAGCAATTTGCTTTACCAGAAATGAGACAGGACTCACTGGATTTAACTCTGTGATCTACTTCAGGCACAGGGGCAATATTTTTGAAATTGAACTCTAGAAACTTGTTTTAACAGATTCTGTTGTGCAGGCCAGAAGATTACTGTACTGTCACACTTGGGTCAGCTCCAACACCCCTCGTGCCTCCTTGGGCAGGACACAATACAATGCATTGCAAGTTGGCATGAGTTTGTTTGCCCACGCTTCCATCACATAGAGGTGCAAGCCAGACGCAGCAGAATTTATTAGCTCAGGCTCATTGCCACAATTATACAACTTTCAGATCGGAGCTGGCTCTCATTCACCTGGCTCTGAGAACTGGCAGTGTGAATCCTTCGCCATCTGCATATTTACATATTTGCACACATTGTCTGAGTATTACCATCTCTTTCTCTGATGGAGAAATTCTGTTTTTCTTTAATCTCTTCTAGAAGGTAATAAGCAGTGAGGTTTCACAGTGATACATACAACATTCTCAGAATGAAAAGCTTTTTTTTTATGATGGTGGTGGTATTTTGCTGGATCTAAGTTTAGCATAATTATATATTTAAAAGGCGAGCATAAGGAAAATATGATGTAATATGCTTCTATATCTGTATTAAAGTTAATGATGTTGTTTCTTGACTAAAATACAGTTTTTCCAGTTTGCTTTCTCAGATTTGTATTATTTGGCTCTTCTTACCAGATTGCAGCCTTCACTAGTGCCACACCATTTCCAGTTTATTGTGATTCATTTGTTGTGCAACTCTGAGTGCTAAAACTGGTAACTGATTTGCACAGGAATAACTCAGGATTTACCCCTCTGTGTGATATGAGTTGTGGCTTTTCTTAATATGAAACATTTCTGTAATGCCTTTCAAAAGTCTGTATTTTGCGATAGGTAAGTCGCAAGTAGCTGAAATGAAGGTCAGGATTTGACATGTACTACGCTATGCAAGAGCAGGAAAAAATTATCAAAAATGCAGTTGTAAGCAGAGAATAATGTTCCCTTGACACTGGACTCATCCATGATGGTTGTATCCTTCATCTTTTTTCTTCCTGTAGGACCAGTGGCTGAAGAGTAGGGGGGCTTTTAACCCAACTGCCTTAGGGTCTTTCGTATGTCAGATAGTCAGGTCCAAATGGAAATTACTTTCAGCTGGTTCCCTGCAGGGACCAAACATTTACCCTCTTTAAATAAGTTTTACACTAACAGACTATCAGTAAATCAAAGAATATGTAGATTTATGCTGTTTTTTGCCGTGCAAGGGTCATCAGTGAGAATGTGAAATGTTATGCATTATTCAAGCCATAGATATGAATATTTCTTTAGTCATATTAAGACTTAATCTTATTAACAGTGAAAACTTTAATACCGTGAATCATAGTACTTCACAGTTTTGAGTTAAAAATGTGTTATGCCACATGCAAACTATGTAACTATAATGAATGCATTTAATGTTAATTCAAGATTGCCCTAATCCAGATGGACAGAGGTTTTACTCTGGTCAAATAAAAAATGAAATCTCATCGGATGAAGGATGGTAGGGTCAGAAGATTCAATTTTGTGGCATATCAAATTTTTGTATGTCAATGGTAACCTTAATAGATGGTGATGAATAATAAAATGTAATTGTGTCACTATTAAGATAGTTTCAATTATGGTCTATTAGCTACATTGCAGAAGACTTGGTTTTGCTTTTTTTTCCATCTTAAAACTAGATTCTCTATTTAAAAATAATGTAACTATGATATAAGAGAAATTTGATTTCAGTATAAAAGTTTTTATCAAGTTGCTGCAGCCTCTTCATAATACATAATTGTGTTTTAGGTAAGAGAAGAAGAAATAGAAGAGCTGGATACCTTACTGAATGATTTCTGTGAACTTCCTGCTCCGGGAGGTGTGGAAAATAATTATGGAAAAATAAATATCCTCCTTCAAACATATATTAGCAGAGGGGAGATGGACAGTTTCTCCCTTATTTCAGATTCCGCATATGTTGCACAGGTAAAAATAGTTAATAATTTTTATGTATCTGTTGCTATGCCTCCTGCTCTTTTCATTCTCCCAAATATTTAGAATTATATATGTAGGCCTTGATCTGCAAACTTTTTTGCACATTTTTATGCAAAGTGATTTGAAAATCAGAGACTTTTTTTGTGTTGTTTACCCTTTAAGTAGAAAAGATTTGCAAAAGCCTACCTTAGGAGACTAGTGCATCTTTTGTTAAATTCAGATTTGATTTTTTTTGTGTGTATTATCCATTATCTGGAATATTTAGTATTTCTTGTATACATTCAGTATCAGTTGTATATAAATATTATTCTTAACTTACTGGTTTTTTTTCTGTATCTGTAAAACTGTTGCAATCTATTTTTATGTTTTGTTGATTTTTATACTTTGTTCTACAAAAACACAATGTGTTTTATTTACAAACCTTGGTTTACACAAGAAAGATGTGCTATTACAATTTTATTGCTAATACTTATCGTGTAGGTTTACATACTAGCCTATATATTTGTTTGTTGGCTTAATTTGACACCTGAATGGTTGCTAGTTTTATAGCATGTTTAGCTATTACACCAAATAATATGAGAATTGAAAGTCTGTGACACAGAACTGCTTACTTACCCAGCTAGAGCCTATCTTAGAAAGAAAAGGGTACTGCTCGAAATTTCCCTAGAACTGTGGGTCCTGACAGTCCCAGATGTGTAACAGTAAATGTATAAAGTAGGTTATAAAGCTTTACCTTTTAGGCCATCCTATGTCTCTCTCGCTTTTTTTTTTTTTTAATAACATGTTACATTGAATCATTTTAGTCTAATCCACAACATTTTGGTAAAAAAATAAAATAAAATAATATTTAGTTGTTGCTAAAAATGAGAGTTAAATATTGAAAAGCATATATACTCTTGGGCAATATTTTTATGGTAATGTTTCCTTCTTCAGAAGAGTTTACATTTCATAGCACGTATAGATTTAAATAAGATAGCCTGAAATCATTACATACATCATAAAAAAAATGTGGTATTTGCACATTAAGGTCATCTTCAGTATGATTCTTTTAACCTTTGCTTTCAAGACAATTGCTTTTATTCGTCTGTCTCAATTATAGCATTTTTAGTGAGGCAACATGGTCATCTTCTCAGACCTTCATAAATTGTGCATGTAGAACAAGAGTTACAAATTATGAAACTTTTAAGTTGGGAGTGACTATTAAAAAATCATTTATCCTTTCTAAGTAGAAGAAATGTGCTTCTTTAGCAACATATGCTTCCTATCATAGCCAAATAATTTTCTACTTTTTATTCTTTTGGGCATTGCAGAGCCATTAGAGAATGATTGTATTCTATTCAATGAATCAAGAACAGAATTGCTAATCCAGGCACAGTACTGGTAGGCCAAAAGAAAAAAAAACAACAACTTTTTAACAGTGCTTCATAAGTTTATGAAAGAAATATAACTTTGTTGTTCAGGATAAGACTGGCATCTTTCCAACTTATGTTAATAATTAATTTTCCAGCTCCAAAGCAGATTTATAGAATTTGGTTGTACAGTAGGCTTGAAGGATTGTAAAAATCACTACTGTTAAACTTCTGCACCAGTGTTGTGAAATTTATTGTGAAATGGGATGTTATTATGGAAGCACAACAGAGGTAAAAAATTAAAGCTTGAATTTCCAAGTATAAACTGAGTTTGCAGGAGTATATTATATGGGGGGAGAAGCAGAAGGATACTAGGTATGGTAAGTAAATTTGATTCGGAAGTCACTGGGACTCAATCAATGTAGAACTTCTAGTGTTAGCATAACTGTGATCAAAATCCTATGGCAGACCTGCCACTACAACTTTAATTATTTGCATATTTCTTTTCATAATTTCTTTAGGCAGTCATGAGGTAGTTCTGTCATTAGACAGTGACGGAAAAATAAAGTTTTCAAGAATGTTTGAAATAAGTTTGGAAAGAAAAATCTATTGTTATGGTTTGTTAAAGATCAGTCTATGGGATCCTTTTCATTTTACAAAGAATACTTGAGTGAATTGCAACATTTTTGCTTTTTTTTTTCCTCTCTCTCTTCAGAATGCAGCTCGTATTGTTCGAGCTCTTTTCGAGATTGCCCTTAGGAAGCGTTGGCCTGCAATGACATATCGACTACTGAATCTCAGCAAAGTCATTGACAAGCGGCTGTGGGGCTGGGTGAGCCCTTTGAGACAGTTCTCAGTGTTACCACCATCGGTCCTCACAAAGTTGGAAGAGAAGAATCTCACTGTAGACAAGATGAAGGACATGAGAAAGGATGAAATAGGTGAGAAATCAGCAATGCTGGTCTGCTTAAACAAGTAGTAAACTATGGGCAGGCTTAGAACTAAATCTGAGCCACTGAATAATAAACCCACTCTGGTCTGGAAGCCATGTAAACATATTATTATGGTATTATGGCCTGGCTAATATAAAGGTATATTCAGTCTCCACAGCTTGTAATATGGCTGCACAGCTTTGAGGGTGAGACTGACCCATGTCCCGCCAACCCAGAACGCATATGAAATAACCATGTGTCTGAATATGCTGATATAAATCCTATGATTCTTTTTTTGCTCACACTATATAATACACTACTATAAAAGGCATCTGTTTACTTTTGCCAGTTGGCAAAATCTCGCCATTTATTATTTTTTTCTGAAATACTATTAACGTGAAAAAGAATGAAAGCAGATTATTATGTCCAGGTATACTATCAATAAATGGCCTGCTTCTGAAACACTGCATTAATTTTCATTGAACATGGAGAATTCATTGTCACTGGTGTCATTGCAGCAAAACCTTAATGGAATTTTTTAAAGGATTTGACACATTGATAATGAGAAAATCCACAAGCCTACTGATAGAAATAATGACAATTTCTAGTATGTGTGTATAAACTGTCGTGCATAAGCTATTTACCAGCTGGTTGAAGTTGAAAAGCAATTCCCTGTGTGCAGTATCTTTCTTCTTCCTATCTTAAGTGTATTTCTTCTGATTTGGGGGGGGAGGAGGAATCCTTTAGATCTTGGTCTTCCCTCACACCTGTTACACAAGGTTGTCAAGAAGCAAAAGGCGATTTTCAAAAAAATCCTAATTTTAAAAAGAAAATACACTTTAAAATCACTGCTTTTTAGAAGGTTATGGCTTCTGACTTGATATTTCTCTCAGTTGACAAGAGAATGCATATCTAATTTTGGGAGCTTTGTGACATGCCTAAAATTAGGTTGGAAAAAGTTGAACCAATATTAAAAGTTTACAGAATTTGAAACTGTGTTTTTATTTAATAAGTTAAACCAAGGGAGTATAAGAAAATTTCAAAAGCTGACTTTGTTTTTTATAATATATATTAATTTTAAAGGTATTAAAAATAAAGTATTATTTAAATGCTAGCTTTATTGTGCTTTTTTATTCATAAGCTGTATCTCACAAGTTCTTATTTTGTTGTGTACTTGTGTAGCATTATATTAACACTTAAAACAGTTGTCAATGAGTTGTATTAGTGCTTTTATTCTTTTCTTTTTTATGCTTCTTTCTCCCTGTCTCTGCCCTTGGCAAAGCAAGAAATTTTTGTTAAGATACATGACCAGATTTTCTCTTCCTTCAGCTTAGTGGAAGTAGTACTTACAGGATGGAAATGTGGCAATATACATATAAAATGCTACATGAAGGGGCTTTTTCATATTAGTTTAGTTTAAAAGTAGTTGAGGCTTAGGATTTCACCTGGTTTAGGTGAAAATAGGTCATTAGTGACTATATGTAATGATATTTCATATTCATTAGCCTTATAAACAACAAGTAAGTTGATTTGTGCATGTCTGAGAAGTACTGCTACTTGACATACTTCTTCCTGTGTATCCTCTTTTTCTACCACCAAGGCTTTGAAGAAAATGTTTGCCTGGCAGCATGCTCTCCTATTTTCTTTTTTTTTTTATTTGTATTTTAATTCAAGGCCATGTTGAAGTGAGAGAAGGAGTAGCTTCCAGTTGCTGGCTTGTTTCAGTCTGCCTCCTTAGTGCTAGTTTCAGTGTGAGTGCTTCTTCCTTTTTAAACATCGTTGTGACTTTGGAGATGGAATTAAAAAGACAGGAGCTAGCGGTCTAACTTGTTCCATGTCCGAGGAAAAGAGAAGAGCGTCCGATGGGTGCCAGCAATCACTGTGCATGAACAGGGTGTTGTCTGCACAGATCCTGGTTTCCAATATGCCATGAATTAGACAAGAATAATGTCCTCGCATATTGAAATGTAACCATAAAGTTTTTGAAAAGCCAAGAAATCTGTTGATATCTGAGGAAAACTGTTCTGATTTTCAGAGTCCAGTTGAAGGTCTTGTCGCATAAGCAAAATTTCAGCTGCTTTTGTTCACTATACCTGTCTTTCAGGTAGCCAGCTTTTGCTTGGGAGGTTTGCATAATTCTCAAATGTTATTTGTAGTTTCTCTTAATACAACTAAAAAAAGAAAGAAAAAGAGAAGAGATTTTCACAGTGATTTTACATGAGCAGAAGTTGGGAGAGACATTCACGCTAGCAGATATGTGTACAAACCCCCAGTGGTGTGTTGTACAAACACAGAAGTTCACCTCACGCATCATGGTAGAGAAAGTACTTTTTTGGCATGAAAAAGGCGACTTGCCTACATAAATGTACTGAACCAAATATTTGAATAATTCACACGACTTGTGAAATTTTACCTGTAATTGCAAAAGCCAGCAATAGTGCAAGTGTGCTATAATGCTGCCTGTATTATGAACTTGTACCAATGTAATTGTTTTGATTTTTAATAGTGCATTTGCTGAATGTGCACTTATTTTACAAATTCAAACTAAACTGATTAAATATGGGATAAAATTTCTAGATTAGGGATTTCCTTCTTAAGCAAGATCACTATTCAGTACCTAATATTGTAGATAAACACCTGTGTCAGGCAAAATCTGCCAATTTGTGAAATAAGAAAAACTGAAGAGGGAAAGTAAAAAGAATTGCTAATCGAAGGTTGCTAGGCTTCTAAGTTTAGTGCTAAATGTTAAAATATCAAGAAAAGATTTGTATCACCTTTTCTCTTTACACACAGTACAAATTATAGGATTTCTCTCTATATGTCTTTTTTTTTTAATCAGAAAGGGTACATGGGAAACACATAATGGCATCAGAAAACACCAGCAGCCATTTGTAAGTAGTTTAATAGTGAGTACATAAAACCATTCTAGTTACATTTAAAATATGTTCCAGATTATTATAAAAACAATTTCAGTGCAAATGTGGTGAGTCAACCTTCTTTCCCTAAATAAACTAGAAATTGCAACATTTTTCAAGAAAAAAAAAATTGCTGCCTACCTTCTCAGTACTCTGTATTGTATTTAAAATGAAGAGTAGGGGAATAGATATTTCAGCTGTAAAATACAACTAAGAAGTAATTTTTTATTAATATAATCACTTTCTTGCCTTAGTGATCATGACTGTGATAGAAGATAAAATGTACTGCAACATTTAGTTTTTCCT
The DNA here is from genome assembly GCF_036417845.1 of Apteryx mantelli. Lineage (NCBI taxonomy): Eukaryota > Metazoa > Chordata > Aves > Apterygiformes > Apterygidae > Apteryx > Apteryx mantelli. Next base: position 92,614,223 of record NC_089980.1, read on the forward strand.
TTGTCTCTGTTACACTCTGCTGTATTCCGAAAGATGAGAGCTGCTGTGAGATGTTTACTAGTTGTGTGCATTTTTAAGCCATTAACTACCTTTACTCCCTTCGGTTTTATGAAAACACAGTGTTCTGTGTACTTTCAATTAGCACATGGGAATTACAGAAGTTCAAACGTGTGCCCTTCACTAAGTAAAAGGTCAGTATTCATGCTTTAAAAAAGAACTATATGGCTTGGTAAGAGCCTGGTCAAAAAGTCAGTAAAGGCAAGGGAACTAGCTTGACATAATATGTTTTCAGTGTGAATTCTTAATAGTTATTTTAACCCTTAGTTATGGCCAACAGGGGGGTTAATACTGATTTTTCTGAGCTCTAAATTGCTAATTCAAGTTAAGTATTACAAAATACTCAGACATGCCAGGTCAAGAGAGTCAGACATTTGCACACCTAACAGCAACACAAGCAAGCAACAACACTCCTCTCTGAAACCCTATTTGAAAGTTGGAGTTGTATTATTTTCCCCGTAAATGCAAATTTGTTACACCTAATGTTTTCTTGGCAGGTCATATGCTGCATCATGTGAAGATTGGGTTAAAGGTAAAACAGTGTGTCCATCAAATCCCCTCCATCGCAATGGAAGCAACGATTCAACCAATTACCCGCACGGTGCTCCGCGTTCGGCTGAACATCACTCCTGACTTCATGTGGAATGATCAGGTAAAAAACAAAAATAGAAAAGAGGTGGAGGAAGGAAGGGGAGCGTTCAGCTACCTCCGGCGATAAAGGTGGTGATCACCAGGAGAGCTTCGGTGTTTGGATAAGTTTAAAAACAAAAAAGATTATTTTAGCTAAAAAGCAAATTTGATAATAAGAATGGTATGATCTTTAAGAATTTTGTGGAAGAAAACACCCAAATGTTGTTTTTTTATCCCAATAACTGTAACAGGATTGCACTGCTTAGAACATGCTGAAACAAGTGATTATACTGAAAATTAATAGCAGTAGGTCACACACAGATTTCAGGGTTATGTGCTCAAAAAGGAGAAGCAAGAAAGAGGGATACGCAGATGGCTGTCTGAACTGTGAATGAATGACAGACTCAGAAAATGTAGCCTTAAAACACAGTTCATGTATGCCAAGTTCTGCTGCTCTTTATGGCTTTACAAATGTATATTCACAAGGTCGGTGCCTTTTTGTACTAGTTCTTATCTGAACAGAAAAACTGAGATGTTTGGAATTATATGCATCCGTGTTTTATGGTGCAAATTTAAACGCAAGGAGTTGCACTAGTCAAGCAATTAGGTATACCCCTACCCCCTACCTTTGGATTCAGAATCTGTTAATTAGAAATAGGTTTCAGATAGATCTAAATTAAATACAAATGTCCACATGGGGGCATCGTATTGTTGCTGGTATTTCTCCTGAACTTTCTACAGAAACAAGGCAAAGGTATCCAACAAACAAGCATATTTGTCTTTTTCTTCTCTTAGGAGATAAGAGAAATTATCATTCTGAAAATGGCTATTAAGTTTCTGTTCTTTTATTAAAAATTAAGTTTAAAATCCCTTAGATCCCAAATTTGCTTTAATCACAAGTGAATTAAGTTTTTATTCCATAAACATTTAGATGATTTTCCTTGCCTAAAGGCTTTTTCTTTTCTTTTGGAAGCTTCACCAAGATAGTGAATGAGAGTTTAATGATCAAAATATAGGAAGATAGTTTTTGTTTGCCACATAGATATATTACAAAAAAATTTGAATGTATTCCTAATTCAGTATAACTGCTGCCTTATTTATATGCAATATTTAAGAATGCCAACAGGCATTTTAAGGATTTAAACAAATCTTTATCATTCAGTCTTTTATCCATTTACCTATGCAGCTTCCACAATTTCTGAGTCTATATTCTATTAAAGACGAATAAAACCTGTACTTCTAATTAAACTCTATCTTAATAGTAATAATACGAAGTAATTTCTGAATCCATTCTTAGATTTTTCTACAAAATCTAGCTTCTTCTAGATTGTTCTAATTTGAAAAGGGCTCTGCACAGTATTCTACTCTCATATTTGAATTCTGACCATCTAAACATATGGCAGAAAACAGATTTTTGCCCAAGCTTTGCCATGACCCCTTGGCACAGTATTCCTTAATGGCTGCTTTGGAAACATTATGAGCATTTTGTCAATTCAACATACGAAGCTCCTCTGGTGTGAATTTCTATATTAGTACTCATCAGAACCTGCAAACTTTCCAATGTTTTTGTTAGACTTTTTTATTTTTGTCAGTTTTGTTGAACTTGTTGTTTCTTTAGTAAATGAAACTTCTATTGCAGTAAATAGGCAAAATGATTTAAAAATTTAAAAGTCATTAAACATGAATAGTTGTCTTTTAAATTCAACCACTGAAACTCTGAAAACGCTTCTCCATCATCACACAGTATTCTCCCAAGCTACTCAGAAGACTATAGAAACTTATAGATATAGCTGTAACCGGCACAAAAACTATCTGGCAAAAGTTCCCATTCAAAAAATGGGTAAAATCAGAACCGACATTAACAGAAGAATATTATTAAGAACATTGAGAGAAGAATATTATTAAGAATATTAAAAATCAAAATACTAAACTTAACTGAAACACCTAGCTTGCCTACATTTTTACTGAATGAAACAATAATAAACTGGAATTGATAGCTTGATTATTTAAGGCTCTTCCTTTACCTGGATACTTACTGCTAGGACAATCACATCACAATTTTGCAGTTGTCTTTGCTAGAAAAAGACAAGAAGATATGTTTTGGAAGATGTGAGATATGACATCATTTTGATCTTTAATGGCTGTAGTTTTCAGTGCCAGGAACCCTTAAGTTTAGTTAAAGTCTGTGAGCCAGATCCCAGCGAAATATATTCTTACTATATTGTTAGAACAAAGGCACTATTAACATAGCGGACAGGGCAAGTAAACCTTATTGCAATGTGAAGGATTTCACTAGAGATGCAGAACCATGCAACTAATATTAATTAGCCTTCCATCAAGTCATATATCAGACATGCAGTTTTAGGGCACTGGTTACCCAAAATACAGGTAGGCATCAGTTCTTAAGAGCTCCCCAGGGTTCTTGAGAATTGTTACTGCCGAGCGAGGTCGAGTTGCTTGTTCCCTCACTGCCCTTCTTTCCCCATGCAGCTTTGTCACTGAACTCTCCAAAACAAACATGCTGTGGCAGTTCATAATAAAATTTCTGAGTTTTGAACTTCCTCTCCTGCTTTAATTCTTTTTCTCACTCTTAAAGTCTCCTATGCTCTGATGAAGTAATAATCCCACTAGGATTTTCCAAAACATCACCTGCAGTGAACTGTGTCTTTCTGCAGTCTCGCTGCCTGTCATGTCTTTAGTTCCCACTGAAGTTGTTAATGAAGTACAAATGTATTGAAAGTGAATGACAGTAAGTTGTTTCTGTCCATCTACTTATCTACTGTGCAATCACGTTAAAAAAGAAACAAAAACACCTTAGTTCTACAATACGTTCCTTTGTCTCAGAAAGATGGTGCAGAGAGTGTTTTTACAGCACGTGCAAAATAATGAGTTATGCTGAAAACAGTGGATTATGTAAATTGATACTAGATTCCCACAGTGTTAAAATTGCTTTTATAAGTAACTGTGCACTTTGTGTTTCCTTCATGTTAACCAAAGTTTAGGAATAATTCCAACATTTTTTTCACTTTCATACTTTTTTGTACCTTCTCACAATCCTTAAAAACCTAAGAAATCCAACCTCATTTAATAGTTTGACTTCCATATTACTTTGCTATGCACTTTTCCCTTTTTCTTCCATAGATACTGTCAAGTAAAATGCTTGTACGCTGGCCCAGGGGTCATTTATTCTGACAAAGAAACAAAAATACTTCTGGACTGAGCATCTCATGTAGCTATGCTTTGTGGCTGCCATTGCAAAATAATTCGTTAACAAGATTACAGGTACACATGAAAGCAAACTAAAATCTAAGCTGGAACACAATGTTGCCTGATGGTATAGGAATCATTAAGAGCCAGCCGTCTCTATGTTCTCACTTCAACCTGTACCAGTGAATAGATCACACTGTAATGTTCTTAATCCACTAACTGTATCTTTTTGGAGGAGGGGGAAAGAGAGAGGAGAGAGGAGTGTCAGAATTTGGTATCCATTTTTTCCTAAGAAAATGCAAATGTGTTTGTCTGAAAAATGAGCAGTGGACAGCAGCAGGCAATCCTTCTCTGCACAGAATCTGGAGACAGAAGCGCAAGGAGAAAAAAGAGGGAATTGTTTTTCAGGAGCCTGGAAGAAACCCTGGGAATTCAGTCTTTTTATAGACAGCTGAGGCACTAGCTTCAGTTACATTTATATCATGTCCATTTATATTACATATACATTAACAAACTTTTATTGAAACATGATCTTTTAGTAGACTGATCTAATTAGAAATGTTATCTTGCTCTTATCTCCGATTTCTGTTTTTTTATATTCCTTTGTAAGACTACATCACAGAGAAATATTTCCCAATAGACCTGGCAAATCTTGAGAACCTCATTACAACTACAACACAGCTATCTTTTCTTCTCTTAAAGGTACATGGCACTGTTGGAGAGCCCTGGTGGATATGGGTAGAAGATCCTACTAATGATCACATTTATCATTCAGAGTACTTCATCATTCAAAAAAAACAGGTAACAGATTTTATTCAGAATATCATAGTAAGGCAAAAATAATGAGATGGGAATTTGTAATGTCAAACAATATTTTGACCTAACAAGATTTTCAAATCAGTAGCACAGCTTTCAGTTTCAGGTGTTCATAATAAGCTTGGGCTTCTGCAAAAATGTTTCTAATCTCAGATATCTCTTTTTTTCCTCCTCCTTTGGTGGGACAGTTATTTCCAGATGAAAAAAAGAAAGTTTGTAATATCTTTGTCTATTTAAAAAAAAGATGAAGAGGAGCTTCATGTTTACCTTTTGAAGTCCATGGAATGAAAGTCCATTCCCAATGGTGAAACGTTTCATACAGACATGTGAACATTCTGCACCTGAAGTTGCACACATACACCATTGCTTTGTGTTTGTAATGCATGTGAAAGTGAGGCAAACTGCATGATTTTTAAAGTTACTGGTTTGTCTGTCCTGTAATTATTCTCCACACAATGTTTACACTAGGTCATTACTAAAGAACCTCAAATACTGGTGTTCACCATCCCAATTTTTGAACCTCTGCCTTCTCAATATTACATTCGAGCTGTGTCCGATAGATGGTTAGGAGCAGAGGCTGTGTGTATCATCAATTTTCAGCATTTGATTCTTCCAGAGAGGCATCCACCTCACACAGGTAATTTCAAATTTCATCATTTTGTTTCAACTCCTCTTGTTCATACAGATTTTCCTTATGATAATGCAATAAATCTCTAACCCCTACTTCATTATAGAAAAGTGTATGGAAATTCACTTTTTGTCACATATTTGTATTATTGACACCATTTCTCCACTAACTTTAAAACTCTCTGAATAGTTTACTAACCTTAAACTCTTGATTAAAAAGCAGCTTATTTTGTCTCAGCTTTTTGGTTACCTCAGGTTCAGTATAAACCATAGCAAAATTGAAACTGTCCTATAAAACTAGCCAAATCTGTATGCTGTAATATGTATTTTCTAAGTACTTATAAACATTACATTTCTTCTATGATGGTTCAAAATTAAGGTAGGCTGGATCGTTATATTCTAAATGGTATTCTGCAAAAAGAAAAATCATAAGCAATTAAAATTTTGAAAATATGAAACATTTTACCTTTTTTTTTTTTTTTTTTTTTTTTACTAAAATGAGTTCATCATGGCAAATCACTGAAGCATTGTTACCATACTGAACATCTAATTTCAACTCAGGACTGCTGATCAAGTCATGGTCTCCCCTCCCCCTCCTTTTTTTTTTTAACACTTGGCACAGAAGCATATGTTTGTGTTCTTTGCTTCTTTTTTTCTGGATACATAAATTGCTTTATACATTCGTTGTGCCTGATGTCATTGTAAAACCTTTCCTGTGTAATCACATTTGGCTCAGCTAGCAGTCTGTGAAGTGAGCGCATTCAGAAATAGGCAGTTCTCGTACGGTGTTGTCCTTTGGCATGCAAAAATTCACATGTGTTTGTGAAGTGTTTAGCTATTGTTATACTGTACCTACGCTGTCTGGAAAAGCATGTGTAACCTTTTTGTCTAATTGACTGATCACTGACTACTATTCAGAAGAAACAGAAAGATATTTACACATCACCAGTTATGGAGCCTCTAGGATTTATGGTAATTGATTTCAATTCCCATCTGGTTCCCACTCAGCAATGAAGTACGTAGAGACCCTGCTAGGCAAAAAAACTTCTTTCTCCTCAACAGAGCCCAAGGAATCACAGTTTTAGTGGGAATGATAAAACAGCCATAAGGTATCAGTGAAAAGCATGTGAAGAATATTAGGCATCATTGCCTCGGTAGATTTTATGACTCCCATATCATACCTTAATGTGAAGCACCCTGAAAGACAATGAGACCTCCAGCCACAAAAAAAAAAAAAAAAAAAAAAAAAAACTTCAATGAAAGCATCTGCATAGCAGAATCACTGCAGTCTCTTTAATTTGGTAGGATTCCAAATCCAATCTGGTTATATATATCATCTTCCAAATTCCACAATCTCTAATTGTTTGGATAGCAGATGCCTTCAAGATATGCCGAGGATCATATATTGAAGGACTGTTTGTTCATTGAGATTATATCTTTAAATGCATTTTTAAAGAATTAGAAGTCAAATCTAGTTGTACCCATCTGATTTGTATTATTTCATTGGCCTAGAAAGCCCAAAGGATCCTTCTTAAGTAGACTGATTTTTTCTTGTATCTGAAATATGCAGACTATGTTATCCTGTGAGTCCACATTTAGTTAGCATAAGAAGCTGTACATATATAATCTAATACAGTGAGTTTAGGACTTATTACAACTGGTTAAAAAAAGAAACGGCTTTAAGAAAAAGATTAATTTATGCAAATGGTTGATTTCAAAGCTATCAGAATAGTAACAGTAGTACTTCAAGAAATACTTTAGCTTTTCATTATTCCTCATCACAATTAACAGTGGCTGAAATGAGGGCTCCATGACATATGGGATATTAAGTAAAACAATTTCCAATGTAGGATGTTTTCCACTAAAGCATTAGATAATATCTTTAGCTTCATAATAAAGTATGTTGTGTGATACCATCTACTGTCACGCATTCATGATTATTTTGTGTTTTTAGAGCTCCTTGATCTTCAGCCTTTGCCTATCACAGCCTTGGGACATCAAGAATATGAAGTCCTGTACAAATTCACACATTTCAACCCTATCCAAACCCAGATATTTCATACAGTTTATCACACAGACTGTAATGTACTTCTTGGAGCACCAACAGGTTCTGGAAAGACTGTTGCAGCTGAATTGGCCATCTTTAGAGTTTTTAACAAGTATCCCACATCAAAGGTTTGTAAAATAGATTTACTAGAATCATTCAGTGTAGGTATCTTTTTGAGCACTCCAAAAGCCTGGAAAGGCTATAGCAAACTGAATTTTACTTTCTCAAATTTACACCTGTATGTGTACAAAATGGTACTGCATGATGTATGTTATGGTTTTATATCAACTTTATATATTGATCAGTGTAGAACTAGAGTTAAATCTAAAAGCATGCCATATAGGCATACTGGTTTTCCTTTTCTGTAGTTACCTGCATTTAATGTTTTCTAGAAACTTTTTGGTTATCCTTTAATCTTCATCTACTAGCAGTAGTCCTGTTGCACAGCTATTAGTTGCCCCCATGCAAAGACAACTAGCTCAATCTCTCCTTTATAACAGACAAGTTGCAATTAATTATTACAAGCCAATTCTCTATTCCAGCCTGTCTTTATGTTTTATTTCTTAGAACAAATTGTCTAAAAACTGAACAGTTCACCACCTGACGTTTTGTATTCAAAGTGAATATATGTCTGTATCTTGACTTAGCCATCTTGTCATCTAGCCGGCTTTAAAATCTTTGGAAAAGATATTTGTATCTAACTGTGAGATTTAACCAGAGTAACCTTTGAAATTAACAGAAATCATGTACATAAATCCCTTATTCGTCTTTGAAATATCAGTATCTTCATTTAATACGTTAGTCCAGGTTGAGGTGAACAAGACTTGGATACATTTGGATACATCTGTTAGACTTAGAATTAGGCAATTGTTAAAGGCATGTATTCTTTTAAGTTTTAATAATGTAAAGAACCTGGCTGTGTAGTTTTAAAAGAGTATGTGAATTCTTCATGTAGCAGTTTCTTCACATTCAAATGTACATCAAGCTTCAGAATATCTAATCATAAATGTGGAAATAAACATTGTATCTACATGTCAGGGGGGTATTTCCCCCCACAAAGTGGGCTGCTTTGAGGAAAATAGTGTGACTTTTTACTGAAGTTAATCAGTTTTTAATTTAATTTGTAATGTTTTAATAATTAAATTATGTAACTAGAAATCAGGTAAGCTATTAGTTCCTAGAGTTTCTGATTATTTCTGTTCTAGAATGTTAGTTTCCAGGTTTTATAGCCTTTTGTTAAAAAAAAAAAAAGGCCATATTTATATAAGTGATTTTCGCTTTGAAATGGTGTGATAAGCACTTCCATTTCAAGAAATTACTCTTTGTGTTTCTTAATTCATCTGCCTGTTAATGGCTCAGGGAACAGAGCAATATTTTAAAATGTTAAATCTGTTTTAATTAGAATCCTGTTGTAGGTTATTTAATGTACTCATACCTCAATCTTTTACAGATAATGAGCTTGTTTAAATCTTACAAGTATAAAATAAAACTGTTCCTTGTTGGTGCATTTCAATAAAGTAATTTAAAAAAATAATAAATAATTTCAACTTTTTTTTTTTTTTTAACAGGCTGTGTACATTGCACCTTTAAAAGCACTCGTTCGTGAGAGAATTGAGGACTGGAAAGTTAGGATTGAAGAAAAACTTGGTAAAAAGTATGTTTCTTCTTACCTAATCAGAGAAATGAGAAGCAAAAGAACAGCCCATCAAGTATGAATAAAATCTACAGAATACTTCTGAGTATTTCAAAGTAGATTTGATTGTATAATATCCTTCAAATTTCTAATAGTTAAACAAATGAAAAATTCTCTCTGTATTCATCATAGTGATAGCAAAAGCAAAAATAAAAATGGGATATACTTTGATACCCAGCTATTTTCATTCTCAAAACTTGGCAGCATAACATATATGAAGATCAGATTTCTCTCTGCAGTATCCTTGGAAATTGAAACTACAATTCACAATAAGCTTTCTGTAGAAATCTCTGTTATAGAGGACCTCATATAAGCTGCATGAACTGTATACTAGTATTCATATATTACCCTTCATGTATAAATTAAAGGATATATTTTTTTTCCCTGGACACATGAATTTCTTGCTGATCTTATCAGGTGTTGGAGTTCAGCCATTACTTAATGATGTAAAAGGTGTATCAATCCAGTTGATGCTTTCTGAAATAATATTTTTTTGAGTTAAAAATTACACCCATAGGATGCATTATTTAGGGCCTTTTGTTTTCTTATGTACAGGTTTTTTGTAAGTTAAACCTCAAAAAGTGCGACATTTCAATAGAAGGAGGTACTCTGTGTACACAGAACTACCCACGAGATTCCTGCTATTATCATAGCACTGCCTTATCAATTGGCAATATCTGGGGGGGGGGAGTTTTTTTATGGGTTATGAGGATAAATTAACTGCCTCATAATTTTAAGATATTTTCAGGAAATATTTCCTTTGTGAAATTGACTCTATTGCTTGTGATTTAAATGTTGATTAATGGAAAATAAGCATTACTTTGTGGAATTTCCATTAGTTGTACTAGGTACAGAATGTGTCATAGAAATGTCAACAATTCTATACCTTCAGTCTAAAATGATGGATCATCTTAAATACTGTTTTGTAGAAATCAAAAGCATAATAAGGCAAACAATTGGAAAAAAACTCTGTTAACCTTCCCCAAAAATGACCCCAGGATAATTTCTGCTCTAGTCTTAATGGACCTTCACCAATAAGTGCAGATACACTGCAGTCTAACCTCATTATTCAAACTGGAAATCTGTACGGAACAGCATGCAGCAACTTTGTTGTTTCAGAAAGCCTTCCTGCTGGCTATGGCAGGATGTTTGATTCAGATTATATCATACTAATATTCATATATGATCTTCATTTTGAATAAGGAACCATGGATAGTTTGGGACTTGTATTCGCACTCATCTTTTTCTATGGTTTTGCTAAGGAATAGTATTTGGTATTTAAACAGTGTTTGCTAAGAAAACAGACAGGTTTATTTGCTTAAAATGATTCTGAAAATCTTGCTAGAAGTATTTGACCAGAAACAAACCAACTTTGTTTAATTTTGTTTTTTCTCTTGTTTAGAGTTAATGTTTGAATACTTCTGATCCGAGTTGTTCTAAAGCTTCATAAAACCGAGTTTTATTTTGTCTGCAAAAGTATCTTACTCTATTACAGGGTTGTAGAGTTGACAGGAGATGTGACTCCCGATATGAGAGCTATCGCACAAGCTGACCTGATTGTTACTACCCCAGAAAAGTGGGATGGCGTCAGCAGAAGCTGGCAGAACAGGAGCTATGTTCAGAAAGTTTCCATTCTTATCATAGATGAGATCCATCTGCTAGGTGCGCATGTTTTGGTTTTGTTTTTAATCAGAAGTGTTGCTAAATTTGAAAAAATGTGCTCCTACTTCCGATATGAATATACTTTTTGACATGCAAACCTTTTCTTTTTAGCCTTTTCTAAATGGACTTTTCTTTTACTAGGGGATGAGAGAGGCCCAGTACTGGAAGTTATCGTGTCTCGAACTAACTTCATCTCATCTCACACAGAGAAGCCTGTAAGAGTAGTTGGTTTATCCACTGCGTTAGCAAATGCCAGAGACCTTGCCGACTGGCTAAATATTAATCAGGTATGAAAAGCGTTTCTGAAGACGGGTACATGTTTGTGCTGCAAGAAAGCAAAAAGAAGATAATTCAAGATTAAACTTGAAAACAAATATGCTTGCTTGTAGATGGGTTTGTTCAACTTCCGACCATCGGTACGTCCGGTTCCCCTGGAGGTGCACATTCAGGGCTTCCCTGGCCAGCATTACTGTCCTCGCATGGCTAGCATGAACAAACCTGCTTTTCAGGGTAAGCATCAAGCTCCCAGGCCTTTTCTTCTTTCTGCAAAAAAAAGTGTGATTCTGAGCACTTTACACAGTTCATTTGCAACACATTTACAACATGTGTTACTGTATGTTCTCCTGGCATGTATAGGAGGAATCTGCTTCTGCTAATGAGCCAAAGCCATTTGTCTATAACTTAAAGTGTGCTGCAAATGCAACATATAACAGTGGAATGTAATGTGTTTAGAACAGAAGAATGAAATTAGTGCTAATGAAAGGGAAATAAAATGTGTTTTCTCTTAGTGTTTGACACCATACAGAAACATTTATGTAAAAATATCTGAAATTTAAAAAGTAATAAAACCATTCATATTATTAATCTGCTGAGGTATTTTCATGTGGACCACTGTATGTAAGCATTAAAAAATTGTGAACAGAAGTTGCAAGTCAGACTAACCTCACATAATTCTCATTTCAAAGCAATAACCATAAAATTCAAAATTTGTAGTGCATCCAGATATGCTTCTGTTTTCAATTTTTTATTCTTAACAAAGCTGGCAAGCAGGACAGATTTAAGAAAAACTCATATTTTATTGGAACATTTTTTGTTTTGGTTACATAAGCAATATTTATTATATCAATTAAAAATAACCTCCAAAATAAATTTTGTAATGTGAACTGCTGTTGATTGTGAGGTGACTTTTTAGCTGCTTTAATTAGCCTTATGACAGAAGAAAAGTATTGATTGTGGACTAGAGACTAATCTTGACAGCTCAGATTATTTACACCTCCACAAGAGCATTGTACAAAAACACTAATGAACAATAAATCTGTCTTGGGTTGTTCTGCCACACCTGTTCCTGAAGCGATAAAAATCCATTAGATGCTGGGTTTTTAAAATATATAGATATATTGGCATCTATAGTTGTAAAATATAAATACATATGAATTATCCTGCCTATTTCAATAATTTCACAACTGTAAAGTGTGGATATATGCAGGCGCACATGCAGAGTAGTATTCATGATTCGGGGGACAGTATGTGGTGTGGATAGTATGAAACAGTTTTCATAAATTGACAACGAATGCATAAAATTATTTGGTAGAATGAGGATTATGTGAGGAAAAAACGCACATAAAATGGGTTCATAACAGATTTAGAGAGGGTATCTGAAACTCTACATACAACTCTATACTTCTAGTGCTTGATGATATTAGAAAATCTGTAGACATATGATTTATTGAGGGCTTTTTTCCCACTTGTTTGATATGATATAGTTATGGTTATTTTAGCATTTCCATTGCAACTCTTACTCCTGAGACCATAAGAATTTTACTGCAATTTGAAACTTCTCAAGCACAGGCTGAGCAAGAAAATGCTTTTTTAAGAAGTCCTAAAACATGATTGGTTTAAGTATTTCAGACTGATTAGTAAACAACAGAAGCAGAGCTCCTTTGCACCCTTATGCCCACCTTTCACAGCAACTGTTGAAAGGTCACTTTCTAGCTTAGAATTCTTTCCAGTGCTTAAAAAAAAAAATGGGTCTAGTCTTTGTACCTTTCTTTTCCTTTTTGGTATCTTGGAGCAGTCTTTTGCAGGCAGACTTCCGTTTGTACAGTCTGTGCTCTGGGTCAGCCAGAAACATGTAGCTTTGGACCTTGGTGGCACTGTGCCTGAGACCACATGCTGTAACAGGGTAGGAAGATGTAACATACTTATTAGGCTGAGATAGAAAAATGTGCAAGCTTTGAGGTCTAGAAGCTTGTCAGGGTTTTGTGGTGGTTTTTTCTAACTGCTTCTCTTAAACTTTTAGAGTTATGGTCATCACCAAAGTAGCAGGGCAAATTGAGTCAGACTCACCTAAGCACAGATACATGATTTTTGATTCTGAGATGGCTTATGCACAGCTCAGTTGTACCTAGCTAGCAGAATAGAGACCAGGTACATGTACCACTGCTGCTGCTTTTGGTATTGCAGAGAGAAATCCTGATTTGTGTCATTAAGGGGCCTAATTCTCAAGTTCTGTTTTCCTCAACAGCTATTCGGAGCCATTCTCCAGCCAAGCCTGTTCTAATTTTTGTGTCATCCAGACGTCAAACGAGGCTTACTGCCTTAGATTTGATTGCTTTCCTAGCTACCGAGGATGATCCAAAACAATGGCTGAAGATGGATGAAAGAGAGGTAGAATAATTTTACCTGTGTTAGTTGTGTTTTGCTTTTAATTTTATTGATGTTTGGTTGAAAAGGAAATATATCTGAAACAGAAAAGTGATCTGAGACTAGATCTTGCAGCAGCTACGCATATGCTAGATTTCATGTATTAAAACTAGTGTCAGCATTAAGACTGTACAAGCATCTTTGCAAGATCTGAACTTTAGAATGCAAATCCTTTTATCTTTGTTTTTCCTGCATATCTATTTTTAATGCTAGTTCTATTGTGTCAGACAACATGCATCGCATGGTACAAGTCTTTGATACAAAGATAAGACAAAGAATAAAAGAAAGAGGAATACTGTTGTTCAGAGTTTACAGATGGAAATCTGTGGCGTATAAATGTTAACGTTGGTTGGAGCTGGAATTTAAACCACATTTCTTTCAGTGTTTTAGGAACAAAACTGTCCTCATAAGATAACTCGTGTGTGTATATATGTATATATATATCTGTTTATACACATATAAATGTCTGTATACTCCATATATGCCTGTCCATTTATTTATATATATATGTATATATATATATGGACTATACATATGCATAAGTATATACTGCAGGCTAGCAGATTAGAAATGGTTCAGTTTTGTGTATTAATGAAATAACTAGACATTATAAAAATATAATAAAGATACTGGCAGAAGCTATCTCACAAGAATATTAAGATTGCAAAGTCAAACACTCAGATGTAAAGAAATGCTGGAATTAAGGTTTATTTGGTATTATTTTCCTGTGATATAATCTTTAATTACATTTTCTCGTATTGTTTGGGGAAAGAATCCTTTCTCCATTTGTTGCAGAATGGGAATGATGTTCAAATAATAAGCAACCATTCAATATTCTGTTTTATCTGTATTGTTCAAAACGTACACTAGGTTTTATTTACTGCACTCAGTCCTGCACCTGCTCTGAATACAGAATTATTTATTTCCTCCTGGACTAATGGTCCTGATTATAGTATATCATTGCTTCAAAACATTTTATTATTATTATTATTATTATTATTATTATTCACTTCTCCTGGATTTTGGAAGTTAGCTTTCTCTAATGGTTCCAGACCTTCTCATAGGAATTTCTATTATAATATAGGGCCAAAACACAGCGAAACACATGGCCTGTAAATACAGCATCCAGATTATATATTCAGCAGTTCTATGAATATTTATACAATTGTACATCAAAAATTATATGCCAAGAAAAATATAACTTTCTAGATGAAAAGATTATTTGATTTTGTTCACTCTTTGCAAAAAATAGTGTAATTTTCTGTGCGATAAAACATAACATCTGTATCCTTCGTCTTTTGGATGGATTTTAGAATGGAAAATAGATGTCTTGGCTGACTCCTAACAAGCTAGCACTAAAACATGTCTTGATCTGATACTGCTTTTCTAACTGTACAATCTCCATTTAACTGGTTTTCTTGAGCATAACAGAAACATTTCACAACAAAATTATTACTTTCCTAGTAGAGTACACCAATACATTGTGCTAGTTTACTGTAGTAATCTCACCTACAGTTACAATATGCAGCACGTGGGCTTGCCCTAAATGACTTGCATTACTCTGTATAGTTTTCCCATGTGCTATGAGTCCCCACAGTCCCTAAACGAACCATTACTGAAGCTTCTTCACTTATGAAAGAGCAACTTGCTGGAAAAGGGTTTTCCATTAAGAGTCTTTGAATTTGAAACTTCTGGCCTTTTAGCCCGTCAGAGCCTAGATATTTTCACCTGTTTCAGAATACACCTCTGAAGTTTTTGAAAGAGGAGCCAGTAAGGACAAGCAGACTTTGCATTTATTAGTTTAATAATTTGCTTATGATTTGTATCTGAATTAACAGTCTCAGTGTTTGGAGCATAACAAAGGTACCTACTGAGTTATTCAGTTCTGATTACATAAATATAAAAGACTGAGGACTGAATCCTAAGTTGTTCTATCTTACCACTGTTATGCAGAACACAATTGTGTCTGAAGTACCTTCAGGCTCAAGTGGACACTTCTTTAGGTAATTATTGGACCAGTTTGTTGGGTTTTTTTGTAAAAGAGCAAAATAATCTGACCTTCATTTGACATTGAGGGAAAGAATTCAGCCTAAAACATGGCAGAGCAAAACAGCTATAATACTGCTAGTACTTATGTACTGCTTACTTTTTTATCCATAATATATCTTTAATTTAAGAATTCTAACAACTTAAAGTTACATTAAAGTCAAACTTAGATTAGGTGAAATAGGCAAAATTCTCTACATATTGCTACAGCTTTTTTTTTTAAGTATTAAAGCTAAAACTGGTGCATACTTATTATATAACAAGTATTGCCCATCTTAAAAGCTTGCCCAAACACTTGTCTCAAGAGTTTCTCAAGTCCATACAGAATATAAATGGACCAACTAGAAAAAAAAAATCATTGTTGCCTTTAAACCATTTCTGAAGCCTCACAGTTTTTCATGTTTAGGCTCTGCCACCAGAGCAGACTTGGTTTTCAAAATACTTATAATTGTTAATTGTGAAGTATGTTGGGTTATAAGAGATTTTTCATGAAGGGATGCATAGGAAGTTTACACGCTTTACAACAGCCTTAGCATTTTTCTTCATTCAGCTTTATTTGTCTGATATTAGTTTTGGCTGACAAAGGGCTCCTTTGAGAACTCATTGGTTATTTTTGTTTACTGGTGTAATTGGTTTTGTCACACAGCGGCCAAATGTTAGTCTATGTTTGTGTTAGCTTCCCAGTGGACAGACTTTATAAAGCTACTTAAAATGCCATAAAAATTGCAATCCATAATAACATCTGCAAGACTGATATTGAGGTAGACGCAGATTCTTACTGTTGTTAAAAGCAGATTCCTCTCTCTTACCCTGCATGACAGCTTTTTCATGATGGAAACAGAGATTCAGGCTTTGGGGGGAATTGAAACTGGGGGAGAGAGAGGCAAGTACTGGATCTTCAATACCTATTTATCAGCTTCCCTCATCTTTTCCATAGATTGTGTAGTTTATCGAGATTCTCTGTGTAGTGATAGCCTCAAACCAGACTCCTATTTGCAGCATATGAAGGGCTCTTCTATTCACAAAACCCCAGACTGCTTCTTGTCTTAATGCTCTCAGATAACAGGCAGAGCCATGCTATCTCTGCCAACCAGCTCCAGGTATCGGGTTCAGACAATATTTTAATCAGATATATTTCAAAAGACCAAGCAGTGGCAGACGTTAGCTTGTATGAAGCTTCTGGAATACATATTTGTATGTGTAAATGAAGTACAGGGCCTTCCTTTTATCCATTGCCACCTCTGTGGACAACGCCATACCTGGATCATGGAGGAATCATACAAGATGTTCCTTCCCTCAAAGAAATCAGTGGTCTAACAGCTGCAACTGAATTATAGTTGAAAAGGAGTTTCATTTTATGTCCATCTACTGAAAATATGTATCACAGACAACTCTCTTCAGTTTTGAGGACTCTAAATTGCAGGTTCAGTTGAAATGTCCAGCTCCATGTTTTCATTTTTCAAAGTTATCTATCACTTCTCACATCAATTTCTACAATATTTACAAAGATTACATTAATAGTACGTCAACAGGGCTGCACAGTCCTCGTTTTGCTGTGTAGCCAGCTTTGCATTTGATGCATCAGATCGCCTAAAAGTCATATGTTCTGCAGCTCTTCGATCACAGTAGCAGACTAGCTGAGCAAAGGTCTGTCCATGGACACCCTCGCAGTCTAGTGGAGCATTCGCTATGGAATACCCCACCTGTTCAGAGAATGCAGCAGTGTCAAATGCTACAGGACATGATTCTTCCTGGATGCTTTCCTTGAATTTCATATCTGACATACTGTTTCCTCCTCAATACCCGTGTTCCCACAGTATTCAGAAAGTTGAAAGGTATGCAGAAAGCTGAGACAACAGTTAGTCTTCGTAAGACTGGACAGTATTTGATGAAGCTTGTCATTTCTTGCGCTGATTAGTTTCCCAGTTCTCCTGGACCTGTTGTTGCACAACAATAGCTAGGTTTGTTTAATAGATTCTGTCCAAATGAGTTTCAGGCTGTGTGCGTGCTTTTCATGAAGAAATGTCCACTTGAATACCTCATGTCTAGTTTAGTCTGAGCTAGGAAGCCTTCAGTGATGTTGAAATATCCTATTTACTGTGATTTGTAGATCACAAAGCTCATCCCTACCTTTGCCAATTGCTATGCGTAATGCAGCAGAAGTTTTGCAGCAGTTGGTTCCTCAGTATTAAAGCAGGACTGGTCACAGTTTGCCCAAAGTAGAGTCTGAGTGGGCAATCTCTTGAAGAATAGAGAATAGTTACCTGCCTTAGAGGTGGGTTGTTTTTTCCCTTTTTTTTTTTTTTAATGTACATTGTCCATGCACATTCCAAAACCAGGTCTCTGTCCCCATTAGAATTTGCAGTTCCTTCTTACAAAAGAGCCAAGAAGCAGTTGAAGCTGCCTTCCTTGCTAATTGTTGTAGTCCACTGTGGTTGCAAGGACTCTTCAGGAGACATCACTCTGTAATGATCGTCCTAGCTATGCTTAAGAGGCACAGGTGCATCATGAGAGAAATCTGAATAGACAGTGCATCTCAAAGGGAAGACTGCCACTGTAAATGGAGTAATTCTTCATTTTTTATTATTGTTCATTGATGCCAGTGCGCCAGCAGATGACAATGAGGAAAGAAAACCTTATGGTTACCCTGCTTTTTTGTATAATGATAAGATCTTTAAATATACACTTCCTAGCTAAAACTCTAATTTGAAGCTGTCAGCCAAGACTGTAATGTCCAAGCTTGTGACCCATTACTTGTTCAAAGGGACAAAGCTCAGATTATCCTTTCAGAAACAGACACTGTTACCAGCTTGTGATGTTAAGCTTGGGTAAAATCAGATACACTGCTCTACATGAAATTGGGAGCTGAATAAAGAGGAACAAGCTCTTTCAGAAATTGCATCTATATCTGTGGTGACGGTAGATTTTGGAATTTTGTACAACAGAAATTATTAGAATCAAATTTCCAATTTCTTTAAATTTATTTTCCTCTGATGTTTTTACAGCTTTTAGTTTTTAACCTAAACCAAAAATACAATGGAGTATTTATTGTTTGTTGCTTGAAGTTCTAATGTAATTCTCACAAGTAAACAAGTAGGGCGGGTGGTTTGGGGTTTTTTTGGTTGGTTGGTTGGTTGTTTTTTTTTAGGAAATTTGTATTTGGATTTTTTCCTTACATTTACAGTGTAAGGGCAGAGAAGAAAAGTACCCATGTACACAATTTACATGTACAAAATAACTTTAACCACAATGATTTTTGCAGTCTGCTGTGTGCATCATTTTACCATCTGCATCTTGTTAAGAATATTCTTTGAGACCTCTAGAAATAATTGAAATCCTTTTGCACAAGCATACCTTTTCTAATATTCAATAGCATCTATACCAGGTAATATCCAGCTCCCACTGAATTCAGTGAAAATGAATTGAATGAAAGGGCGCTCACTGACTTGGAAAAAATGAATCAGGCCCATACTGATCTTGAGCTTTTAGATATATGAATGTGAATATAAATGTGTGCTAATTATGGATACATATTGTGTGTATAGTATGTGCAAATATGCATAGACATATGCATGCAAGTGAATTAAATTTTACCATAAAGTTGTTTTGTGTTTCTGAAAAAAAACAAGAATTTTTGAAAAGATAAAAGATGACTTTTCCTCTTCTAACTTTTAAATCAAACAACCTATTATCTCCATGCTATTGTTCTGCAGTGATGCTGTGCTATAAAACAGGGATAGAAGAATCTGGTCTATGTCATGGATAGGTATATTGCTGTCTTCTAAATAAGATTTTTAGTGTTAAGTGTATGGCTTTTAATAATATATCACAACTGTGTAAACCATATTTTAAAATATTTCTTGAATAATCTTATCTGAGGTAGTGGAGCATTTTGGTTTGGGTAGGAAAGTTGCTGGGGTATGAGCACAAGTCAGTTCTTAATCAAAAATAATTTTAAGATAGTCGTCATAAAGTTTTTTTCTGTCTGTAGAGATCAGGAGGGTACCAAAGAATGATTTCTAAGTGTTTCACTCATTGTATAAGTTCAACTTTCTCCTACAAGATCTTGTTTTTATGACACAAAAGTGTGTCATAAAAAATTAACATTTAGTTATAACACGGAGATGTTTTTATTTCACTTGACATCTGTACCAGATGTGAAATGTGTAATTATTTTTGTAAAAGACTTCATAACTTCCACGATTCTTTTGTTTGGTGCATCTTTCTTCTATTGGGCATTTTAGACAATTGATAAGCATTATTCAGTGGCATATGGTCCGAGTCTGACGTGCTTTGAAAAGAGTACAGAATACTAATAATGAGGATTCTGTGAAAATGGGAAAACCAGCACAACAGATATGCTTTGAGAAAATATGGGGTTTTAGCATCTTGAAACAATATATCACACTCAAAGGGACAGAATTGGGCTGCACAATCTGTTAGCTCATTCTTGTCCAATCTGGTCTCCTCCTTTCTTTTGGAGCCAGCATTGTCATCAGCTTGCTGAATTATACTCTGACTGGAATGTATTTCAGGCACAGGGTAATGTATCTACTTAAATGGAATCCTATCTTTCTACAAAAGCTTTTTAAGTATAATAAATTTAAAATATAAAAAAAGTTCTATTAGCTTAAAGTAAATGGTTCAACAGTTTACATATGTGCAGGAACAAAGAAAATGACTACTTACTAGTTTGAGAAAAATCTAGCTTGTACAAAGGTTAGAATATAAAAGGTAGAAATAAACTTTATTTTTATAATAAATATTTTGCAGTAATATGAGAGTTTCAATTTGGTTTTTGAGGGTTTTTTATTAAGAGCTGGATACCTACTCAACCTCATGTTAGAGGAATGCATGGGAGGTATTTTTGTTTGTTCTTCAAGAAATCTGTGGAAGATAGCGTAGGCTACTCAGCATGGGACCAATCCTGTCTGTCTCTCCCTGGAGTCCAGGGAAAATCCCTCTTTGCATTGTTTGAGAATAAGTTCCCTGAACCAGTGTTGCAGTTTTTTTAATAACTTCAAGTCAGTACAATGTACATTTCCATATAAATGTATTATTTTTAAAATACTTAAGATAAAATGTGCTTTCTTTAATCTTTTATAGTTAATGTTACAGTTGTGTTCAAAAAGATAAATAGTAATGAGATTATAACAACATAGAAACATTAGGTTTGTTTTATAGTCACATTGGTGCGTCTGTTTCTGATTAATGAAACCATTAATTATGCCAGTATTTCTTAATAGAAAGTGATAATATTCTTACACTAAGCTGGCATAAGAAAAAGAGTTATATTTTTAAATAAATTGTCATGAGAATTGTAAGCCTTGGGCTGTGCCTATGGGTAAAATAGCTGTGTTTATTACCTTGATTTATGTGAAAGTAAGGGGTCAGCTAAAAATGACTAGGATTCCCTGCTGCTAAAATGACAGGCTAGTAGTACATGCGCCAGCTCTCCTGCTAAGGGCTCTCTAGTTTTCCTGTGCTAAATTACACTGCTTTGCAGGTGTGACTAACAGCACCACAGGCCACCGCTGTAATACAAGTCAGAGGAAGAAAAAAATAACCACTGCTGACTGTAAAAGCAAGAAGAACATCTTGGACTAAATTCCCAGCAGTGTGAATTTGGGATGTTTTATGCTGGAAACTACATGTCCAAAAGAAATAGCTCAGGTTCTATACTGAAAATAACACTGTAAAACTGTTTGGGCTGAAGGAGCAGTCTAATCGCTGTAGACTAACTCTGCAGAGAGTTAGAGGCAGAGCTAGTATGATCACTGTACTTTTATAGAGGAATAGGGAGTTTAGATTCATTATTTTCCTCCTATTAAATTCTGTTCATGTGAATAATTAAATAAAAAATGTCATTGGAACTGACTTGTTTTCTATATTGAAGACATGACAATGATAAGGTGATAATTCTTGGTGGGGAGGAGAAAAATTATTTCAGCAAGATGATATCTTTTGCCAGTTTATGAGGGCCAAAATTAAGTGCATTGGGAATGTATGAATTCTTCACATCTTTTTATGGTATTTGCTGGTGCTGTTTACTACTTTTTCATCTTAATTCTCTGTTTGTCAAATGTATTCATACAACTATTGTTTCTCACAGTGTCTATCCAAGCATAAGGAGATTATATAGTACTAGTACTACTTCATAAATTCATAGCAAAAACACTTTAGTAGGTTTGAGTATATAGTTAGTAATGTATGTTGATGATCCCAGATGTAAAAAAACAGTATACAAGTTTTCATTTTATCCTGTTATTTTTTGCCTCAGAAGAAGAAATCTTTAAGATGGGTCATAACTCATGTTGTCTACACTACAGTCACATGTCTACATGTTGACTAGAGAAATCAAAGGTTTGCTGATTGTATCTAGATAGATAAACTTTATCCTTTAACATATCCTCCTTTCATTCAGTCCTTTTCTTTGTTCTACTTATCTACTCCTTCTTGTTTCCCTTTCCTAAATAGACTTTATCCCATCTCTATTTCTTAATTCATGACTTTTTTTTTTCTTTCTGTTTCCTTTCTGTTCAGTATTTTACAGTCCCTTTTCACTCTTTTCTTCTGTAAGCCTCCTTTTCTTTTATGCAGGCCAGCTCTATTTAAACAACAAACCTTCCATATCTCATAATATATGATACTGTCAGGAACATCCAGGCAGCTGAATATCTCACCATTATGAGTGAAAATGAAGTTTAGGAGTTTCTATTAGTTCAAATTGACCGGACCAAGACAAAACATCAGAAATACTTTTGTAAATTGGGTTCTCTGTTACTTCCATCAATTCTGTTTGTGCTAGTTGATCCTACTTGAAAAAAAGAAAAAAAAAACTTTTTGAAAAATTTTTTTAAGTTGCTCTTCTTGCCAAAATTGATCGATTTACCGAATCTATATTGAATTTTTTAAATCCTGTATTTAGACTGTTATTTTCTCAAGCTTTTTTATACCTTTTAAGGATTTTTTTGATATTTGTAGTGACATATACTCCTTGGTTTTATTCATGTGAGTAATTATATTAACCTTAAGGTATGAGAATTATAAAACTTGAGAAAGTTAAATTCTGAATATCAGAAGTGCAACACCTGAGAGTCTTAAGTGGAGGATGACAGTGTCACTGCAATCATCCAGGTATAATATCTCAGTACTTTGAGAAAGTAAATCAGAGATGCAACTGAATACTCAACCCATATTCTCCAGTTACTCCGAGTAATTTGTTCCGCATTACACCTCTTTCTCTAACTGTACTTATACCTTCTATGTCTGTTGTGAGCAATGCTGCCATAAGTATGCAATATCATCATGCCACTGCTGGTGGCACCAGGAAACCACTAATAAGAGATGAGGTTTGAAGTTTCCTGGCTATAATTATATTAAAATCACATAAAATAATAAATAGCCTTATAAATAAAATAATGAAATAAATACTGAGGGAGAAAAGTCACGAGGCGAGTGAGAGAAGTTATAAAGCTCTAGTTCATTATTAGTGAGGGGCTATTCACAGAGGTAGTCTACAGAAATAAATGAGCTTTTTATGGAATTTACTACAAGTCTTAAGCAAGACATATAAAGGGTAGTTAAAATGATTCTGAGTAGTCAGTGACACGAGATTTATTTTTTAAAAAAATTAACTTTCTACCTAAACTGCAAAAAATTTTAAAGACATTTATTGTATGCTGGATTTCACTATAGAATTTGAGTCTATAAATTAAAAAATTGCACTTGAAAAATTAATCAGATGAATTTGCATTTCAGCATGTGAATAGGAAACTTTGTTGCTGGAATGTAATTGCAAAATATCAAACTGAAGAACTCTGTCTTTTCATAGGCATTAGAGTGAGCCAAATTTATTTTTCACCACTGTCATTTTGTTACTGATTGCAGGGATTTGCTATGTTTTTATAGCAGTCCTAACTCCTTTGATACTAGGAGTTGCTTTAAATAAACACAGAGGAAAATGCATAGCATTTGTCTGACCTGTCAAAATATTTTCATCATTTTGAGTTCCTTATCTGTGCTACTAATAGTGTCAATAAAGTCATGTACATTTTGTATTTTTTTCCTTCCATCCTTAATATATTACTTTACTTCTTAGACTAAAAATAGACTGTTAAGAGAATGGAGACTGTGTTTTTCTCTGTCTGTGTAGACATTATTGAGCAAATTATGCTTGCTATAGAAACTAAGATAATAGCAACCCTAAAAGATTAAAAAGTTCTGAGAAACCGTTTTAAAGCATGTAACTGTTCTCTGTTACAGATGAATGACATTATAGTGACAGTTAGAGATTCAAATCTGAAGCTGACACTTGCTTTTGGAATAGGCATGCACCATGCAGGGTTGCATGAGCGGGACAGGAAAACTGTGGAAGAATTGTTTGTGAACTGCAAAATCCAGGTACATTTGTTCTTTGAATCTTGCCATAATGAGATTTACATGGAATTTTAAAAGTTGTCTTTTTGTTACATATACCTCATTAATCTTTCTTTCTGTTTTAGGTTCTTATTGCCACAAGCACATTAGCTTGGGGTGTAAATTTTCCAGCTCATTTAGTAATTGTTAAAGGAACAGAATATTATGATGGAAAAACAAGACGTTACATGGATTATCCCATTACAGGTATTCATATAAATTATGGAAATGCTCAGATACCAAAATGCTTTTCAAGCATATGCAAATTATCTGAATCATTTAGAAACTGACCCCTGAAAATATCTAACTTAGGTAGAGGCTAGGATTGTTTTCTTTGTTTAATATAATTTGATAGAGAACATAATACTAAATATATATGTGTGTGTGTGTGTGTGTATATATAAATATATATATATAATATATTCTATAACATAATGTTATCTGTTTTGGAAGTCTTTTTTCTTTCTAACTCCTTTAATGAGTATCATCCAAAATAGACATTAAACAATTGAAGGGGCAATACAAAGTCATATTTAGCTACCTAGTAAGTTGCATAAAAGTAAGTTTTCACACAAATCATTTTTTCATTTTTGAAATCTTTTTTAGAATTAGTCTATTCTAAAATTCTATTTCTATTTTGAAACAGATTTTTAACAGTATACATCCCTGTGGTTTGAAATTCAACAGTTGAATCGTGTATGAGAACATAAAATTTACTTAACAGTAAACAAAAACAACATTAACTAGTATAGTATCTTCAGTGAAGTTAAAAAGTAACTGATACTTCAAAAATAAGCCGCTAAATTAAGTATTTGAATTTCTGGTTTGATGCAGATTTTTATTGCTTTCTGTCTCCAGTCAACTCCACTTTTCATAAAGTGTTCTGCAGTGTTTTCAGCAAGCTTAAGAAAGTGAACCATGGAAGGACTTCTTTCAAAGTTCAGACAGGGAGAATATTTGTCTGGATGGTACTAAGCTTGAAGAATGAGGACAAGCTAAATTTATTCCAGATTTCCTGCTCTGTTTTCCCTTTCTCTTTTCACAAGAGAAATTTTATTATTAAATGATCCTACATTACCCCAGAGATCTGTGTGCCTAAGGACAATCTAAATGTTATCTGTAATGTAGCTAGAGATCTTGTATCTTCTTAACCAAGCAGTGTCCTTTTAGCAAGACGAGTTTACTAATGAAGAAAAGCTCAAACTGAAAATGTTACAGGGGTTGCTTACCCAAGTAACCCATTGTAGAGCTTAATTTAGTGGTTAGTGCTGTACAGGAAACTTGGGATTGATTGCCAGAGCAAGTCTCTTGTTTCAAGATGACCCGGGAGCTTAGCTGGGAAGCTTGCACTCTTGTGTTTTGTGACAGACT
Organism: Apteryx mantelli; assembly: GCF_036417845.1. Classification (NCBI taxonomy): domain Eukaryota; kingdom Metazoa; phylum Chordata; class Aves; order Apterygiformes; family Apterygidae; genus Apteryx; species Apteryx mantelli. The sequence continues at coordinate 92,639,500 of NC_089980.1, forward strand.
TTGGCTGATGTAACGCTGTATGAGCAGTCTCTGCCGAGAAGTGGGATCTCGCTGTTCTCCACTGGAAGAGCCGTGGCAACAGACTTTATTACTGAATGGGGAAATGTGATAAGGAAAGAAACCGACTGAAGTTTTAAATTTTATGTTGAATCTATGGGACTGTCAAAGAGAAATAGTCAGGAGTACAGATTATTTCAGGAGAAATAATTGGGAATACTTTCAAAAGACATCAGAAACTCAATAAGCATTGGAGCCTGTTTTAGAAATATGTTGTACAAGTACTCACAAAGGCGTTAGGGAATGCTGATACTTTCACTCTTCATTGCCTTTCTGAATTCAGGTTATGTGGAGTCTTGAACTGACTTGTACAGTGGAGGTTGGTTGATTCTTGAATATTACATGAGAGCGCTTTGAGGGAGAAATGTCACCCTCTCTGCAAAAGAAGCATTTAGACATTGTTGTGTGTGCTGCAATAGGAAATGCAGTTTCCTTATTTTATGAAGAAACATGTGGTGTGGTTTGCTTAGAGCAATTTTATTTTTAACTTTCTGCAGAATATTTATGTATCTGGAAGTTCTGTGGAAAGGTAATACAGTTTTTCAGTGGCAATAAAATGAAAATGTAATGAGTTTCTTTCTGAAATGCTTCCAAATTTTCAAAACACTGTCTTTAATGCTGCCCCCAAGTATGCCTTCACTGTTCCATCATGGTGTAACTTGGTTTCTTTCTGCAGAAGTTACCTTGCTGTATCAAGGCTTTGGTTCTAAGGAAGCAGCAGAATGAATGATTCCAGGCTGTTCAGTAATTTGAAAATAAGGAAAAACACTCCTCTGAGTGAAGTCAGAGGTTTTGGGGAGGGCCCTTCTTTCAGTTACCAGGCATTTACTCAGCCAGTTGGATCATTTGTGACATTTCAAGAGTTTAGTCCCATGATTAAAGGCAGCCAAGCAGCATATAGACCGTAAAGAAAATATTGGTTTTGGATAACTACTTAGTGGATATTGACAAAAATCATTTCCTGATGCTTTTTGGTAAATTCATTTCCTATATGGTATCATACACTGTTTAATTCACCATACTAGAATAGCAGGAAGTTGTTTCTTCAATCCCCTATGCACATACCTATTCAGAAATATCATTTTCAGACTATTTTCATTTTACATTTGCATGTCATTCCTAAATTAACAAAATGAATAAACTGATTTAAAAAAATTGTTGTCTCTATAGCTTGCATGTACACAAGTGAGAGAAAGTCACTATCAGGCTGTTTCTGCTATCGCTGTCCATTGCTGTATCCCATTCTATATCATCTGTCTTGTCCCTTCCCCAACCACAATACCCTTTTTCCTCTAAAAACCTAATAAATCATATATAGAAACAAGGCTTATATAAGGAACTTTTATTACTACGAAAAGTAAGGTACTTGAAAATTAGGAAATAATACAGAATTGCCATTGTAGCCTTCATAGATCTCTTACTCATATGATCTTTAATTACATGATCAAGCAATGGATGGATGTGGAATAAAAGGAGAGAAGAGGGAATTTATATTAAATGTAGGCTTGGGTACTACTGCAGTGAATAGTCTTGAAGCACCCAGGAATATAGACTCTGCCAGAAAGAAGTTCATTGTAAATTTACCTGAGATGGAAAAAAAAAAATAGGTATGTCAAAACCAATAGGGCTTATGAGACCACAGAAATACAAAAAATCCATTACACAGAAATAAATGCATTTATTCTCTTTGGCAGATGTACTTCAGATGATGGGACGTGCTGGCAGACCACAGTTTGATGACCAAGGCAAAGCTGTAATTCTAGTTCATGATATTAAGAAAGACTTCTACAAAAAATTCCTTTATGAACCTTTCCCAGTGGAATCCAGGTAAAGCTGATCAAACTATCAACAGTACTACAAATGAGGGATAGAGAAAAAACAAAAGAAAATTCCCATCCAGGTTATCTCCTAAATGTTGGGATCCTAGAAGACAGTCATTTTCCGAAAAATGTTATTCATCTTTATGCAGAAAAATTCTTTCTTCCATGAGTCTTGAAGCACTGTTCAGCTCTTTAGTCCATTCCTAGATAATACTGCAAATGCTTCTCTGCTTTTGAGTCTTGTCTCAGACATTTGAATGAGAGGACAAGCTGTTCTTCAAGGCCAGTATGTAGGACAACTATTAATGATCCTCACAACCCTCTCTGAAATGTTCTGATAAATTCTTAATAAGAAAAAACAGTAGGTGAGTCTTTAGCACTTTTCACCTTGTGTATGTTATAGATTATATAATATATGTTGAATTATAATTCATATAATATATGTCAAATATACTGGATATACATATATAGATATCTACATATAGACATGTATAGATATCTCTATGTAGACACATTATATATTTTCAGCTCATATACACTATAGATATCTCACATTGGTCAAAATTGCACAAGAAAAGAAACTTCCTGATGTAAACAATTAATACACCTTCAATACATCTTTCACTGAAAAATTGCAATATTTTTGTCAGAAAAGTAGAAATACTACCTTTTTGGAGCCTCCTTGAACTTAGCTAATCGAGTGTTTGCTGTCCAGCATAATGTAACTTCTGCCTTGTTTTTAATATTTATAATATACTTAGTTGTTCCATGCAGAACAGAACTAGTTACATCAGTCTCCTATAGACGCATGTTTCATGGAAAAATTCCTAGAAATCTAATAAGACATGAGCTTATTGAGAAAGCTTATTGAAAGCTTTTTTCAGTGTTGAAGAATTCACAATATTGTTCTCCCAAGGAAACTTCATCCCTCAACATGAGCGCTAATTCGACCTCTGTGTGGTCAAGACATTTCTAGGAACTTGAGAGTGCTATCCATCTGTGAAATCTAGTTGCAATGGGCTGGTGTATTTGTAGGTTAATTTCTGCAGTGCACAGATGGACATATACAATTTTTGCAAACAAGAATGTGGAGACATGCACTTCATTTCCTTAGGAAACCACACTTTTTTTTTTTTAACATATAATTGCACTTGGAACAAAATGCTAGAAATTGAACTTCTTCAAAATGATAGCTATCAAGTCAAAAGAACAGGGTGATTAAAATGTTGATGTTATATCCAGACTGTACGGCGCTGGCATAAAATAGGAAATCTTTCTATTTGTAAGTGGTGTTTCTAAATAAAGAAAATAGTATCTTCAATACAAAAATTGTAATCGCACCTTGTTTCTGTTTCAAATACTATAAATGTTCTCCACTTCTCGTAGCTCTTTTTATTTGTATATATTTGCTTAAATCAGCAGTTTGATAAAACTACATTTTACTATAGACACAGAATATTTGATAAACTTTCAGATGAAGATTCACATATTAATGGCACTCTCATTAAGTTCTCTGTATTTTGTGATATGATTAACGTAGAATCTGCATGGTCTCCTTTATGATTATCACAGGTATTTGAATTAAGAGGCTTCATAGCTTCAAAGAAAAACTCTGAGGTTTTTTGGAGGGTTTTTAGCTTAGTATGCTTTCCCTTCTTCTCGTACCAAAGGGCAGATCTGTGTAGTATTTCCAATTTGTAACATTAAACTTTAGATTTTTTTTTTTAATTTCTAAAAATCATTGTCTGTGTATTAGTTGTAGAATTGAGTGCACAACTCACATGACAGGCCTTGTGCACTCACTGATTGTGGCCCTGAAATATAGCACTTTAGAAGCAAAAGAGCAAGCACTCTTTATTATGAAATGGCTGTTGAACAGAGTAACCTGTCCAGTTTCTGTTGGAGAATCTGTGTAGAACAGCCACAGTTCTTACCTTCAGAAGTCTGCAATCAGTGGTACAGAGTAATAAAACAGTTACTCAAGCCAAATTATTGTTTACTTTTAGCAATAGGGTAAAAACATTAGGAAAAGAGAAAGGATTTTAATACAATAGAAAGTTGATTTGGTCTTTAAGGATATTTGCCATGCCCTGATTTTACTCGAGCCAAGCATGAGCTCATTAGTTGCCCAAGTGGAGGTCTTTATTCCACTTAATGACACTAAACAATATTTTGCTTTGTAAGAATCATTTTACACTGCTTTTGTTTTTCTGTGTTTCTGAATTTAGACTGTTCTGCGTAAAACTAGCTTTCTTTTACATTGGATGAAGGCAAGGCAAAATCTGGGGGAAACAGTTTTGATGTAATTTTAATAGCTCTAAAGTACTTGTCAAATCTTAGCTAAGCTATTGCCACTGTTTCATTTTCTGTTTGTCTTTCCATATGATTCTCTATTGAATTAAACCAGCATGATCATATGGTCAACATACAGTATTTAGAAGTTACCACTGAGTAGCTCCATCTGAATACATTTACAGGAATGACATAAACTTGTCCATTCTTGGTCCAATCAAGAAATAATTGAAACTTCATTCCACTACCATGTAAAAAAGATGACTGACCTTGCAGGAACATCCGCTCTTCCTCCCCTCTTCTCCATCACCGGAAGAAAAATATATAAAATTTTCACATTGAAAGTAATAAACCTTTTAATGCACAGCTCTACAAAGTATATCATCTGTCTTTGTGATTGTAAAGTTAGCTAAGTCCTCTTTCATCCTGTTCTTCAGCTTGTTAGAAGTGCTGGCTGACCACCTGAATGCTGAAATTGCTGCTGGAACTATTACTTCCAAGCAGGATGCAATGGATTATATCACCTGGACTTACTTTTTCCGTCGACTTATAATGAACCCAACGTGAGTATAAAATACAAATGCATTTTAATCTGAAGGTAACTTGAGGGTAGAGTTGATCCAAGGGTGATCCTCCCGCTATTGGAGCCTTAGCAGTCTCCAGTGTAGGAGCCTTACTGGCCCACACGTGAAAGAAAACTTAATTTAGTAACAACTATAAAAAAGCATTATTGAGAGGGTTACATCAGCATCCCTAAAATAAAACTCTAGATTATCACTTTCCTTTAGGTACTATATTTATAATGTGTTACTTTTTTTTTTTTTTAACTACCACATTGATACATTATGCCCAGTTTTCTATAGGAAATCTATTAAGAGCTGAATTTTCCTAATAAATGAGAGAATAGCTATCAGCTGTTTCTCTGTGATAAACTTTACTTTCATTAAGGGATCCTGGTGAAACCATGTGTGCAATATTTTCAGTGACTGTTAGCATCCTGCCTAGCTCCAGCTGGTATGCAGATCATTCTGAGCTGTTCCAACAACGTAGCCTGCTTTTGCCACAATGTTGTTTTGGGTAAATGGTATGTTATGTATCACATGATCATTCGCCAACCAAAATAATGTGGCAAATAAAGAATTAGGATTTTATAGCACTGTTTCATAATGTTTTGTAAATATCCTCCTGATATATTCCAGAGTGTCATATTTCTGAAATCCCATTAATGTCCATAACATTTGGCTGTATTTTCAATTGAGTTCTTTATGGGTAACTGCTGTTGGAGCTTGCAGGTGATAAAGGCCAATGCAATAATTTCCTTGAATTTTGTTTTAGTCATCTTTAGTTTTGAATTCTGCCTCTAGTACTATTCAGTGAATCTCCTGCAAATGGACTTTCCATCTAATGTGCTTGAGAAATCAAAAATGCACAGTGTTAGAATTGTATATTAAAAAAAAGTAATTCACTGCCCTACTTCATAACTAATAAAATGAGTCAATTTGCCTGGAAGATGTTTCTGCCAGTGTGTGACGAACAGCTAAATTCTGTTTTTGTCTAGGCTGGTTTTTAAATGTGGGTAAGCTGTGTTTGTTTATATTTACCCTTCTTCCCACCTCTTGAAATGCAAAAATTTGATCATGTATGACTTTGGAATTTTGTTCATGATCCATACAACTATTGTTAAAAAGTATGTCACTGCAGACACTATTCTTATTTAGTATAAGGAATAAGTAATACTATTTTAAAATGCATTGCTATTGAATTGCATTGTTTAAGTAATGTTGTTGATTTGTCTTTGGCAAGCTTTGATCATGTAGTATCTATGGTAGATACATTTTTAGGATACAGCACAGAACATAAAGTGTAGAATATAGAAATGTAGTCACCTGATTTAATAGGCAAGTTCTCCCCAGTATAAAAGAAGGTTCCCAGTGGAGTACAAAGTTGGCATATTTACTGATGGTCCTTTTTTCTCAGCAATTTCTTTAATGTGCAATGTCATGGAAAGTTAAATTTGAAGTTATCATAATATCAACTTTTAAGCCATTCTGCTATTTTGGTGGATTCTCTGAAGAAATGTAGGAATACAACACTATTTCATGATGGGATGCAGGGTCTTTGTCGTGGGAGACAAGGTCAACAGATTTTGACTAGTCATGTCCATAATGGCAGGAGAGGAATGCAAATTGAAATTGGAGTCTTTCAGTGGAACACTGCACATGCAGGTTGGAACAATTCACAGCTTGTGCTGCTTTCCCCAGTGTCTCATCCATGCGCAGGTACTCAGCGTTCCTTCTGTACTCAGTCATGCAGAGAGAAAAATGAAGGACATTATTGACTGTGTCAGAAAGGTCATTTCTAGATACCACGTGCAAATGCAATGGATATGCTTGCTTTCCATTCTTCTGCATAATAATAAATTCTCTTAAGTTTCATCCAATGTTGCTAAACTAGCTAATTAGTAGAGTTCCTGGGCATACTATCTATGGTATTTTCAGATCTCTTACAAGCTAAGGAGTGCCAGCATGGTCAGTGTTTGATTGAGATATATCAAAGGAAAACTGAAGAGTTTTATGAGAAGTCAGTGACAATTGAGAGTACTTTGTATAAATTGCAGTATAGTAATGGAATTTGCTGTGCCATAGATGAGCATCCAAAATGTTTGATGTTACCAGACAAGAATTATTCGTGGCCCTAAATAATATTAAAAAAAATTTTTTTTTCCACAAGAGTAGGAGCAGAGTGGCTAGATTTCAGTCTGGGTACTAACACCCAGTCTGTGTCAGCTGATATACGGTTCTTTATCATGTCCTGCCCCAGAGCAATTTTGTTGACATTCACTGCATTATGAAACAACAACTACTTTCCAGCCAGCAGCTGATCATATGTTAGTGGTGAATAAGTAATTCCCATATGCATGATTGATAAATTTCCTTGGGATTCATTGGCATGAAAGGCGTTGCATGTGGTTCTGTAAATCCTCAAAATAATGGGCTTAGATAATATGCAGAAGATTTATATTCTCATTTATTTCCGATTTTAGCTACTTATAGATTAAAACTGCATAAACAAATCTAGGATCATTCTGTTCTAGCAATCCAGCATCATAAAATGCCTTACTGACTGCTTTCAATTTATAGTATTTAAGTAATATTACTCTACTTTTTCTGTGAGATAAAGATCAAAGTATACTTTTGCCCTTGCTCTAAGTGTCCAGGTTTCTTCTAAACATACAGTCATTAAGAAAGCTTTTCTGGCATGTTTGAGATGATAATTTGTTAGACTTGTAATAATGTCTCTTTAAAAGGTGTTGTTAAAAATCTTTGCATGTTCCAATACTTATTTTCATCAAACCATTTTAATTTCCCTGTCTGTTGAATCTCTGTATCCTGACATCTGTGAAATGGGTTTAACTGTATAGATAAGAGAGGTAACTGAGCTGATGATCTGGAGGCTAAAGTAGCTGAGTGCTAGTTTTATTCAGAGGTATACTGAATAACCATGTCCATGGCGTTTAAGCTGTGGTGTACAAATCAGAGGGGAGTTCCACATAAAATTATTTATTACAGTATATCAGTCTCAATATCCAGAGTTTCTTCCTTGTTCATTCCCTCCCCCCAAAGAAATTATTTCTAAATGTTGTAGAGGTTTCTGAATTTGCACTTCAAGTCAAAGTTTCTGTGCTACTTCAGTCAAGTATGACAACATGTTCTCCTTTACGAATATACCTTTAGCTAGTATTTTCCCTGCTTAGTCCAGACCATGTTTAAAGACAGATCAGCTAAGTGCCCTGTTCTTTGAAAGGGGCTATTTTGAGAGTGTCGTCTAGCAGACGTCTAGCAGACTGAAGCCTTGGGCAGATCGGCTTTCCTTGACTGAAATTCCTTGACTGTTTCATTCTTTTGCCCATATAAAACATTATAATCCACAACTTTCTGCAAAAGAGAAACAACTATGGGAAACATTTTCTGTAAATCAGATTATGATATTTTCCAGATACTTATGCAGTAAAAGAGAAATAGCAATTTACAACATATGCAAAGCTAAGCAGAATCAACTTTCATTTGGAATGTTAATTTTTGGATAATCTGAGAGTACACATCACATCACTGTTAAAATGTGTGTGCTTTTATATATTTATACACACACATGCACATGCAAAATTAGTTTTCTGTGTAAATTGCTTTGGAATATCTGACAAATTTCGTTTTGTTAATTAATTCTGAGAATCATTCTTAAGCTTTTTCACTTTATGTCAGTCATATGAAACTTACTGGAGCAAAAAAATAATATAGCATAAATTATAATTAAATGGAATTATCTCAGACTGGTACTCTTATCACTAATCATACACTTGTATTTTACTTTGAATTTCCTTTTCTCAGTATGATTGGCTGAGCATGTCTATTTTGCGGGCCACAAAGGTGATGAAAGGACAGGAGCATCCCTCATATGAGGAGAGGTGGAAAGAGCTAGGACTATTCAACCTAGAGAAGAGAAGGCTCAGGGGGATTCTGATCAGGGTGTATGAATACCTGATGGGAGGGGGTAAAAAAGATGGAGCAAGACTTTCTTCTCAGTGGTGCCCAATGGCAGGATGAGAGGCAATGGGCACAAGTGCAGGAAATTCCATCTGAACATAACAGAACACTTATTTATTGCAAGGGTGGTTGAACACTGGAACAGGTTGCCCAGAGAGGTTGTGAAGTCTCCATCCATGGAGATATTCAGAACCCAACTGGACATGGCCGTGGGCAGCCTGATCTAGGTGATCCTTCCCTGAGCAGGACTAGACGTTTCCAGAGTTCCCTTCCTACCTCAACTATTCTGTGATTCTGTGAATAATAATTATGATTATTACTGTGCTAATATAATTTCCTGCATTGAGGTGACAGCTAGTGTTGGCCAGTCAGGATAGAGTAATGTGTATATATTTCAGTGACAAAATCACAGTTATTCAGAATTTTAGTGCTAGTTTGGAATTGTATCAGAAAGAGGATTACTGAAGAAAATTAAATTAACTAAGATGAAGAGATAAATGGAAAAAGTTTGGCAGTAACTAATAAAAACAGATTAGAAGGTGAAGGTATATTACACTGCAATAATTACTGATATCCATACTCTGAGTTGGTAAACAGATATTCTCAGGACCATTTAGGGTTGCATTTAGATCTATGTTCATATATGTACTTCCCTTCACAGCTATATGTATTATTACAAATTTCATTACAAGACCTTGGGGTTTTTTTGAATTATTAGGATCACAGTGATGTGAAAAGCACAGAAAATATTCATGGTATGCTTTTATCAAATTATTCACACGAACGAAGGTTTTCTGATTCTCTCAGGCTGGGAAGTTCCAGACTGCTGAGTATTTGATCAGCCTCCTAAGCCCCAGCCTGCTGCAGCCTTCTGTGAGAATGTACAGCTCAGGACCCCAGCATCGCCCCGTTCAGAAAGCAAATTCACGTGGTCATCTTCCTACTCCTGGATATGAGTTACCTGTACAGATTATCTGTTGGGGTATAGCATAAGAAAAATAAATAGCCAATCAATAGATCAGCAAATTTATAGGTGCCTGTTACCTCTGATTTCTCATGGAAACTCATCTTATGAGGTACACTTTCTTGTAAATATTTTAATTAGGAGTACTGATGTGGTGGCAAATGCCTTCCTGATGCCAGAGAAACTGCATTCACTTCTTTTGGTTTTCTTACATAATCACAGTGAAAATACTAAAAACTGATTAAAACTAATTATGTTATCGATCAAATTATTGCTCATACGTGGCATAAGCAAATATATAAATTCTAGAAAATAATGGTTTGAACGTAAAATACAGATACAGATTAGTCTGTAGTATTTGTGCATGCTCTAATGCATTAGCAAGCCTGTCTCAGACTCCAGAGTAGGTCAGCAATGCCTTACCAGGAGAAGGGGGTTGGTACACTGGTCTGTAGTCTGCTGGCTATAAAGGTCCATCAGTTGTGCCATGCCCTCAGTACCATTTGCATGGCATCAGAAGATGGCAGCTGCAGAAAACCACAAGCTTATGAAAGTAAAACAATTTACAGTTGCAGTAAAACAATTTGCAAAACTGACCGTGTGTGCTTCTCCCATACCTGTTCATAACAAAATTCTGCTTTCAGAATTGTAAAATCTCAGAAAGGACACTTATTTGTTATCAGATTGTGCTGTATAGTGCTGTAGATTTGTCTTTTTGTCTGTTTCAAAATTCCTTCTGTCTAGCAAGTTTTTTCTTTTAATATTTTAGCTGACTCTGCCACCGATTTTCATTATGTGTGTCACTATTACTACCGTATAATCTGAACATAAAAAAACATGGTGCGGTAACAAATGACTTCACAGCATTGACAGTTATAGCAAGACCATTTCAAGGCTGATGAAAAATTTCCCAGAGAGATCTCAGGTCAGGTTTACATAAGCTAAACAGGAAATGATTGCCACCATTCACATTAAATCCTAAATGTTTTGTGTAACTTCATCTACATTTTATGTTCCTGCACGTCTCTCTGTCTTTCTCAGCTAATGAAATTCCACACTTCCTTAGATTAGAGAAATAAGTTCATGTTTCATGGTTTGTTGTTCTTGCTAAGCTCTACAAGATTTGGGATTTTAAATATATTATTTTAAAGACAATAAAAAGTTCTTTCAGTTTTCGATTGTTTAAATTTTATGTACTTTGTAAATTTTTACGATACCTAGGGGTTTGTTGTTAGGGCTTTTTCCCAATGGACTACTAATGGAAGTTAGCCTGTCTAGCCCATGTGCTAGATGCTGTTAGGATAAAACTGCCTTTGACTTTCACACCTCTCGGGGGACAAGTAATTGTTGTGTTCAAACAGCCTGTAATTGTGATCCCGCTGGCTTTCGCAGTACGCTTCTGGCTATTAGAATCATTAAACAACTCAGCACCTGTTAACAGCATTGTAAATATTCAACCCTGCTTGTGTGCAGGTTGAGTCCAATATAGGAGAAGGCTTACAGAGCCCAGTCTCATAAATTAGAGCTTCTGACAAGTCAATTATTGTGAAACTGGGCTTCACTGTGAAATAAATGAAATGGTGTGCTGATAAAAAGGTAGGCTGTCTGTTTATAGCAAAGGGAAAATAATGACTAGATAATTCAATGCAGTGAGCATGAAACTGCATTGTTTTTATTCTTTATCTGTAATTAAATAGTTAGGTAATATAGCTTCATAGAAGAACTCACATACAATGCAGTTTTTATACTTGGAGCAAACCAACATGCAAAATTCAACTTGCATTTATGCTTGCACATTCAAAATATTGTCTAATGTCACGATACCTCTGTTTTCTCTAATGATTTTAACATAGTCTTTCTAGATGAATAGCTTTGCTTTTTATAAGGGGGAAATGTGCAAAGTGACCAAGAAACTCCTGTGGGTGTGCTCAAATTTATATTTACCCCATTACAGATACTAGTTACAACACACTGGTACCCCTTCTCTCAAGATTCCATCTAATTTAGGATTTTTGTTCATACTGGTTTTATTTGCACTGGGCAATTAGCTATTTACACCTCTGACAATATTTTACCAAAAATCAGCAAATTTAAAATTCATACAATTTTTAAAAGGCATTGTAATGCCTTTTATGATGACTTATTCCATGTGAAATACTGTAAATTAGGCAAGAGTACAAGAAAAGATCTATTTGAATTATGGTCTCAAAATTGCAATCTCAAAAATAAAATTCAGATTATTGCCCATATCTCTTCATTTGTTTTAACAGTATTCAACATCAATTTTGTGGTACTGCAAATAATATTGCAGAAATGATATAGTGCAAGTCTGAATACTGTGGCAATAAAGCGCTTTAATTAGAATGATTTCAGTAGTGTTATATTCAATTTAGAGAAAAACACTGATGAATCATTAGTGGTTTAGATGTATAAAATAGAAATTCTGTTTGCATCCTTGAACAATTTATGTAAGTTAATTTGCTGGAATGATTTTCAGAAGGTAAGCAAATTGTTACAAAGTAATTACTACTAATAAACAGAATCTAAATGCATTGGGTGCTAAAATGTCAGGCAAATAAAAGGTGCAGATGGAAATGTTGACCATTTTTTTTCATTGCTATATTAATTCAGTATATTTAAAAGGTGACTGTCCTTACATGAAAATTAAGTTGCTGAAAACAATGTTAGAATACTTTTGCTGCAAATGTGTTTTCTTTGGGTGAAGCTGATCATGTGTGGCCATGTGCTTGATAAAACTTTTTAGTCAATACAGATTGTTCTTTGTTTTGTTTTTGTTTGGACAACAGCTATTTTGAATATTTGAGATAATCTTAATATGAACCCATATAAAATATCACAGGGCTGAATACTTCACTGCCATATACTTTGTTGTTGTATAATGTAGCTGACTGTTTCAAAACAGATTTTTTTAATCACTTTAGTTTGGTAGTAGTGTTTTACTCCAACTTTACTCAGTTATAAGTGAATGTTCAAAGCATGGGAGAATTAACCCTATAATTTGGGATTAATAACAAGGGAATAAAATATGGAAATAACTGTACAGATATTTAGCATGTTGGGTTTTTTGGTTATTCTATTGCTATTAAAAACATTTGATAAAAAAATGCTAAAAACTGTTTAAGAAAAAAAATAATGAAAATCAGTTTCTGTTAATAAAGGGTCACTGAAGGGTGCTTTTAGCATTTTAAAAACATTTCGGTCTTTTGAAATGTGCTAGCAACTGCAGAACAGTAATGAAAGCAGAGCTTAAATCACAGAGAATGGGAGTTTAGATATAACATCAAAAACTGAATTAATTGTCTAAACTTCTTTTTTTAGTCAGCGATCACATTTCAGCTCACCTAAAGCAGATATCTAAAACAGGTCGGGTGAATAGTATTCTGCCACTGCCTGTTCTCCTCATTGGGAGTTAAGCCGACTAACTCGGGTGCAGATGTAACTATGTAAAATCAGCTGAGATGAATCTCAGCACAGTATTGTGCAGCCTGTTGTTCACCTGCACAAAACAAGTGATTAAACCGCTGGCAGTAGCTAATCTCTGTGAGAGTGTGTGGTGTTATTTCCAGTGGGGATGCTGAGAACGTGGTTGTAACAGCAGGAAATTTCAGTGAAGCAGATAGTGTGAATAAAGAAGCATCTTTAACTGTAGCAACAATTTCAGTTTTCTGTTTTGTGTGACAGGATTTTACTGAGCAGGAGCACCCTTTTTTACTGTGCTTTTTAATATTTTGATAAATCATCGAATGTTTCAATGATTTATCAAAATATTAAAATGTTTTTGTCTGAATTCTGCTTTGAAATTCCCTGATTTATTTGCACTGCATGAATTCAGAATTTTTAAAAGTTAAAAATTTCTGGACCTGCTTGGTTTTTCTTTACTGTGTGTTGAACTTAATTATTACTTCCTGTACTGGTGCCTTTGATGAATTTAGTACTCAAATGCTTACATTTTTATCTAGTTTTCCTAGGCAAAATCTCTCCCTGAAATTCGGTTAGTTTGTGTGAATAAAAACTTCATAATTCAGCTTAAATTCTACAGTTAAGGCAATTTCAGTCACTGGGTCTTTTTATATACAAGTGTAACAAAATGTTTTGGCATGCTTTATAAACATTTTTCCTTAATGCAGTTAACTAAGAACCATTGTTACTAGATATAGTGTTAAAAGTTTACCTAAATAAAAATTTGTGGAATAAACATATTGACAAATACTCTGTTCTTTTTTTTTCCAGTAATTTTAACTTTGAGAATAAAATGACACAGAAATATGACAACAAATATCAGCATTTGATTGATATAAGGTTATTCTTTCAAGACATGTCACTATATGCCTAGGTTTTATTTTCAGCATTCCAGAATGTAAGAACACTTGCCATCCCTGCTGGGATTTCTGCCTTTCTCTTGAGGTTAACAGTACTGTTATTTGTGTTAGTATTGCTTATTCACTTTCATACTTATGTAATCAAGAAAATATTCCAGCTCACAAAGTGTATGTCCAGTTCTGTTGGAATCAGCTTTACTAATAATAGACAGATAAATCACCATCTTTCTGTATGTACATGCTAGTATTATTTTGGCTATTTCCACAACCCATTTAAGAATCATGAATTTCTTTTTAGACTATGTAAGGGAATAATTCTGTGTTTAATCACTTAATGTGGATATTTGCTCTTCCATGTGTGTGTATGTATAAAAATCTTGAGTGTCACAAGTATTCATGTAATGTATCTGTTTTCAATTTCTCTAGTTACTATAACTTGGACGATGTGAGCCATGACACTATGAATAAGTACCTCTCGGGCCTTGTGGAGAAATCCCTCTTTGATTTGGAATGCTCCTACTGCATTGAAATTGGGGAGGTAAGAGTGATCTGTGCCTCGGAAGATTCAGTAAAGGGAACAGCGGGATGCATGTTCCTGATTTCAGATGCTAAAGTTTGTCTGTGAAAGTATTTCTAAGACTTATGTTGAAAGCTGAGCTTTTTCTCATCAGGTTTGCAGCTTGATCAAAATTATGATGCTAAATCATTTTTTCTCTTCTCTCTTATAAAGTAGTCTTAAAATATCTTACAGTTATTGTAGGAATCATGTATATTTGATTCCTCTTCTAACAGGATAATCGCAGCATTGAACCTTTGACGTATGGCCGCATTGCTTCCTATTACTATTTGAAGCATCCAACAATTGGGATGTTCAAAGATCAGTTGAAACCTGAAAGCAACATTGAAGAATTGCTCTTAATTCTGACAGTAAGTGATAATATTTTCATAATTTAAACATCTGTAAGTCATAACTGTTAAAGATATGTGCAAGTATATGAAGGACCACCCCAAAATTAAAAAACCCCTTCTTCCCTGACCTGTAATTTCAATTGTTGTTGTTTTGAGTAAGGTAATTGAATCATTTTTCATGTACTTTCAGTACTTCAGAATTATTCTATATGCCTGTTTTTCTTATTCTTCCCATTATAATCTTCAGTTTCTACACAAATCTGATGTGTGTTTTTTCTAACTATGTGCAATACTAAAAAGCCAGAATAAAGTATATCACATATCAGTGTCTTAAAACTGTCCCAGGGCCATCACTTTGCACTGGGACTATCCGGAAGATACAGCAGCTTCAACAGTTGGAGGAGATGTAAGGGGAAGACCCATTTCCTGATATGTCTTTTTTTCCTTCTCCCAGCCACTTTGTGATACCTGAGGTTTTAACCTGCAATAGTGCCAGCTCATACAGTTAGTCTAGTGACTGTTTAGTAGAGAAGCGTGTTGCAAGGCAAAAGATTTCAGGACACAAATCCAGACACAGGGTGTACAATGCAACATGGTAGTATTACATATCATCATAACAGAATCATGTTTTACTCCATTTTCCTTCTAAAATATTTATATAATTATAAATACAAAATCTTCTGGTTAAAAGTGGTATTATTCTACTTGTACACATAAATATTTGGAAGGAAGAAGCACCTTCCAAGTGCAAATTCTATGAAATAAAATTCAGTGTATTGAATTCAAATTGGTATTCAATACAATTACTGTATATTCTGCATGTAAAATAACTGAAACTAAAAATAGTAATTTAATTATAATATAATATTGAACATTTAAGGTGAGAACCTTACTCCAGCTCCTGTCTCTTTAAAATCTCCTCTTCTCTTTAGAGGATATTTTTGCCACCTAAAAACTTCAGAAATTCTTCTCAGACAAATTTGGATAGGAGAAGCTGAGAATAGGATTAGCAAAGATGGAGGAACGTTTCATGGCACCATGTAGAGTTAGTGAGCAGCAAAGGGCAGAGGTATGATCTAAGCAGAACCTAGCATTGTCAGTCTTGTGCCTCTATTGTGCACTCATGAAGTGCGAAGGTAAATGGCAAATATTTCTGTTGTAGACAAAACCTAGGACCCTAGTGTTGGACAGAGATTGTAAACTTTAAAATCCTTTTATTTTCTTTTAATTCTTTCTAAAGTTTTTGCTGGAAATACATACTCTTGTGAGTTGTCCATTTACAGTCTTAAAAGCAATGAGACTAAAATTAGTTAGGGGCCAAGACTGCCAAATATGTCAGTTTGAAAGATGAAAAGGGTGTATGAATGGTAGATGCCATTATAGCTGACAGTTTTTCCTTCTTTTTTATGCAGATGTTGATTTTCGTAATTACTAGTGAAATTACTATTCTGTCTTGTTAAAGGTGTAAATTGAAAGTTTTTTCTCAATCTGATGCACTGTTGAAAAGAAGAGGCATGTCAACAGAGTTACTGCCAAGGATTTTTTTTTTTTTCCTAAACACTGTGAATTAATGAGTTTTGTAATTACGGCAGTTGCTTCACACCTCTATTGTTAACCAATAACATTACATCTGCCTTGCTCCACTGGTGCCCTCCTCCTACTTATTGAAGCATTTAGCAGTTTTGGCAATGGGGAATTACATGGCATGGGGTAAGTAGTCTAATTAGGTATAAGTGAAAATCCTGAGGGAAAAGGATATTTAAAAAGTAATTTAAAAATCTCTTAATGATGCTGGAACTGAAAGATGTAGCCTATAGTAGAAAAGGTCTGTTATCATTACACAACATGATTATAATTGTGATTGTTCTGCTGATCACTCAGTTATAAAGTTTTGACTTTTGGACTGTGTTATTTAGGAATAATTGTCCAAAACACTTCTCAAATGCAGTTGCAGGATTTCGTGGATGTGAGATACGGGTCTTTTTTTGTCGTTGTTCATAATCTTCCAAACCTTTAGACATTAACCAGTTTGTCTGATATATGTAAGGAAGGCAGAAACGTACAATTGTAACAAAAGAAATCCCAACGTTGTGGGTTTGAAATGGGATTTATACCAGTTTTTACCAAATTATCCATGCGTACCTTGAAAAAGAACAAAAGGTTGTTTAAAACCAGAAATAAAGCAAGATTGTATTTAAGAATTCAAAAAATTATGATCATACTAAGAGTTTCAAAACTCAGTTTGATTAAGGGATTTTGAGTTTCAGAAAGTCACTTGACAGCAAGATTTGCTTCAGCTTAGCAGTCAAGACAATTCATTCCCCAGTACCCATTCTTTTCTCTGTTGTCTTTGTTTCATCTTTTCATTTGGTCATGTGGTAGCATTTAGCAGAGGTCAAATGGATTTCTCCAGTATGGTTTAGGGGCTGATGTATCCATAACATGAACAGGAACATGACACATCTGAACATTTCCACAATCTCATCATGTTAAATGTATGCAGTAATAAGTGGTACTAATAGGTGAGGTACAGGTCCCTCGTGGTTTGCCTTCCCCTCTCAGTAAATCTATGCTAGAGATGTCTAGTCTGTCTTGGGTTTGCAGTTAGCAGGTGAAGTTCAGATTCAGTTACTTTTGTAACTGACTTGTGTTGGTATGCCTGTAATTTTTCTGAGAGAAAGCATTTGAAGCTTTTCCATAGGACTTTGCTTTAACTTTTCTTAGCCATGTTTCAGAAAGTAGTAATCCAAATGAGTTTAATCACTGTTGAGTTATGGTGCTTCTTGTATTAAGAATTATTGATGAGAAAGTGTTCGTGGATTATTATTGACAGGCTGAAATCCCCCGAAGTATCTGAAGACCATCTCCTTTTATTCTGAAAGTTGAGTGCAGAGGAGAAAAAGGCCTAGGTGAAAAACACTGAGAAATACTTTTATGTAATTTTTGTCATTTTCTGTACTAGAATAGCACTCACCAGAAATCTTTCTAAAATCAAATGTCATTTTGTTGTACCTTGAGGAGGGGAGGTCTAGCTTGGTGACAGATCAGGATCTTGGTTAGGTCCACTAGCTTCGTAAGTTTGTGAGTCTTGTAAAGTTTTGCTTCCTGGTAAGTAGCTGCCTATTTGAATGCAGGCCCGATCTTATTATCTTACCTTTCATATATAGTTTCATTAGTGGTAGCATGGGGCTAGAGTTATCTGATCACCTGGTTAATGTTCTTATCTGCTGAACAAATCCTTTGTCATTCATGCTGCATGGTGAAGGGGAGAACATTACCATCCTGCAGCTCTTGGTTTATCTGCATGTTGTCCCTTATTTCAGTGTTTGCATTCTACTTAGAAGAGAGAACTGGTTGGTTTTCTTGTGCCTACTGCTATGTCTTTCAGGTAAACTGGTTGGGAGAGTGTTTTTCTTCTAACTTGAGAGTTCAGGGTCAGAACAGCATGGTATTGTGTTGCAGTGGGCCGTATGTGTCCTTCTTTCCATGCTATAACATGAGCTTCTCAGTCTGGGGTCCACATACCTCTTCCCTATATTTCTATCTGATACTTGACATAGTTTTGTTTCAGTGGCTTGTGTTAGAATAAGTATTTTGGACCTCAGCAGAAAATTTGGCATTGCTGTAGTAGATTTGGAAAGTAGAAGGAGGAGGTTCATGAAACAGGTGCTTTCCATCCCAGATATATATATAACAAAAGAGTAAGCTTATTAAAACCTTATCTGTCTTTCAGTACCTGTTAGGTATTCATACTAAGAGATTCTGGGAAACTGAACTAACTTACAGCTTTATTTTCTGTTCATCCTCATTGGCACATCTTATTCTAACCAGGGAAACGTGTGAGTATTTGTGAATATTCAGTCTAAAATAATCTTATTTCCTAGGCAGGATTCTGTCTTTAAGTTGCTGGTTCAGCCTGCCATGAAAGAACAGAAAAGGTTCTTGTCTTAGGGAGCCATCAGGGAGGGATTCTTTACAACTGGTTTCCATTTAGACACCAGGGAAGGAGAAATTAATAAGTTATGAAAATGTTGTCTAAAAACAAGCTAATGTGAACTGTTTTGTGTAATACTTCCTCTGCAAACCACAGTAGAAACATTGCTATGTTACTGGCTAATAAAAACAAGCAATTTTTGCTTCTTTTAAGGTATTATAGAAAACTGTTTTTCTGTTCTATGAGCCATTTCATAAAAAAATCAGATCAGTCTTACTAAGACAGTCATCTTCAAGTCTACATTTATTGGTGTAATTTCAGGGTTTAGAAGGAAATAAAGGTGTATTATGATTTTATTCAAGGCATAAAAGAACAGCAAGACTGTATTCATTACATTACTCTTTAAAAATGGCATTTCTTTGTCAAGAATAGAAATCCTTCACTATATAAACTTTATATCAAATGAATGCAGCAATGATGTTACATTTTGAGCTTTCACAGGCTTACAGAGTTGTTTTCACATGTGTGCATGTGCGTTCTCAACAGTATGAACATGACTGCCGTGGCCACAGTGTAAGCAGGAATAGGTCTCAGCCACCACACATTGACCACTGATGACAGGAGAAAACTGTTACCCTGTCTCTTACCATTAAATCTTTTCTTCACAGTAAATCCACACCTAGGACTGTTCAGTGCATAAATTTAATCCTAAACATAGAAATTTACAGGCCCCTGTCCTTAATTTTTTATACAGCATGCATTCTATGTAGTTTAATATTTAGAAGCCTTTGTGCTTCAGCTCCCACTTGGAACATCTAGATAGGATCACAGTTTGTTGAATAAAATAGTTTAAATTTGAAAATTGTATTCAGTTTCATGAAAATAAAACAAAATATTACAATGCTTTTTAATAGCGTCCAAATTTCATTATGCATATCCAACATGTTCCAAATATCTTGTACTTAGCAGAAAAAGTAAAGATAAAACTTACATACATGCATGAAATTTGTCTCAATTTCTCTCTAGTCCCAGTAGATGGAGCAGTCTTGAATGTGAGTCCTGCCGTAGTACTTGAATATAGTCATTTTTTCTAACATGATAGTGCAATGATTTCTTCTTTTTTTTTCCAAATGATTGTTTGATTTTTAGTTTGAAAGCATGTGATGCTGCCTGCTTTCCCAGAAAATCACAATCAGTTGGTGAATCGAGATGACAGTACCCACTACTGATAGCTAACTGAACATGGCTTAATTCTTTAATTTTTATGGCATCAAGAAAAAAGAATTAAGTTCAAAACCAGAAAATATAAAGCCCTGATAACTCCAGTACACACTGACTTTCTAATCTCTGATAAACAAACATTTCCTCTGATCCACTTATTCAACTTCTGTCCTTAACTTGCCAGTTTAAAAAACTCAATCAATACTCAGGCAAGTTAAAATAAAACCTATTTTAAAGTTGAAGTTCAAGGTTTCTGACATATATTTCCCAGGAGGTAGGCCATAAGACAAGAACTGTTACCTTGGAATTTCCATTACTATGGTATCTTTAATTTCTTTTTTTGTTGTTGTTTTGTTTTGCTTTTATTGCAATCCAGCGTTCAGGGGAAAAACCTGTGAAGGTGTATGTGGCTATGGGAGTGGAAGCTAGTAGCCTCAGGCTCTATCCACATTACAAACAGCTGCTTCAGTAACTGTTTCTGTCAGAAACGTGGAGAAATAAATTCCATTATCAGGAGCCACAGGGGCAGTTGTAGCAACAAAGCGCTCCCTTTTACCAGTGCAAACTGTTTGGGTGAGGCAGGAAGCTATTATGCTTGTGTCTGCTGGGGTAGGCAGGAGTACTCGGCTGGTCTTGTACGTACAAATGTGAACACTGGCTGCCATCTGTGGCAAATCGGTGCTTGTCATTGGTATGTACGCTACTAAAGCAAGTTCAGTGAGAGCAAGCCTCTCACTGGTTTAGCTGACTCCTTAAAGCTGCAGGCAATTCAACCACGCACCATCTTTTATTTTTTCAGAACAGCAGCCTTTCTGCATACCACCTGGTAGCTGGAATTGTAAACGCAGTCATGATGTGAGATTTCAAACTATGTGTAGTCATGTAGCAGCCAATACTTTGCAGGGTATTCATATATGTGGTTGGAAGTTAAATGGCTTCTTTTCCAGCGATCTTGTCATGTGGCTCTGTTTTCAAATGTACAATACATGTGTTGAAACAAAGCTGTGGTTCTAAAAGTCATCTTTATCAAGGTGAAGTCAAACTTCTTTATAAAATACAGTGCTGCTTTGCTAAATGGCAGCGGGGTCTCATGCCCCAAGTATTCCAGAAGGCAGTGGCACAAGCTCAGCCTGCCTTTTGCAAGTCAGTGCAAGTTCTGCCTACTTTGTGCCTCCTGCTTTGTAATTAAAGCTCGATAGGCAAATTTAGGCCCTCTGCAGTCTGTGGTTCTTTTGTCTTCACTGGCTCCCAGTGATTGCCTTTGCTTCTGACAGAATTATACTATTGTATTACAAATTATAGCAGTTAAAATTATATTGCTGATAATTTGTTACAACAGAATTGAGCTCACTCAGTGACACTAACTCAGCCTTACTGACTGCTGTTCAAAGGCACAGAAATATTTTTCTCTGACACCAAAGTTCTTGCTCTGAGCTGTAAAACTGTTAAGAAAAAGAGTGTCATTTTATAGCATGTTCTCAGATCAGAACTGAAATTTCAGGGTAAGGATTGGTTTGGCTGATACAATTACATCATACAACATTGGTACCCAATATATATTCTGCCTTTAGCACAGTAGTTTAAAAAAAGGACATAAGAGGATTACTGATCAATTCTTAATGAAGTATCTGACACTCGCATTTTTCCTATTTACATTTAGATTTTTTGTCTCATTCTTTTTTTTTTTCTGATGGAACCTGGCTACCTTCAGATGGTTAAATTTTATTTTAAATGTTGATATTATGCTTTTTTACAGATGAACTTTTAAGAAATCAGTCTCTGTTATATTATTCATGGAATGTCTAGTATTTACAATGTGCTTTAGTTAGATATTTTACCAGCTCATACTACCTATAAAATTAGAAGAAATTGTGCAGGAATTTTTGCTATAAATGGCAAAAACTTTCCTTAACATTTGAAAAAATTAATATAAAATATATCTTTGTAAATCTGGTACAATATAGTAAACTTGCTTTGAGAGAACAGTTGCAGATTTTCTTCAGCTCTGGAGCTCTTCTGACCAGAAGATGAATACTTCTGTGCTGGAGTAAAAAAAAATATTATATAGGCATTACTGTTTCCCAATCTGATGTACTGTTACTATCCTAACAACACTGACAAAGTACGGAATGTGATCTTTTCTCAAATGGGTTGACCATTTCAGATGAATAGAGGTGGACTCCCTAAATCTCCTCCACCATTAATCTCTTTTAATTACACAGAAATTAAAGAATGTGGGCCAGACCTCAGACTAAATATTGGAATTGTTCCATGAGGAAAACTATGAAATTATGCACATTTATAAGTAATTTTACCTGGTATGGTACTCAAATACAGCCTTCCTTAAATTATAGCAGGGCATTCCCCTATTTACCATGGAAGAGTCAAATCAGTTTCCACCTATCTGACTGGGGTTGCCTGCATCCCAGCTTCCCACTCTCTTTCCATCTTTCTTCCAGTGGAAAAGCTTAGGAAAGCAGCAAAGAGTATTCAACTACTAGTTTTCAGAAAGAGAAAATATCTCAAGTCTATCCCTCACACCTTAGAGGGTGAGAAAATAACTAAATTTCCTCTCACAACTGGTCTCCTAAATCCTTGTCTTGACAAGGTGAGGGCATGCCACCGTATTTGCTTATATTTATTTAGTATATGCATGTATATTTACAAAATATTTTTAGGTACAACTGCACACAATATTAAGAAATTTAATCTTAAATATCTTAAATCCTTGAATGCACTACACACTGCAGGTTAATGAGATGAGTTCAGACTGTTTTATCATTTGCTTAAGGCAGCAAGCAAATGTAAACAACATGAGGTGCAGATAATAGATTATTTTTTCTTTTGTATATGATTGTCTTAATATTTACTATATGCAGTCATATAAGATGCTAATTGTGAATACTTCTTTAGCTATAAGAATGCGTGTTTGCTTTCTCTTGATTCGCACGGAACAGATGGATGCTTGACTGCCTGCTAATCCACAGCTGGAATGGTTTCAGCGGTTTCCACATTGCTGGGTTAGAGTGGCTTTTCTAGTGGACTGAGAGGGCAGCAAGAGAGGGATATCATTATTCATCAGTATCCCAGTGGGATCACTGCCAGCAGAGATTAATTTTTTCTGTTATGCTTGTAAAACAAGCTCAGGTGGAGTCTCTAATCCTCAGGGCACGGGTGGCAGATCAAGGAAGATGCTACAAAGCTAGTTAATTTTCAGATTCTAGGGGAAACAGAAGCTGTGTTAGATGTATAAATACATGATTGCAAATTTAAGTAGCTCAAATCCAAATGGGATCTTCCCAGACATCTGGTACTGAAAATCTCTGTTTTCTTTGTCTTTTAATGGAAGTTCTTGAAACTTTACAGCAGAGCCAAAATATATGCAACTCATTTAATAGTCAGTTATCCTTCCTTATATTTTCTGGTAAATACAGATCTTAAAATTTATTTTATATGCATATACATATTTACAGGTAGAAAAGACATGGTACGAGTCTGTGTGAGAACACTGAGTTTACAGCATTCTCACAAATTTTCATACAATGAACATCACCAAGAAAAATTCTCACTTGCCATCCAAAGTGGTTAGATCTGCCATGGTAATGCACGGTACATCCCACTCTGGTAAAGGGATGTTCTGTTGGGGTCAAACACGATACAAGGGCATTTTTGACATGTCACTCACTTTATCAGAACTCTGGTCATTCATAGCAGAGGTAATGATAGACCTTCCTCAAATCAAGCACACCAAACTGTTGACGTATTATCTATACATGTTTAATAAGCTTCAAATAGTTTTCCTTTTACTGACTTTTCTATTTGCTTGACGATTACCCTTCTTCCCCCCCCTTGTAATCATCAGTCTCTTTTATCTCAGCATTACCTTATAACTCAAATTCTTCAAAACTTTGGGTCAGATTTTCAAGCAATGTTAATCCACATAGTTCTACTGAAGTAAGTGGAGATATGCCAGTTCTTATCAGGAGGGAACTACATTTATTAAATTTACTTGCAACAGCTGTCACTTCCCCTTACAGTTGTGAGGTTTTTTAATTATTATATTAAACTGTTTTCATTTAAAAGTTTTGCTCCTCAGTCTGAGACCGGTAGCGTTGGCCTGCTGAAGAGACATCGTGCAAGTAGGCACCTTCCAAGTTTCCCGTATATTTCTGCCAATTCATATGGTTCTATTATTCTGGGCCTGAGTCTCTCTTGAACAGAGGCTGCTAGTCATTTCACCACATGATGACAGGTATTCATGCCTGTGAACTTTTTATTCCTGTTTGTCTCTGATCACATAGTAGTCTAGATCCGGAATTTAATCCAGTACAAAAATGCACCAGTGTGCATTTGTGGCTCCCCACTAGGGGAGCTGCCACAGGTCAGCAGATCTGAAATTTGATTTTCAACACACAGAGCTTTTACAGCTTGCCATTAACATATACAATATGTATGGGCCCCATTTCACATTAAAAATTAGAAGTTCTTATTCCTGTCTCCATATAGAGTTGCATTAACTTAATGCAGAAATCCATTAACTTCTTCCATGGGTCTGGGCTCCACACTGGAAGATCCCAGTGGAGGATCAAAGCCGAAGATGGAAAACAACTGATCGCTTTCCTGGGGACACTTGCAAGCCAAGATCTGCTTTTGCAATTTTTATTGCTATCATCATCTCAATCAGTGGCTAAGCCAGCTGATTCAGCCAAACTCAGCTTCAAAATGTGGACAAACGTCCAAATAGAACTGAAGTAGATTTCTCATGACAATCGGATTTTTGAACGTGTGCTCAGAGAGATTTTCCTAGTCGCGTATTAGCACGTTATTGATTTCATGCACTTTTCAGTATTAACGCTGAGATTTCAATACAGCCAAAAGCAGTGGTTGTTAAATCTTTCCCATAATATGACCTGAGATTACAGAGGAAGAAAGTTATGGGTCACTGTCCCATCTAGGTATTAAGAAAAAAAATGAGCTGATTATAACATTCAGAATGTGCAGCTTTCTCATGAAAAATAATAGGAAAAATCAGGCATCTTGGAGAGCTGAAAATCTCAAATATACCATTTTGAGTGATAAAATGTAATAATTCTCTCACATCTCTATAAATTCACTTTATAAATGGAATTTATCCCATCCAATTTATATTTATTTGCTATGGTCAAAGTAACTTATTTTAGGTGAATAATGTGTATGCCATATCAGTTTCAGATGTTTGCTCCTATATTTGCCCTACGTTGGTCTTCCTTTGCATTTATTTTTTCTTAAGTTGTGTGAGTATTACAGGCTTACTGATAAGCAATAATTTAACCTAAAAAAAAAAGTGAACCAAAGCCATCTTTAAGAAAGATGTACAGACTTAATACTTTGAAAGTACCTACACATTTGGGGGAATAGTGAATGTATTGTAAGAATGTTTTTTATTAGGATTGGCCAAAAAAGTAGCACTGAGTTATGACTGCGATCAGAAACTTTATGAAATATGGATTGTGAGACTTAAGGCTTACAGAAAATGATGAATTGATTCCGTGTTTTAATATGTTCTAGCAAAGTGTGCATTTTAAAAAGGAAATGATTCTGAAATAAAATGGTTCTTACTTTTATAAGTATATTTTTTACCTTTTGGTAAATCAATTACAGCAATTATATTTTCTATTACTGTATCCTTACAGTACTCTGAAACTCGGCTTCTCTGATATGCTTTGGGAACTTTAGAAAAAAGACAAATCTACTTTCAAGTTAGCATAGAAATGCTAAAAACTTTTTCCCAATGTCAGATTACTGTTATTTCATATACTCATCCCCTTTTCGCACGTGCTGGCATTCTTGCATTCTTTCTTTTAGCAACTCCTTGCTGAAGCACAGGTCTGTAATTTAACTTTGTACTTTAGAAGTTCTCTAATCTGCCCAGTCCTTCTCTGCTACTGGTAGCTACTATAGCTGACCTCCTATTGCTCTGTGCACAGTGGCAAAGGTCTTTCAGACTCCTGACCTCTGGTCATCAGGAATGTCATCAGTAGTTTGTAGTTTGGATGTTTTAAGTAAGAGGTGAACTTGTGAAATCTAAACCCTTCAGGGTGTTTTTAAGTGATCACTCAACTGTTTCATTGCCCTAGCTTGTGCTTTTTATGATGTCTGTAATTGTAAAATTTGTAGTGTTTATCAGATGCAGCTACTTCAAAAAAAAATCAAGCACTTTGAGTCTTTGCTTAGGATAATTTGTTTTAAATGAGAAGTCTGGGAATACAATTATATGCAATTTCTCTGATCACTAATATTTATTTAAGAATTTATTATATGTATGTTCTTACAAACTAAGTTTGTAGATCCCATTATGGAAATGGGCCCATTTTAAATCCTGAAGGCTAGTTATAAATGAATTTTTTAAAAATAATAGGCTTGGTTTTTTACATCATCACATGTTGATGGGTTCTACAACTTTCTCCTCAACTTCTCCTGATGAGATAGAAATTCCAATGCTCTCCCCTGCTGAGCCTTAAACCGAGAGAGGAAGCAGACTCGAGGTAGCACCCGTGCCGGCAAGGGAGCCCCTTCTCCGCAGCCAGTGACAGCCCTGTCCCAGGAGCTGCTGCTCCCACCTCCTTGATGCTGGGATGGCGCAGGGGTTTCTGCCCTTCCTTGCTTGCCAGGACAGTGTAAGGAAGGGATGGAAAAGCCATCATTTAGCCCGCATACACTGAATTTGATTGCACTGCCACAGACCCAGGCAGTTGATGGGCAGAGATGTTATGTGGTATATGGCGGCAAAGAGCGTGTTTAGCAATGGTCTCTCTGGTGAATTCCAGCACCATGGTAAATATATTTTGCTGATCTTGCCTGCCGATATTTTCCTCTTCCTTTGCATTATGTTAGCCGAAGATCTTTACAAAATTTTAGCCTGCCCTACTTAACACAAACCTGCCAGGCTGCCCTGAAAATGTGGAACTTCCCTTCTCCAGTGTCTTAAAAGCACACTTTACATGTGTAAAACAAAGTGAGGAAGGTCTTTGTGTTAGTGTTTGCTGCCTAAATGAGGGCTTCCAATCTAAGTACCACTGTATAATGTAGAGGCTTCAATTAGCTGATAGAAACAGCATTTTTTCCTTTTTGTTTATAACATGAATCTGGAAAATATGTTTATTCTTAAAAAACCTATAACTAGTAACGTATGTTTATTACTCTCTTTAACTGGGATATCACCCTAGACCTTTTATATCTAAGAATAAAGAAACATTTTAAACTTTGGAAGCATGAATTATGTCCCATAAAACTGAGGCCAAAGAATATACATTTATGGGCTAGCAATAAACTCCCGAAAATAGGAGTTTATAATGGAATCACTAACACTGATATAATTTTCAGAGCAGTAATTCTAGCAAGTACTTCTCTAATCCCATTTTTCAATCTAATTTAGTCTTAAGGTGCTTTGAAAAACAGCTGTTAAGCATGTGGTCTTTTTTTTTTTTTTTTAAGGTGTTTCCTCACACTTATTTTCTGAATGTAAATCTTTGCTTGATTGAGTTCCAGCTGCCTGCCAGGACACATCTGTGTAAATTTAATGTCTTTCCTTGTAAATCAAACTCACACTTGAAAATGTGATGATAAAATACAGTATGAATGTGTTGTTTCATTTAAATAATTTCCATAATATATTCTCGTGTCATTAGCTTTTGAATGTTTGCCTGTAACTGTGGCCTGGGCCTTGGGAAGAGCATGGGCAAAGGAAGACGGTTAGGGATAATTAGGGAATTTTAGTTAAGCTATTTTGTATCTTTATTATAATATATTTAATAGAGAATTAAATTAGACTTTTTTCAGTATGTGAGTGGAAAAATATATATGTATATATATATATACACACACATACATATGT
The DNA here is from genome assembly GCF_036417845.1 of Apteryx mantelli. Taxonomy (NCBI): domain Eukaryota; kingdom Metazoa; phylum Chordata; class Aves; order Apterygiformes; family Apterygidae; genus Apteryx; species Apteryx mantelli. The sequence continues at coordinate 92,667,451 of NC_089980.1, forward strand.
ATATATAAAAAACAGAAATTATTTCAAATGTCTTTAAGTACAGATGGTTAAGTTAATCCTCAAAAAATACTTTTTTATTTGTGAATCTATTATAAGGCATTGTTATCCAGTTACCTAGCTGCTCAAAAACTATCCGTGCTATTGTGCTTGTTCTTTCTCTTCTTTCACCGTGCTATTGCTTTACTCTGTTCTATACGGATGGAAGTCAGGGCCTATATTAAGGGAACTTTGCACTTCTGCTCAGCCCCACAGTAATATAGCTATTAACCAAATGAGGGCAGTTACAGAGGGCAGTTAGTTTCGAGTTTGCCATCCTGCGACTTCAGTGTGTTTAGCTCTGTGTGGAAGTACCAGTGATAAGTCAGGATGTTGCACTAAAACATTCTGTAGTACTTTGTATAGTGGGACCATAGTCAAAACCTAATTATATAATAATACTATCACTGAGCTTATCAATTTAAGTTCCTCTAACTTGTATATACAGTCATTTATAGATTGAAAAATGCCATTTCCACTTGGAAAAATAAATTCCACATTGGCATACCTTTGAACTTCTGATAGCAGACAAATAAAATTCACTGCATAATGTATCATTAGTGTTAATTGCAGAACAGCTGTAAAAAAAACCTAATCAACAAATCAAAATATCAGTTACATTTATTGCAGCCTTTTGATGTTTATGTACAAATGTATGATATTTGCAGTCCATTAACATGTACTCAGACTACCAGAAGTTTATATAATTTAAACCAAAGTTCAAGTGAAGAGGATGTGATTACTATATTAATTAAAAACAGTCCTCACTTTTTTTTATTCTGGTAGTTATTTTTAGTAGTAGCTTACTGCAATAATTGATTTTTGATTACTTTAGCTTAGCTACTGTTAATTTAGGTGTCAAATTTTCTATGAATACTTTTGCCATGCTTTCTTCTCTCCTCTGCCTGTCAGAAACTTGAAAGCGAGCAAAATAGATGTTGCCTTTTTTTTTTATTTTAAGTTGAAAATATGGTGTGTCGGGATTCACTGTGTCAACACAAAGATGTACGCAATACACATAGTCAGTCAAATCAAAGGTAGTTTCCAATACAGCATCACTAAAGAAAAGACTATTGGTTCAACTCTGGAATGTGAGAAACTATTTTTGGTTTGTTTTAGACCCCCATTGTTACAAATTAATCAACTGCTATTTAAAGTCTAGAACTCATTAACTTTATAAGTTTTACTGTTCCCATGACTGAACTTAACTTAAAATATTCAAGTTTACTTTAGTTGCTCACCTGGATCCCATTTCTGTCTATGCTCCACAAGTATCCTCTTCTCTCTTATGTACAGGAGACATGAGGTAGTTACTTCAGGTTTAAAACATTGCAGAAGACTTGCATGTGGCAGAAGTCATAAGTTTGTCTTTCATTATAAATCAGCAATTTCAGCCAAACTTGTAAATTTTGTGGGTAGAAAGAGAATCTGTTTGTTTTTTTTTTTTTTGTCAACCCTACAGGCACAATGGAGCTTAGTACTCGCCATGGTGGAGACCTCATTTACATTTCAGTTCAGGCTGACTCCTCAAATGCCTGTTAGTTACTTGCAGATGTTCTGAGGATCAGGGTATGATTTGGTTGCAGATGGCCGCCGACTCAGATCTCAGATTGGAGACTATAACTTTTTCTTTTTTTTTTTTTTTTTTATTAAATGAACGTTGAAGCAAGCTTGACCAGTTCCTTAGCACATTGTGATCTGGATCATTTGGTAGGTTGGATGCAAATAAACATTGTCTGTTTCAGTTTTTTAGGTAATCATGTCAGATAATCAGCTGAATATGAGACCCTGAGCAATTCAGAACTAAATGTAGCCATCAGAGAAAGCTAAGGTATAATAATAGCCCATACAAACAAGGGAACAGCAATTTAAGAAGAGACTCTTCAGTCTCCACAAAGGTATAAAAACACTGAATGTCTGGAAGCTGAGACAGAAAAAGAACAATCAGCAAAATATATATTTTTTTAATGGGATGAGTTGTTCACTTTCAGAACAATTCAAATAAAGGGTGACGATAAACTGCATATTTGGAACACGATGCTGCATGATCCAGAGCGAGCTCTAAGATGATTCTGTGGCCGGTGTTATGCAGGAAACAGAATTCAATTATCAGAATAGCCCTTTGGCCTTGTAAAATGTAACTATCCAATTTATGTAAGTCTGTGTGTGACTTTTCTCTCTGGCAAAGCAAGTTACAGTCTCCTATATGACCCTGCATTGCATAAGGGATGAAATGTAGGTTTGAGAGGATTCGTATACCCTAGAAATGATGCAGCAGTCTCTAATGCTCAAAAGAAGACATTATTGGGAAAGTCCATCACAGTCCCATAGAGATGAGAGAGATGTGACAGGACTGCCAAATACCTGACTGCAGAGCCAATAACTAAAATTCCACCTTATCTCCTGGTATCCAATAACAAGTTATGTTTAACTCAGTAAGTGCTTATAAACATATTATTAGTACATGGGCTACAATAGTCCTGATTTAACTTAACAGAAAAAAAAGGGAAAGGAAGAAATGCACAGCAGCGCTCTGTGGTTTAACTATAAAGTTTGTATTAAGTTTCTTGACTTTAGAATGAAGATTAATGATTGATATGAAATTCGATATGTTTCCTCACCCATGGAAGTAAAAAGAGTATTCAGATACAATGCAGTAAAATAATATATATTATATATTTCATGGGATAGTTGAATCTATAGCCTTTGCAGAGCAGATTGAGATTTATAATGAAAAAGAAAACTAAAATGAAAAAATATTGAGTGAACAGCAGGGCCTATTTGAGGTGATTACAAAGGATGTTTCTTTATTCTGTCTTTTCATGTGCAATCTGAAAACAGTAGCAGGGGGTTACAAGCAGAGTTCATCACAGAGTTGTCAATCACTGTCATTTAACATTTTGCAATGGAAGATGTCTTTATTCAAGGACAGCTGGGCAAATCAGAGAAACAGATTTGCAGTTAGTAGTCTGTCCAGCCTACACTAAGCAAACAAGGACAGGGCAGACGTACTGGCCTCTCACATAAAAATATAATGGACTCTGCTGACCTTGGTGCCCTCCATTCAGCTTCATTCTCAGTTGTATAAAAGCTTCACTACCCATTCTCAATTTCCTTTAATTACCTACATGATGCAGATAAGAAAATGAACCTCACTTACTTACAGTCAATGATCACAAACAGGAAATTAAGTAGGCAAGTTGTTTAAAATAAGAGGAATGTTTTGGAGGTAAATAAAACATGTGCTGGGGAAGAATTAGTGAAAGAGTATTTTCAGGAGTACCAACTGGTCTGGAGTCACTTGGCTGATCCTTCTCCTTTCTGCTATTTTAAACTGAAAAGCAAAACTAAGTAAAAAATCTCCTTGGTAAATATTCTTTAAAATATCTTTGAAGGAGATGCCAGTTAAATAAAAAGAGTGAAGCAAACATGCAGCTTTCTATAGGGCTTAACAAGATTGTGACCTTAAGTTCAGAGAATAAATGACCACAGTTTTCACAAGAGATCTAGCAGAGACATCAGGATTAAGCAGCAGTTGTCTTGAGTCAGTCTTCACTTTTAATCTGCTGTAAGGATATGAAATAAATTAATGACATACTGACTTTCTTTCCAAATCTTAAGTTGTCTAGGATCTATCTTTCCTTTTACATTTACATCACAATTTAGGTGTAGTTCCATTGTGCCATTAAAGACTATGTTTGTGCTGTTGGTTTTTAAGGGAGCAAAAACCAACTACGTAACTTTTTCCAGGAATTGTCAAAAAAGCTTTAAGTGATAGGACATTAATCAGTGGATACAGGACTTTGCAGTTCAATTAGGTAGCTGTATTAGGTGTTCTAAAATAGTTCTAAAATTGTGAATATTTAATTAATATGGATTTGCAGGAAGTCTGATTGGAGATTGAAGACTAAAACCCATAATACCGAATCTGTAGTTCAAGGGGAATATAAAACTCTGAATATTTTAATTTGATGATCTCTTTGCCAAACCCATAGTTTGGAAGGTTACCCAAATGCTTTTTTATTTTATGATAAAAGAAATACACTCTCTTAAATTACAGATGAAAAAGATATCAGATATTGTAAAACTCGTTCTATACTCACAAGCTTTATACATTAGAAAAATCATTCTCGTTCCAAACAAGAAAAAGGTGATTTTGTGGAGGAAAAAATCCCCAGTTCTAAGTCACGGAATGAGTCGATTCTATGCAGTCCAAATTATAGTTCTTAGGGTGCTTCTGTTGAATTCTGTTTCTTTCAGAAACAGTTGATTTCTGTGGCAGGAGATTGAACATCTCTGCTCTGGCTGCTAGAAGAGTCATCCTTGTTCCCCTCAGCAACTTCCCAAGTATGTTGTTGGTGATATCCACATTTAGATTACCTGTTGGTGTGCAGCTCCTTTCTGCAACAGCAAGAAAGTTCTTAGAAATCTATCGTTTGGGCATAAATAGTATTAATCCCACGCTGGAGCACAGAGGATAGTTTTCAGCACCTAGTTACAATCTTGCAGTTTGCCGCAATTGCTGATCATCTTGCTTAAACTGCTCAAAATATTGAAAACACATTTTAAAAGAACCTTGCTAGAGGTATTTCAAACCCACTGTGCTTTAAATACAAAAAGAAAAGCAGAAACTCTGAAAAAGTAAAATGTGAATTACTGACTTCTTTATAGCTAACTTTATTATGTTTTTGTGAGCCAATTAAGTAGGGTATCTGTAGAAGGTCATCTCGAATACTGTATCCAGCCAAGGAATGTATTTATTTCAGTACTTATGTTTTCTTCTTCTCTAATATTAAAATCAGATATACAAAAAAGGTTAAACCCTGTAATTGTTTAAATATTTTTGAATGTTTTACTAGCTAATGTTTTCCCACAAACATATGATTTTGATAAATGAGTAAGCTTTCTAAACATTAGTAGAAATGCTGCTATTTTAGTAATGAAATCTAACTGTAGTAAATTAAATGCATATACTCTTAATGTCTCAGAAAGAAATAATAATTATTCTGAAGCTAACTACAATACTTAAATACATTTTATACTTCTTTTTTTTTAAAGAATGCTGAGGAGTACACAGATCTGCCCGTGAGACACAATGAAGATCAGATGAACAGTGAACTGGCAAAACATCTTCCAATTGAAGTCAGTCCTCATTCATTTGACAGTTCACACACAAAAACACATCTGCTGCTGCAAGCCCACTTCAGTCATGCCAAGCTGCCTTGTCCAGATTATGCCACTGATACAAAGACAGTGTTGGACCAAGCAATTAGAATATGTCAGGTACAGTAATGTATTCCAATATTTAACCTCTGTTGTTTTACTGTGTAGCATTAGTATGTTGTAATATTTTGAATATAGAAAAAATCTGAAAATTTGTTGCAACGTCTTGTGGAGGACTGGTGCCACACAGTAGAATACCAGTTTGTTTAGGGAGGAGCTAGGTGCCCACAAAGATGCTCGCCTTACAAAACTGAAGGTAAACAAACTTACGGTAAAAGATTCTGGTAGTGACTGGAGGCATCTGTTGCCATCGGGCTCACCTCTTCTTTCATGTGCAACAACTTTGTGCTGCTGTATCATGAAATGTTGTGCATAACTCATTCCTGCATAGAGTTGTTCCCCAGAAATTGTCATGCTGACCCCCAAGAACCTGTTTCCTGTGAGTACATTTATTTTTATAGCACCCAAAAGTGTTCTAGTCAATGCCAAGCATAAATAAAACATGTTGAAATGTAATTTGGGATAAGATATTGGGTTCTTCTCTATCTTGAGTGAAAAGACATGTCTTCTATTTCCCAATTATCACAGAGTCAAAGAGCACACTTGAAACAGAGATTTTAAATACAATCTGGAGACTTGTGACTTTTACGGTTGTACAGAAATCACAACCCACAGAAACTAAACTGACCATGGAGAGCACCAGTAACAAGCAATCACATGCATAGCTGCGTGCCTCAAAAGAATTTTATAACAGCAATTTAAGTTTGGAATAGAGTGCTGCAATGTCTGAAAAGCACAATTACAGTTCCAGCGGGAAGGAAGGTGAGCTCTAGCTGATGCAGAGAGCAGAGTGCCTCCTGGAGACTGCCAGAGAGGAGCAAGAGCTCCTCTTAGTTCTTTAAGAGTTCTTTAGCAGAACTGGACAAGGATTCGCTCACAGGCTCTTGAAGATTGGGCAGCCTTTAACAAAGTATTTTTTATCTTCCTCTGTTCCATAACTGTAATACAGGGACAGTAATTCTTTCCTCATACAGTTTTTGTTTGTTCAAATTTTAGTATCCTCATTGTTCGACGTACCATTTGTATGGAGATCATCTACCAAAATCTGATCTTGTTTGAAGCTTATTGGCAGTATGGTAACACAGGTGCTACAAACATCATTCTACAAACGTCAGTCTGTGTCAAGCCTACCAGTCTGTAAAAACAGTCTGTGAGAGAGATCTCATTATTAACTGGTAGTAACCGATTAATAACCAGTAATAATGCTCTAAATAGACAGAGGAAATGCCATTGTCAATTCAGTGTCCTGGCATTTGGGCAGGTCTAACCCTTACACTAGCAAAAATCTCTAGCTTATAATACTAATATTGAACAAGGTCAAACTAAATTTGAGAAAAGCAGAATAACAAGCAAATCATACCACAGATTTTACTGCTACGGTATGAAATTTGGCAACCAGCAGTGCTTAAATGCAATTCTACTCCCTATATTTCAAATCAATAAAATCATGGTGCTGAAAGTTTGAATATATGAAATTTTTATTACTATTATTTTACTTTAATTGTTAACAGACAGCAATATCATTTGGTCAAGTAAGAAAATTCACTTTGATTTCAAATAAATCACATAGTTCAAGTTCATCTAAATGTCTGTGGAGCCAGCATTTCGGGGTGGGGGGTTAAGTACATATTCAAAAAACATTGTAAATTAAAGATTTTTTTCAATAATTATTTTGCTCAATTTTTATCCTGCTATACTACTATTTTTTAATCCTGTTACTATCTAATATGTATTTCAGAGACCATAATCACTCAAAAAAATCCCAACTCTAAAACACTCAACAGTTCTTTTAAACTGAAATCAAGCTCAGAAGAATTATCATTCCATACAATGCCTTGGCACTGGTACCTTTTGTTATCTACTAAATAGTATTGTTTATACAGTCATCTTAAAAAAAAAAAAGTTCCTCTTTTTAAAGAAAAAGAAAAACATGCAAGCATTTCTGTATTTTGAAGTTGGCGCATGGTTTACATCTCTTGGGAGAATATTTGTTCCATCTTATTAGTCACGCTTTCCAAACTGAGGTTAAAGTTCCTAGAATCTAAGCAATAGGCAGGGTTACACTTTCAACACTGGTTGTTACCTTTTTCCTTAGCACTGACCTGCTGATGAACTCTGCGTCAACAGAGGTGGAAAAAAAAAGATGTTAGTTGTGAGAAAAGGAACTGAACCATAGAAGGATTCATTGATAAACATGTTTGGTGGGTGATGCTGTGTGCGTGAACACACGCTCGCACACCCCCCACAAGTAAAAATCAGCAGTGAGACAGAATTGTTTTTTGAGTTGGGTTGAAAGTACTTGCAAAGTACTTTACCTGTTAAGGTTGTATGGCTAGCCTTCAAACCGTGACCCAAACATCAACTGTTATTTTTGCTGGTGGGTATGTGAATGACAGCCTTTCCCCACCAGCACTGCTTTTCTGGTCCAAGAAGCCAGGAAACCCTCTGTCAAAGGGCTTACAAGTGATTATATCTCAATGCATGGAGAGGGCCTCCATCCCAGGCCTCCTGCAGAGCTGCAGATTTGCCATCTCAGGCCACTCTATGGAAATAAGCCCTTTTCCGCTGCAGGCCCCCAGACGTCTCCACTCTCTTCTGTCCTGGCTTTCACCTAAATCAGCCTACTCTGCCCTATTTCCTTTCACATCCCACACCTCCATTCTATAATTCCTCCTACTCCTTCTTTGCCTCTTTCTTCCCTCGTGGCTTTGGGCTGAATAGTGTTAGTGGTCAGTCAGTAAACTGCGTTAACAGCATCAGTAGCTGACAGATGTGAGGAAATTCATCAGCCAAAATTGGCAAAATTCAATTAGGTTGTTTTGTTTGCAGCAGTTATTCAGGATTTTCACATTTTCTGTGTTTTTATCCAGATTTGGAGATATATTTACTAAATTGGTTCCATTTTATGTCCTGTATAAGCTTCTATTGCAATTTAAGTGCAAAACTTAACATGACATTTATTGGAGTGTTGCTGCCAAGGCCTCCATTACATACATCCATTTATGCCATACACCTACGTTTTGTGCATAACTGTGAGATGAATGTCAGGATTTTTCCAGGGAAAATATTCATAAAATACTGTCTTTTATAACGTATTGGTCTCCTTCTCAGCATATACATGAAGTTCTGAAACAAGGTCACTGTAATTGGATAAAAAAAGAATTATAGTCTAAAAAAATAGACTTTTTTAAAATTTTGAGTTTGTTATATGAGATTCCCTATGTAGGAATCCTTTGCATCTTCCTTTTCCTTTTTAGGGCAGAATTCTTTTAATGGGGTCATTTAAACATTACTGTATATCTTATACATTGTAATTCTTGACCCTTTTTTGTTGGTGGTGGTAAAATCCATAAGAAACCATCAGCTTCTTTTGTGTAGTCAATTCTGATGCACTTTTAAAAACATAACGTTCATGTTACTGAAGTCTCCTTCTATGAAAGCAACAGCAGAGACTTTCCAACCAGTTTCCTTTATATCCTTTTATGTGCCAGTAGTAAGGTTCCACTCTCTTCTAATAAGAAAGTTGGGCAACCATTCTTAAATTACTTTTCCTAAGATTTCTCAGAAGTTTTGCTTTTATGTTAGAATTTTGCTGATATATAATCATGATGAAAGATTCAAGTCATAAGCTGTGATGTCAGTTACCTGTAAAAGGCTAAAAGCAGATTGACACATTTTACACATCATTAGCAGAGTTTTAGCAGTCTTAGTGGAGGCTCAGTGGGCGTATATAATTGTTATCATAGAAAATGGAAAAATATATTTTATTACAGCTTTCCCATAATTAGGATTTGTTAGTTATAGCAAGATAAGATTTAACATCTATTTACCAAAGATAAAATATAGAATTCTCTCCCTTTTACTGCAAAAATACAGGGAATAGCAATAGGTAACCTTCTAGAAGGTGAATGCCTTTCTGCTCCCACGCCCATCTTTGTAATTAATGGCCACAGAGGCACTGATCAAACTGCAGGAATGTCTCTGCTCTACATTGAAAAGCTCGAGTCAAAAACTAACGAGGATGTTATCACTGACAGGATCTCACAGTTAAAGTACAGAAAGTCCCTGTGGCTCAAAAAATCTCTCATGACCTCCAAATTGATCTTGGACAAATCATCTAATTTTTTTTTACCTCTGTTGCCTTTACTACAGTTACATTAGGCCCTGTATACTCTCTTCAAGCCTAGCCCTCTGCGCTTTCTTTTATGAGAAAAGGCAGAGGTGTCAGAGGTGCTGAGCACGCCTGCAGTTGCTCAGTTGCAAACATTTCTGCATTTCTTGCAGAAGACCATCAAAGTAGAAGAAAAATTTTAATGAAATGATTTGTCTAATATTTTTACAGAATAAAATTATTATTGTAAAGACAATACCCCATCTTTTTCCTCTCTCTGATTTGGGAATATGTGAATCAGACTAAATCTAATCTTCTTACCTCTTTTGTCAAGCCTTATATTTTGTGACTGTGTGTTCAGTGATCAGCTCTTATTCTGCTGTTCTGAGACTATCTCCTATATTTGCATTAATTGAAATGGATAATTGAGGTAGTAATACCATCAGTCTCAGATTCAGCAGGGCAGCGTCTTCTGTGAAATAATGTGACAGTCGCTGGCTTTGCATTGGGATTGGCTGCAAGCATCCACTTGTAGTATAATCGTTGATAAAATATTTTAATATTGCCAGGAGCAGAACTGCCATGGAGCTCAGCCTTAACCTTTGAGGAGTGTTTACCTATGGATGTGTTAAATACATCTCAGTAGGGTACCTGTGCATTGAGAGAAGACGGACGGGAAGTCAGGTTCGGTATGGCATAATAAAGTATAGTTTGCATGAGAAATGTGCACATGCCTGAAATGAGGACCTTGTAATTCTGTCACTGTAATGCCCTGACTTTCCTGATCTTGTTATCCCTCCAGGGAATCTAACCTTGATATGAAATAAAAAGCGGTTTGGGTTTGCCTTTGGGTTAAACAGTGACTGGACAATGATGTGCATAGCAGCACATTCTAAAGTAGCTTAAATAAGTTGTTTCTGATCATTTAAATTGCAGCTTTTGCTACAATTCTGATCATTAGAATCATCTTTGTTGTACATGTTTAGAGTCTTCAAATATTGCACAAATATTCTGCCCAATTCAGCTGTCTTTTAAAAACTAGCTTATATGTGAAATGCTATTCTGTTAAATTGCAGGCTGTTCTGACTGATAGTGGGAGCTGTATGTACTGCTCCTCAGGCGAAAGATACTTCCCTGCCATATCAGCACAGTTGCCAACAGCAGAGATGTGGGAACTGCAGTTCCACATGTGTAGGAAAGAGAAGTCCCCCAGCTTTGAAATTCCCTAAACTTCCCTAAACCTCCTCCCTTCATAAGAGCCACCACAGCTGTTCACATTTGGAACCGTATCCCTGGGATCAGTTGTTTTCCTACCTATGAGAAAATGGAGAAGTTGTTAAAGATCCTAAGTGTGTTTGGAGTTCATGCATTGTCATTTGTTATTGCAGGTATGTGAATTACTTGCTGGAAAATGGAGTTACAGAAATGACATATGTTAAAGTTGTGTATGTAAGACCTGTGCAGGAGTGCGTAGGGAAAGAAATAATTGCTTTGTTTTAGTAGGTGCATTTACATCTTTAACTAAATGGGGAGATTTAGTGAGAAAGAGGAAGAAAATCAAATCAACTTCAGAATGTAGAACTGAAAATGAAGAGCAGAGGCCATATCTCTCTTGCTACTACTCATAGTCTTTGTGTATGTGGTAGTAATCCAGTGATAGCATGATTTTACTTAACTACTGGTTGCTTTTGTGTTTGGATTGCTATTATACCAGATCAGGAGTGTGGAAATCATAGAATAATCAAAAAACTTCTCACAGCGCATATACTGGACAGTAATGCTCATTTATAAATAATAAATAGCATTGCATAGCTTTGGCATGAAAGTACCTGGATGTCAGAAGTGCTGGTGTGGAATTACTTGCTGCGGCTTTTGTTTTATAGGTATTTGGGAGGGGTTACCTTTGTGGCAGTGGTGCTGGGGTTTTGGCTCGCTATGGATAATTTGTAAACTGTTGTATGGAAGCATCTTGGTGACAGTTTAATGATGATTTGGTGCTGCTTATATATAATCCCTCCCCCATCTATGACAAACCTTTTCCCAGTTGGGGCTGGAGGAAATGAGTAATGCTTAACCCATTTGTGTGATCAATTCACTTAAGCAGCTACTGTGAAATGTTAATCACAACTTTAATTTGTACTGCATTAGCATTTTGATTAACTTGTAGGCTTGCTAGCACACTTGAAGCACTTTTACTCATAGTTACAGCTCGGAAATGACTTTTTGATTAATTAAGTTTGTTAGACAGCAGCTGAGCTTCCTGAATGCTAACCTTATGAGGCTAAAAGTTCAGGAGAAAGTTACTGAGAATAACTGTTGCTGTTGAAAAGGATTCTTGTGAATGCACTCAAAAAATTTTAATTATTGACAAAATACTATATTACTCCTTTGAAACTGACTTTACCCTTTAAAAGGGGCAGATTTATCACGAGACGGGCACTGTATATTTTTGCTGGATTTGGTAGATCTGTGTAAGACTTGGAGCAGGAAGAAATACTGTCTTTAAGACCTTGTTTATGTTGAGGAAGCTATGATTTGTTGCCAGGAGAATCATATCAAAAAAATTTTTATTGTATTTGCAGTTCATTAGCATAGTATAGAATAAATAGTTTATAAATTAACAACAATTTGAAAATAAACTGGATATTGGGACTCAACAAGTTCTGAACGTGTTGGGTTATATCCTGTTATGTTTATATTGTTAATATCATGTTCCCTAGCTGCTTTTATCTCTGTAATACTATTAAAAAAAAATCAGTAAGAGCCCACGGGTTGCACTCCAGTAAATGTAGACAGTAAGTGATTTGTCCTTTCCCTGGTTCTGCTCACACTAATAGTGTTACTATGGTGGCTGAAGGATGAGTGCAGGGATAGGAATCGTACAAAGCAGCGAGGAAGGTCGTAATTTGCATTTATCTGTGAGACCTTTGTGGGGATGGGGGAAGGAAGTAGTGGTGTCTGGTAGTGAGTAGCAAGGCGTATGGAAGCGGGAACTGAGAATGCTGGTAAAGAAGCGAAGGGAGAGGGATGCAGAGTACAGTGTAAGAGGAGTGCCTCCTGCCTTCTGCAACAAATAGGATTAATTACATTTTAGTCACTGTATCTCTGATAAATTATAGGGGGTTTTTTTTCTTCCGTAGGTTGAAACTACTCAGCTGTATGATTCTGATTTAATTCATTTGAAAGAAGTCCTTCCCCTCCCTCAAAAAAATGAATACTTTTCTAAAAAGTAAATTTGGCCTAGATCTCTGAAGTGCCAATGTTGTATAGATACCTGTTCTACCAATATATAACATGCAAAAGGTAGTGACCCTGAGACCCTCTTTAAGCCTTCTTCAAATAAATTCCAACGTTTAAAGTTAGAGTTGTTGTTTCTGGAGTATATAATTGAAGCATCGTAATCATGATTTATATAAAAACGTGAAACTTGTAGTACATGGCATGCTTTAACATCTGGAAAAATATTTTACTCATATTAGTATGATCTCAAGTCACATGTGGATCATAATAGAATATTACATATTGGCATGTCTCCTAGGTTTGAAGCATGTGCAAAAAAGATTTATCATTATTCTGTATCAATAGTTTTCAGGAAAATTGGTAAAATGGGAACATTTTTGCATATTATTATCTATAAATACATGTCATGTAAACCCCGATGTGGCCCTAAACAGCTGTAATTAGGACCAGTTCTAATGATTTTAATAGATCTGTGGATCTAAACTCATATATGTGACTGAAGTCTAGTCCTAGACAACAGAACTTGCATTAGGGTGCAGCTAAGAGTGAGGGTGGGAATGTTTTGATTATTTGATATTGAAATATTATACACACAATATAGTCAGGTACACAAATAGGTATAAAAAACAACCAGCCTTAACTCTGCTTTTTGATACGACTGTGCAATAGCCAAATGATTAAAGTATTTTAGTCTTACAGTTTATTTCTTTTAAATATCTGTTTCCTTCCTCAAAACATGACTGAAGAGCAAGAGTTATAGTTGTCTGGCTGAGAATGCGTCGGATTTATTTTACATACACTTTCAGGTCTAAGCTGCAACTGGTGCGACATAGAGGGCCGTGCACATTAGTGTACAAACCTTCAATTTCCTGTACAAAGGAGCTCAGCAAAGTGCCACAGTCCGTCAAGCACTGATACTGAAATGAACCTTTACAGAGCAAAGAAACTTGAGCCATGCAACCCACCCTGAGTGCTTCTGAAGTTTCAGCCCCCACCCACCAAGTAATTACCACCAATGGCATCACTGTAGGCAGTTTACTTTTAGCTGAGTAATGACAGATCTAATTCTCAGCCACAATGGTGCTTCTTATGTTACCTTAGTCTCCTTAGCTAGCCCCTGTATCCAGAGAAGTTACCATTGTTAATTTAGCCTCATTGCCAATCATTTTCCTTAAATATAGCTTAGACACAATATTTACATTGACCCTTACTAAGTAGCATGCTTAGTGTATTCAGAATTGCATTATAAGGTAACTTCAGACAGAATAAGAAATTCCTCTGAGCAGGATGCAGTCTCTGTTCATAAAATGCAAGCTGTTTCATTTTAGCATTTTGATACCCTATCTTAAAGGAAAAGGCTATTTAAGTCATTTGAGCAGATCAGAAATTCTACTAATTGTACAGTTTCAGTTCCTCTGCAGCCTACCCACTCATACATGAGTGATCCAGAATATCTGGCTTTCAAGTGAAGAATGTGAAAGTAATACCAAAAACAGTGTTAAAGCTCTCCAAAACATTTCTAAATTGAAAGATTTTGCAATCAAGACATTTCTGTTGCTGGATAAATCCCCTAAATGGGGGTGGGGGGGATTATTATATAACAATTCAGTATGTGTTATTTTGGAGACATATTCAGAGTGATTAAAAGCAGCAGAGACAAGCAATGTTTTGCTATCACTTTTCTTCCATGCCCCACACTCACCTTTCCCACATCCTGCATCCATCTTCACTTTCCCTCAAGATAGGGAATTATATAGCATCATTCAAATGCCAGTCTTTTTAGCAGAGACAGACTGGTGGAAAGTTCCAGGTTTGTGTTAGACCAGAAAGGTACTATCTGATAAGTTTAAAGAGTTTTATACTTATCAATAGCTACCCACTGCTCTTGAAAATATGTTGATGAAGACTTGGTAATAGGTGCTGAGAGTTTTGTACAAATGAAATCCTGGGATGGCAAAAGAAATAGCAAGAGAGAGATCTTGATCCAAATGTTTTGACATTCAATTCTGATCATCGTTAAAATATGCCCATACCTGATAAGTACCCCTACATCATTGCACAGAACCACTTACTGAGTGTCATCAGCACTTTCCCCTTAGTCCTGCTATAGTTTATAGCCAGCTGCTTGTTCCAATTTTATCAGCTACAGGATATTTAGAGATTACTGGTTTGCCAAAAAAGAGTTAGTTATGAAACAACAAATATCTATAAAATATCTATAAAACTGGTTTGTGGTTAAAAACAACAAACCAAACAGAAACAGCAACCTTATTAAAAAAAAGAAAAAAAGAAATTAGAATCGTTGTTGAACCATAGTGGAAAGTGCCATGAGACTGGAGAGGATAAACATTATTCATCAGATAACATAAATATAAAATAATAATTATTTTCTCTTTTATATTTATTTTATTTTGTTGCTACATTTTATGTAGCTAATTTGGAGAGACTGGAATGACCAGATTTGTTACCCCAAGTATTCAGAGAAATTTCAATACCCATCTGAGTATCAAGCATCTGTGTGTTTTACACTGAGCTGAAAATGGAAAGTGTGTAGGTTTCCACGGCAGCAGATGAAACAAGCCAACTTTACCATTGTTCTGACTTCTTCACAGTGTCACTGTCTTGGATTTCACATCCAGATAGAGATGCTGTGAATAAATTCTATGGGTGAAGAAGCAGAAAACAAGGAGGAAAAGAGGATTTGCCATGTGGATTCATTATAACAATGTGGAACACAGAGTCTCACACACACAGGCTTTCCGTACTCCCTACGGGATGTCTGTCTTTAGGCCTCTATCAATTTCTTTGAGATTTTCTGTGTGAAAGGATCCTCCAGTTAATTTCAGTGTATGGCTTATATTAGATTTATCTTTCTCTTACGTCTTCTCTCTTCCTTTTCCCCTTTTCCAACCTGCTGTTTAAAGGGGGGGGAATAGATTTAAAAAAAATACATACACATACACACACACACACGCACACATATCCTCAGAGGTAGGTTATGAAAATACCACCACTTATGCTTACTAGAAACGTATGACTTACTTATGACATTCTTCCTGTTCATGGAAGAGATGAGATTACTGTGCACCCATTGTTATTAGTATATATTAGCTACGACAGTTTCATGATTGAGGAAAATCATGTTTCAGGCTATGTCAGAATAGCAGAAAGGAAAGAATAAAAATCAAACAGTGGAGAGCAGAAAAGAGGTACATACTGTCTGAGCAACATGCTCAGACAGATACTGATTGTATCATATGTATAAACTTCCATATCGTATAAAATTTGGGAAAAGAATGACTCACCCTGTAAGTATAAGAGACAGACTTCACTGTGATAAATGCTGAGAACAATTTCTCCTTTTTCTGACTAAAAATCATGTGAACCAACACATGAATCTATAGCTTGCTCCTTTCAAATGTGATTTCTAACATAATTTTATTTTCTATTGGGTAAAAATAATCGTACCTGTAAAAACAAAACTATTAATGTTGTGCTGTGATGTACTTTTTCTAGGGTAACTAGAGATGTTCTTAGAGTGTTTAAGGGTGTTAGGATTATTCCTCCAAAATAGCAGAATTAAATGTTAAATCTAGAACTTTATTAGTTGAAAGGCACTTTATTCACATTTCATGAGAAATGAGAAAACATTTGTGTTATTCAGGGTAACATTTTAAATACTTTTCCAAGTGTCACCAATCTTATCACCCTGATCAGGAATAAAACCTGTTGAAATTGCATTGTAAACTACTAAAATAAATTGCGTGACTGACCATGACTGAAACTAAGTTGTGTCTTTAAACTCAGCATTTCTCCAGAATCAGTATAATTTAATTGAAATAGCTCTGCGTGTGTAAACAACTCCTTTGTTTAAAGAAGATTTCACTGTTTAGTTTGCCTTAAGTAAATGCTGCCTTTTGTTTGTCTGTAAAACATTTGATTAAATGTAAAGACTTATATAGACAGTTTCTCATCATTACACTAGTGGCTGGAAAATAAGTTAAAATTATTGCAGGTATATGCTATCAAAGGAAGTGTCAAACAATATAATTTGTCTTGGGGGGAAAAAAAAAAACCATAGAAAAATCTTAAACTACAGGTCTCCCAGTATCAAGAAGGAAAAATGATATTTAAAGAAGTGTGGAAGCTTCACAATATACCAGACTATCTTCTTGCTATCTTAAAAAACATTTTCAAATATTTTAATCAAACCCCAAATTTCCTCCTTGTAAACCACTTTTAAATATGTGACTTTCTACTGGATTAGAATGCTCTAATGTGAAGACCCATACTTTAGTGTGATTGTAATAGTGTTAAACAAGAAAATTAGCAAGAGAATTAACATAACATAATTTTCTTCACCAGCTGAAATGCTCCCATAAATCATAATAATTGTTTTAACATAATGTAGACAGGGTGAAAAATATACTGCATAGTCAAATAACTATATTCACTATAAAAATATTATGTTGAAACAAAGGCTCATGTTTGATTCTTTCTCCTTTGGAAAATTCTTAAAATTCTCTTTCAGACTAACCAAATAGAATTTAAGACCAGTCTTAAAAAAGTCTGGACACAGGCTTAACAAATTTTTCATGTCAACGGGACACTCACAATGCACAAACTATAATTTTTGCAGATTAGGCCCTCTTTATGCTAGTGATACTTATGGTATACATTTTACATGTATTGTCTATATAAAACATACTAAATAGAATTCGAAATGGAACTCAGACTCAAGGAACGAAAGGCAGGATGACCACTGACACTTTAAAGTGGGGCATGTAGCTGAATAGGGTGTTGGGAAGTTTGGGGGGGGGGTATCTTCTTTGGGAAGACAATGCAAAGAGTGAAATCCAAGTTATTTCTGACTGATCTGACTCACCCTAGGTGAATTTCCTGATCTTTGATTATTGGTTATTTTCTGGTCTCTCTTCAAGATTTTCAATTAGGTATCAATGTTGAACAAAACCTCAAAAATGCTCATTAAACTAAATTTTAGTTTTCTATCTAGTCACACTCAAGAGATTTTTTGAGCTTTAAGAGCTTAGATTAAAACCGGAATAATAATAATAACTGCTACCAGTAAGTGACATCAATGTTCATTTTAGAACACACATAAATACATTGGTCGTCTTAAATAGACCAAGGATTTGGGGAATAATTTTGCAATTCTGGCAAAGCTCTCCTTTCAAAACATAAACACGGCAATTAACTGTAATTTCTTCCTTTACAGTAAACTTTGAGATTTACTCCTTTCATTCTGAGTTGGATTCTGTAAAAGAGAGGTTATTTTTAGGGCAAGATCCCACCTTATGCTCCCAACCCAAAAAAACATGGTGTAAATTACTCACCCTTTCAAGGGTAAGAGTGGGTGATGATGAAGGTTTTAATGCCTCTTTTTCCAAGATTAAATGAAAAGGTGCCTCCTGACATCAGTAGGAGTTGAAGGAAACTCTGATTTTGTATGCCTAGAAATTTTTATGTTAAACATGAAATAAATGTACTTACCTGTATGAACCTGGTATACAATTATGCTTGCATTTGCTCTTTCATATATATATATATATGTATATATATATGTCTTCTTTGATTAGGCAATGCTGGATGTTGCAGCACACCATGGATGGCTGGTGACTGCTCTGAATATCACCAGTCTGATACAGATGGTGGTTCAGGGTAGATGGATACATGATTCCTCCCTGCTTACTTTGCCCTATATAGAAGTACACCACCTTTATCTTTTTAGGTATGTAACTCTTGTAAGCATTTGCAGGTTTGCAATTTCATTACACCTCTGATTGCTGATACTGATTGAATGTCACTGTTGTGCCCAAGAATGTTCATTAATGTAACAGAAGCAAAATTCATTCTTTCACAGCAATTCTTTCCCAAATGGAGGTCTTGTTTCTGTTTTCAATTTTCATTGATTACTTAACCCCACAGAGTATTTTGAGAACCATGATTCCAGACAATGGAACAAGAGATGACTGGAAGGGTTCCAAATTCTAACAAATGTAACTCTGTATATTAATTACATCTTTATTTTAATTCACACTAAAAATACACTGGTACCCATGGTAATATCATAGATAATGTCAGGCTCTGTGAGTGCCTAGATGATGCGATAATTAACACTACCCAAAAAGAAATGACAGGCATTTAATAACAGAAGCCAGTATCAAGTTTTACCACCAAAACAACTGAAAACAAATGTTTGCTTTCTCTCACTGGGCATATGTCTTGCTGTCTGTATCAGGAAGTGGAGCCAAGGAAAAAGGAAGAGCACGCCTGGAGGTTACCAGGGACCTATTGAGTGTCTTCCTGAACTAATGACTGCCTGTGAAGGAAAAGAGAATGTTTTTGCTTCCATTGTGGACAGTGAATTGCAAGCGGCACACATTTCACAGGTAATACTTTCTATCAGTGTTCATTAGGAGTATGATTGGAAAGGAAGAGTAGTTGGGAAAAGAAATACTCTATTCACTTCCCCAGCAAATATCACGTGATATTCTGTATAAAATGTGATACATTCATTGCTCTAATTTCAAGGTACAACTAGCTTTACAGAGGTTCTTCCCCACCTGTTTTCTAAACATTATTTTCTCTTATTCTCTGTTAAACAGTAGCAGAGTCTGGTTCATAGCTGATATTACCACATCTCTTTGCTTTAAGATGCTTGTCTCAGTCATTCAATCTGCTGACAGTTATCCACCTTTTCATAGTCAGCTATGCAGCAGGAATACATGCATTGCAAATGCCATTGTAGCTGGTTTCTGAAGTGGTCTTTCAGACACCGTATTTTCAGAGAACACCCTTGGTAAAAGATTCAGCACTCATTTTATGTTTGAAACAGAAAAATGCAGATGAAGTTTTCACACTTACAGGGGGAAGAAAAAAATACTTCAAAATTTTGAGGCCACTAGAGTCTTATTTTCAGTTTCCAGCAGTTTCCTTCAAAGGATAGCTCTATCCCATAGTATTCATTATACCATAAGACTATTGATTTAAAATAAATGTATGAAAGAAGAAAACTTCACAACCTATACCTCAGATATTTTTATTTGAATATTTGAAAGGACAGTAATATGTCCTGTATTTGACTGCTCAGCTTCAGTTAAACCTTTTACTGGTATGCAAACAAAAAGAAAAGTACTTAAATGTCTATGACAGACACCTGCATTTGTTACTAAATTACCATCAAATTTTTGAATTAAGAAAATGTATTGACATCAAAACAAGGCTTCCTTTAAGAACAGATTTCTAACATAATACACATTGATTTCAGTCCAGCTTTTAGATGTGATAAAAAATTAGAACATTGTTATAATTAGTTCAGGGAGAACTCAGAAGTAAACTTACTTAATTTATTTGCATAAATTACCATTCTGTTATCTTTAAAAGCAAATGCAAATTGGCTCTGTCTGATATGATGATGGTTATTTGGCTCAAAAGTGCTTCAATTTGCGTAGCAATCTGGTGTCGTCTCTGCAGTGAGGCGATCCCAGGTAACATACAAATCCTGAATTATTCCAGAAATTAGTATGTTTAAAGCATCAATTTAAGTGCTAATTGCAGTAGTAATGAGAAAAAGCAGTACTACTGTGCGATTTGCATCTACTGCCCCATCAGTATGCCTGGAACGGCTGCTGACTGGCAGAGGATTTGGCTGCTAATTAAATAATTGTATGCATAGCAGTGTTCTCGTCTGATTCAATAGATGAAGATTAATCCTCAGATAAATATGTTTGGCTGGTATTGAAATGTCTTAGCAGTTTCTTCAAAAATAGTTTGTGTGTATGTGGTGTGTATGTACACCCTGCAAATGACTGTGTGCCTCTATATATCTATGTTTGTAAATACAGATGCATATAGGAGGGAAAAACATAATTCCTTAGCATCATATAAGGAGAAAGTTTCATTTCCATGAGTTCAGAATGGCCTTATTACTTGTGTATAGCAAAGCCATGACTTCATTATGCACGTCACTGCAAATGTGAAACCTTTATTACCAACATTTTAAATTCTTTACAGCATTTTTTTGCAAAAAAATTTTGTAATATCTTGCACAGAGTTAAAAATTATATTGAGACTGCCTGTTGAATGCTTTCACGTGCAAAGCTTTCAATGTACAACTCACTGGACGGGGAGGCCAACCATGAGAAAAAATTTTCAATAAAAATTTATCTTTATGACATATCGTCTATAACTAAAGCTTATACTAAGATTACAGTCTTTAAGCCTGGTATCCTGGAACCAGACCAGGACAGAGTCAAAATAAAGTGATAAGTATGTCAGCAAAATGCCTAGAACATTCTTTTCCTAATGGTATAAAACTTTTACTTCTAACTAGCAGTATATTTTACCTATGTCTTAAAGCTGTTCCTATCATGAAACTGGTAAAGCTTGAGCTTTAAATATATTTGGAGAGGGACAGGAAAAGGAAAGAAATTTCACATTTAGAAAGAAGAAAATATCTTTTAAGCAGACTGGTAATTAATTTTTAAATAGCAGCTCTTGAAGCTGCTCATGGATTTGGAATATTAGGCTAAGTCCTGGGGAGAGAGATTATTGGCAAAAATGCTAATGATGTTTTCAGAGGTTCGTGAAGAATTTCTCATGTGATTGATGTGAATCTTTGGGTTTTGTGGGTAAATATCTATATTGTATATATGTGCATGCACATGTGGGTGTGTTTATGTGTTCAGAAGGGGAGAATATGTGCATATGTAATTCTATACAGCAAAAAACAGTAAAATTGTCAAAAAATACCAAAGTGACTTGGGAGCCTGGCTTTAATTTTCCAAAAGTTAGTTACAATCCTAGACCTTACTGAAAGTCAATGGGCTTTAAATGCTGACAGCATAAATTCAAAAATTACTTAGATTCTATCTCAGGTCTTTGGCTCCAGCTTCGTTTTTATGTCAGTGATTAATTCTGAGTCTATTTTTTTTTTTAATCTTTTTCAGTGTCTAAGTTACTTAGGTACCTTTTAAAGTACTAAGCTGATATTTATACTATTGAGAGAGAAAAAAAAACCAGAAGATTGAAAGAATATCTTATCTGCTCTAGTATTAGCTGCCTTAACTCTGGAAGTATCTATGTTTTATTCTTCTTTTTCATTTTAGCTACTACTACTTGACATTTTTCCTCAGTAAGAAAAACATGACTTTATTTTCTCCACATTCCATGAATGATGAGAAGGCAGCCTAATGTCAATGCTTTATCAATGATCAAGCAGTATTAACTTAATCTGTAATTGTCAAAAACATAAGGCCTGGTGAATTGACAGTATTCCAACTACCTTCTTATCTGATTAGAAAGTTATCCAGAGTTACTTTGGTTTGTTAACACTGTAAAAGCTACATGAAAACCTGAGAGCCTCTGACAGATAAAATATGTTGGGATTGTATGATATAAACAGGACCAAACAGGGGGTGATCACTAGGTTTGTATATGTCTGGATGGTTATACTGAGGACAGTGGAGTTGTACTGCTTTAGTGCAATGAGAATCTCACTGTATGTCTGTAAAGGTCCTACAATAGGGTTTATCTTAGAAATCTTTCCACTAAACAAAAAATCATTTGTCAGTTAAGGTGTAGATACTTAAGTTGTCTCATCCAGTATGATCTGCTGGAGGTAATTTTTGTATTGTGTTGTGTGTTAAATGTTGTGAAATCCTGGCAACAACTCTTGAGTTAAGGATGTCTGGTGCTTTTTCTCCTTCTTCAAGGTGCTGCCTTTTTTTCTCTTTTTTCTTTCAGAGTTGGGACAGAAAGGGGGATATTTTTTCCCTTGGTGTTCTAGCTGTTTATTTCCTATTCATATTTTTCTTGTCCTTTCTTAGCTAAAGCTTTATTAAGTACATTAGTGCAATTCATCAGTGTCTCCTGTTTTACACTCTAATTCCATGAGCACTCACAGCTGGCCCTGCTCACCTTCTCCATTGAACTGGCACAGCTGTTCAGGCACCATACCAAAGTGGAGAGGGAGAGAGATTAGTTTTAACCTAAATCAGCTTTCTCATTTAGTTCATCCAGGCTACAGTAATACAGCCATTTTAATCCAGCATACGTCTGTACTGCACCCAAAATGGGCAATTCTGCCCCCCCCATGCCATTTTCACTTTTCCTGACCTAACTCACTGCACAGTTGCACAAATGCTATGGATGGCACAAGCAAGAAGCTGAGGATGAGGGGAGGAAGGATCGTATCAACCCTCTCACTGACAGTCAAAGTAAAGTGGCCTGTAACCACGTGGCTACATGAATACTGGTGCCAGCAGGGGAGGAGGTAGGACCACTTCTTTCTGTGGCACTGAAGGTTCATACTTATTCAGAGGGCTCACAAGATTAGCAAATATTTTTTCACAATCAATCAGCTTTAAGCCGATCTGAGTTCATCCTGTCACCAAAATGACTAGCAAGCTGATCCATCTAGCTGTGCAATGACAGTACGGTAGTGGCAAGGGATCAGGAACAGAGGCAGGTAACAGCTAGCCAGCAGGGAGGGTGTTGGAGAAAGGCACGGCACCGCTTATTCTTGTGGCAGTGCAATCTGAGGTCTACTTACATAATTAGGGATGCAATAGCAAGGGTATTAACAGATCCTGTTATTATCAGTATGAATCATGGCAATGGTGTCTCCAAAAATGTAGCATCAAGCACAATCTACATGAAAATAAATTATTTAAAAACACAAGATGGTCAGACTGATACATGAAAAATAAATAGATATAAGCCTTTTTCCAGATAAAACATTTCCATTCCATGTCACTATTGCCCATGTGACTATGCGTACCTTCTCCATTCCCACAAGTGCTCATTTTGACATCTGTTGGCTTTTTACAAAGAAAGATCAATATTCTTCTTTCCTTGGTCTCCTTCCTGCCCTCTAGCTTTTTGTAAGTGGTGTTTGAAAATATGGGAGATGTTAATTGTTTTGGGGAAGGAGGGAAAGGCAGAGGGTTGTTGTTTTTTCATTTGTTTTCTCCCAGTGCCTGCTTCATCTTTCTTTTTCATTCATAATGGGGCCCCAAATCACTCACTCCATTCCACAGAAAAGTTTCTCTTTTTTCTTCCTAACAAATTGCAGTGAGGGTATAAGCCCATTTTCTTTGTACTAAATGAAAGCCTATATTACTCTCCCCACTTTTGTCACAGCATCTCAGAACTGCTTGTCCTTGTCTGATGGGGACCAAACTGAAAGATAGATAGAGCTGCATTTTTAGGATGCCTTATTAATAGCTACATGTAAGATTGAAGAGAGTGTCGTGATCAGCTAAACAAATTGCATGCCTCTAGCAACCATTCGCTCTAGAAAGATGAGAAATAAAGTTGAGGGACTGATGCAGCTTGTGAGAAAACTCAGAGACTTAGGAAGCCTCAGGACTGCAACAAGGAGGCTTCATGAAGATCAGTGCAAGAAAACCTTAAAAAAGTATGGATAACTTTGGATAAGCTTTTGAACTTTGGTTAATTATCTGAACTGATCCTCTGAACTCTCTGAGGTTTGCCCATTGCTAATTAGCACTGCAGTGACTTGTTCTTCATGGATTATGCTAAGGAAGTTTAATTTAAAACTTAATTATACTAGTTTTTAAGTGGCTTATAGGAAAAAAAATACTTTCATCGGAAGCAGTAAGGAATTTTTCCTGTGCTCAGACATCTGTAATCTTAGTGGGGCATGTATAATGTCCTTGAGGAGTTTCATACTTGTTTTCTTGCTCAGAAAAAAGTAGTGGAGAGGTTAATGAAAAGTATTTTATGCTTATGATTCTGAGCATTGAACTATTAAATATTATATTTTAATACATAATAAAATATTCTTAGTATATAACAAATATGTAGACTGCACACTGAGTTGTTTTTATTATAACGACAATAGTCTGAATTGTATAGACTGTCTTGTAATTCACTGTGGTCTGTTTTTTCTACAGGCTTGGAATTTCTTGTCCCGTTTGCCAATTCTAAACATTAGCTTGAGCATCAAAGGCTGTTGGGATGACCCAGTCCAGCCACAGAATGAAGTGCCTGTTCCTTCTTTGACAACAGACATGCGAGATGACAAAAAATGGATCAAATTATATGCTGATCAAGAGTATGTGCTCCAGATAAATCTGCAGAGAACCCAGATGGGGTATCAGGTAGATGTATTTATCATCTCCTTCCCAAGTGCACAAGATTCCAATAATCCATTTACATTATCAATAAAGCTTTACATGGCATAACACTTTTTATGGGCCTGTTAAGAATTATGTGAATTACAAACACTCTCAAAGCCTTTTCTATGTCAGTAATGAGCAGATGTTTTTCTAAGTTACAACAGTATAGCAAATAGATTCTGAAGGTAAAATCCTAGACCAGTTCAAGTCAATGAAAAATCTCTCACTGTTTTTATGGAGCAGAGACTCTTTTGCTTGGGTACTATAACCAGTGACAGTAGAGGTGATTGATAACTTCATAGGCAGTATTTAAGCACTTCCCAGCCCCAGACTCCGACCACTCACACTCTTTACATATCCTGCTTCCCCAGATAAGTTTATAGGTTTCACTATTATATTCCCATGTACCTCCAAACTACATACCAGTCCTGTGCCTACAGGCATGTTTCTACTCATAACAGATCCTCAGGCCTTCACTGAGCATATGCTTCCCGTATTTTATATATCAAAAACTTCTCCAAACAGCTCTTCAGGCAACTTCAACACCCCGGAACTTCAGTCCCAGACCCTTGCCCGGTTCAAGCATATCCTCCTTCTCCTTGGGCTGGTTAGCTCACCATGCCCTCAGCCATGCTTCATGTTCCAAGCCAGAAACGCCACTACCTGCGCAGGTTTCAAAGTGCTCTGCTTGTAGCAGCAGTAACTAGTTGTACCTGTTTGACAGCTCTTAAAAGAGGGCTATGCCTCCTACATTCAAATCAGACATTGCTGACACTGTAGCCACCACTTATTTATAGATCCATTATTTTCCATCGTTTGCACAGTATGAGTGACATTATGGACCATCGTAGGGGAACACATTTCTAACACATCATGCAACTGAGAATGATAATTATCAGCATTTTTGTAAGATATGAAGAAGACTTCAAGATGTAGGCAGAGAACTAGGTTTTAGGTGTTACTTTTGAGACTCTAAGATGACTCTTCATTCAGATAAGAAGAATAATGGAGACACATACATTCTGTTGCATATCCTGAAACTTGAAGTTAACTTATATTAGTTAAAGAATTATACCTGAAAAATATTCCTTTGCAAAAGGTGTCTTATCCTGATTACAGCATGCTTATCATAGCCTCAAGGGGAGACTCTTTTGTTTATATGAAGGAAAAAGGGTTGGCGTTCCTCCACAAGTTGTTATATTTGCTGTGCCAGTTACTGAGAGATTTTTCCTAGCCAGAAGACACTGAAAAGAGGAAGGGAGCAGGAGCATTTTATGAAGTGATCACTGTTTTATAAACCTCTCCTGGAATTTGATCCCTCTTCTCTAATGAAAGGCTGAATCAAACTCTTTCTGAAGCTTCATTGCTACATAGGTGCTTTTTCTTCTGTATAAATCTTCAGTAAAACCTCTCCATCTACAGTCCACAAAATGAATACGGACTGAGTGTGCATCATTATTAGTACATCTTCAGCTTTCAGCAATAAAGTCATTATCTTAAAGAATCACTGAAATAATCTTCCATTTTGCTGTATATCAACCTCAAATAAAGACTTCGAGTACTCTTTTTGTCTTTATGTTAATCTTGGACAATGTTGTTTTAGTATCATTTAAAGACACAAGGTTTACAATTAACCCTTCTGCAGAGAATAGCATCTGGAATAGAGCAGATGAAATTACAAAAAGGGAACAGTATTTCCATTCAAGTTTTATTAGCTTAGAAAATAAGTGGAATCTTATATTCTGTTTTTTTCTGTGGACTCCTATTTTTTTTTAAGTCTTTATCTGGAAAAAAATAACCAAAATATTTTAGGTTGGATTTGGTTAAATTCTAGTATTATGCAAAAATTCATGACAATGTCTTTTTTGTGGCTTTCTTCATTCAAGGAAGAATGGTATTGTGGAAAAGTGATTCCCAGTTGTACTGAATTGTTTCTTTTCCCTAACAGGGAAAGCAAGACAGTAAAGCAGCGGCTCCTCGATTCCCCAAAGTTAAAGACGAAGGATGGTTTCTGATATTGGGAGAAATTGACAAAAAAGAACTCTTTGCCCTGAAAAGAATTGGATATGTCAGAACTCGAAATACTGTCTCTGTTGCTTTTTATACTCCAGAAACATCAGGAAAGTAAGACAAATTTAGAAATTAAGTGATCTTAATGATTATCTTTTCCCAGTAGCCAAGATTTAATTTCCAAACTAATGATTCTGGTTTTTGTGTTTTAGGTATATCTACACATTGTATCTCATGAGTGACAGTTACCTTGGCATGGACCAACAATATGACATTTATTTGAATATTATACCAGCTAGTTCTTCAGCACAAGTCACAGCAGAGGTGTCCGATGCAATGAGTCATCTGGCTCTGAAGTGAGGTGATCTGAACAGTCCATTTAAAAGAACTGGTCTTGCAGCTGGCATAGTCGGTCATTCTGGACATCCAAAAAAAAAAAAGTGTTTGCCTTAGTGGAACCAACTTCTAACCTCAAGACACCTAGGAAATTGAAAGTGACTACTGTATTGACTCTGGTAACACAGAGTTAGCCACAGTGGCCTTATTCCTTTATAAAGTTTTGTCTTTTATTGTTTCATCTTTGTAAAATCTCCAGGATTCATATTGATCTGTTTTACTCCCAATATAGCTGCCATAATTGAATTTTGACAAATCAAAATAAGAAACTAAAGGATACTTTACCTTGTGCAAATTTAGGGCTATATAGTCTTCATTCTGAAAATTGTTCTGTAGCCTATGTATCAATGTAGTTTAAATAGTCAACTTTTTTAATTTATAGGGAAAATGGAAAGTTTGATCTAAGAACTGAATAAAATATTGATGAACGTGTTTTATTTCATGTTTAATAAAAATATGTCCATTCAAATGTTTGCATTAGATTTTTCAGTGTAAAATATATGATATGAATAATAATAAATTTTTCTTCTTAAGCATACTACATTTTGAAGGTGATAATCTAAAAAATTTTTTTGCAAATTTATATTAATTATATATGCAGTAAATATGGTTATAAAGATATGCCAGATAGATAGTCAAAAATATTTCCAGGGTAAGAAACCATGCAATGTATATAGATCATAATTAAAGCTTATTCTTTATATATTAGTATATAATTCCTTCAACATTATTTTCCTGAATTTTGAAGGATAAAGGCTTACTCAGCTGCTGAGGCATATCAAATTGGGTGGCCTGTTCTAGGGTTCACTGCTGAACTAAATTCTAACTAAATTCTGTAAATAAGGGAGAGTTAGGCTCCAAAGAATGGGGTTTACAATTGCCAGCAAGATGAGCAAGGAGAAGTTCTGCCAGCTGATATGCAGTGTCTAAGAGATGCCCAACTTGCTTAGTGATAAAGTCAGTACCATAGAGAAACTCCCACCTGCAAGACATGAATCTGAAGGGAGAAGGAAGCAGCATCTATCTTTTGCATAATACATGATTACACTGCTTACCTAGATCTACACATCCTGGTGGCTCTCCTCTTCTCAGCCTTAAGGGGATTCAAGATGCTGAGCTAGTACTTGGAAACAACAAGTGCTACAAAACATCATCGTGCAGCTTCATTCAGACAGAGTAGATCTGAAACTGAATATTAATATTTGAACTTGTTCAGCTTTGCATTTAAATAATAAGCATTACCTCACTGAGGTATCATTCTGCTATCATCTTCTCCACTGTGTTTCACAACATCAACCAATATAGCAGAGAGCTGTCGCTGGGAATTTTCCCAAAAAATGACACCAATGGTGCTGCACCTGCACTGCAGCAGAGAGGAGGCTGGCTGACTTCACAGGGTACAACAGTTAAAAAATAATGTATTGCAAACCCACCTGGCATACTCTAAATTGTGAGAAAAATTTTAAAAATAACCCATTCAGTAACTGGATGTCTTCCCAGAACTTCACATTACCCGGTAATATTAACGAAATTATGCTTCATTATTACAGGTTGACTTTAGTGCATGAGACAATGAGACAATAATATTAATAGAAAAAGTTGTCACTATATTATCAGCCTGCTAGCTGATACTCCTGCCTTCTTCGCTATTTAGTTAGACTATATGCAATATGCTATGGTGGTGTGTCATCCAGCAAGTGGGTTTTGTGAAAAAAATTTAGTCCAAAGTTTGGTTATACAAGCATTTCTTTTCGTCCTGCACCCATTTTTTAGGAGGATTTTTTTTTTTCTAATCTTTAAGTAAGTTTTCACAGAAATTAAATCCTTTCTTTGGGAAAATTCTTGGATTGAAGTACTATATTGTCCCTCAACAACTCTAATTAATTAGAAAATTGAGTTATGCCATGGACATACAACATACCAACATGATGATCTCAGCTCTTGATGCTTTGTAAATGCACATCACAAGATTGTCTAATGGCAAAGCAGTAGACAATAGCTTCAGTATTCTGTATTAATCGATTAAAGAGTTTCTGTAATGTGTCATTTGTACCATTTGTACTTTGTTTTTAAATATATTTATTTTCCTATTATGTTAATTGTTTTTAGACATACTTCAGTATTTTTTAATAGTACATTTGAAAAATTTGCAATTTTATTGCAGAAGTATTGGACTTGTGAAGACAAAGTCTGAAACAATCTAGAATGGATTCAAGCAAATTGTTTAGAATCAGCATTTATCTGAAAAATCTGAGAAGAAATTCTGATGCATTTAAAACAGCTGCTTAGAAGGAATAATTAATAAGTTCAATCCTATGATATCTAATGGAGGAAAGTGAAAATAGCTGCCTCTTACAAAAGTCTGAAAATTAAATGCAGAACAATAAAAACAGAATTTAGCAATACTTCTGTGATTTATGGATAGATGAGCAAGTTGTCAGGCTATACAGAGAGTTTTAAGGTTACGTTTCTCATTCCAGTTTGCACACAGGTTTTGGGGGGTGGTTTTGTTTTTTTTTCCTTCTGGAAGCAGCTGCAGTTAGTCTCTGTCTGCTGAGTTATCATACGTCTTCCAAAAACTGGAAAGCGCAACAAAACACACTCACTTCTTGTGTATTTTCTCTTTAAGTATGCCTGCTTAGCTCCTCCCTTCCCATCTTACCCTGTTCTACTCTGACAATGGCATCACAGCAGTACTTAGCAGGAGCTAGAGGAAGTTTGGATATGTACATCCTTCCCCATCTTTTCTTAAGGTATTTTTTACAAGGCAATCTGATACTTAGAACCTTACTTCAGATTTCTGTTCTAGTCCAGGTCCTGAAAGAATCACGTGGCATCTTTGAGGCCATCTTCACTACTCCAGTCTTTCTCTTGTGTTACAAACTGAATTTTCTGAGGCTTTCACCCAGATGAATTCACATATTTATGCTGCTGACTCAAAATTCCTCTTTCTTGTTATTAAAATAGTTTCCTTTTAGAGACCATCTCTTCCCTTCAGGAAGTCTTAGTAATCATGCTCCATTCCAGAATCTAGTATAAGACCTGAACATTCACTAAATAGGCTTCATTTAAAGAAAGGTAAGTTTTCATAATTCCAATTTTCTAGTTCTGGAAGGTTCTTAGGGAAAAAAACAGAGCCCCCATGTGCATCTCCTCCTGCAGATCACATCCTGAATCCAAATTCCTATTCTCCTCCCTTGCTCAAAAAAGAGAAGCTGTGATATTTTTGAGACAGTTTGGTGAACTGGCCCAACAGGTATCATTTCTCTCTGAAGAGGCTTATTTACTGCAGCAGATTCTTAAATATTCATTTTCTCATCTCCACCCTTTCTCTCCTCCATTTCAGGTAGACTCCCCTTTAGCTCCTCCACAAATATTTTCTGCTGCCTGTAATCCCTACAATCTCACCTGTTCAGAGACATTCATCCATACTGTTGGCAGCAGATTTCATACCAGAGCGAATTTTTTAATCATCTCACCCCTCGATGATGTGGTGTAGACACTGTTCTAGCCTATGTCATAAGTACTGATCCTGGACAAAACATCAGGTTAATACAATCTAACCTTATATTTGTTTCCACATCCGGAAGAAAAGTTTGAGCTGATGCTGAGAGGAGAAAAAAATTCCATGTGATAATCCTGTAACCAGAAAGCCAGGCCCCAGGTGTAAAACCCACCCATCCATGCAGATATGTTTTACAACTCACATGAAATAGTAAAGTTGTGTACAGTTACTTTATAGCAACTTTCTTTAAATAAAGAAAGGGAAGGGGAAACTATGAGAATCCCCTAAAGATCTGCAGTAACAGCCTTCTTGCTCTGCAGGTTAGGAGAACAGATGGTTATTACTGTTAAATGGATGGTAAAGGGCAATGGACGCAAAAGGAATGTCCGTGTCAATTATAATTGTGCATATGTTAAAAAAGGGGGGAAAAAAGGCACCCATACAGTACAAATGGATTTTTCTAAACCCCAGTGACTTGGGATAGAAAATGAGAAACTTAAGCACATGCGAATCATACCAAGGAATGGTATTTATAAAGTAAGATTAGATATTCTTAAGTTTGACACACTGCCAAATCCAGGCAAAAAGGCAAATTGCATACAGGTAAAGAGGAAAAGAACCACACACCCCCATTGTTAAGCATAGGTTTCATTATTCTGAAAATATTAGAAGTACTACCATGTTAATGCTCTGAGGGAAGAAGGCAATCTAATTTTTACTATTTTGAGGGCAATTCACTGAAAGGATGGAGTACATAAAAAGCCTTATCTAAAGCAACAGACTCAGTTTAAACAAACATTGGTCCATTTATATGGAACTGTCATTCCTCTACTAGATAAAATCAACTTTGGAGGAGGCATCTCCCTTTAGCATTTTTGTGCTGATGAAAGCTTAAAATATGAAATTGTTTTGCAAAAGGATTATGCAACAGGTAGGTAGAAAATCCACTATGTGTGTAGGTATGGCTATGTCCGTCTGCACCATAAAAGAACAACCTTTGCTGATTCCAGTTTTGGGTTCTGATTCTGACTGAATGGGTGAGCAAGTGGGAGTTGGAGATGATGGCTGGATCCAAAGGAACTACATGCAGATATTCTAGATATTCATCACAACCACAAGTTGCAAAGGATTACTGTATTAAAAAGTTCTTGCTTCTTAATATTTGTAAAAAGAGAAAGAAAATGGCAGTAGAGTTTATTTCTCAAATAAGACACCTAAACTAAAAAGACATTAAAAGGTGCCTTCATATAGATATCTACAGGTACCTGAGGTGTCTAAGCTCTTGTCAGAGGAGATATGGGATTGATTCAGCTGCCCGCACTGTCTAAAGCCATTTGAAATCACTAGACTATCCCACCTGGCTTCCAGCTGCTGCTCCAAAAGGACACAATCTGCTTTAAATTCTATATAATAGCTACAGTAAGTGTACACTAGCAAGCAGTACAGTCCAGTAGGAGCAGATCTGTAGAAAGAAACAGTTGGTACTAATGTCCTTACTATGCAGATTTAACATTAGGCTAGCTCTAGTGTGATCCAGTACACTGAATGCCTGCAAGTTACTGAGCACTTCAGGTACATTCCTGGATTGCATCTTCTGGGTTAATCGCAGCTGAAAGGAATCCTGTTGATGTGCTCTGATGCGCACCAATGCACTGGGAGCAGAGCTGATCAGGAGATTCAACTCAGAAATACGCTTTTCATCTGTCCCAAAATGCTAACATAGAGACGCACCCTACTAGCCTAAGGAGGATATCTTGGGCACCCTAAATGGCACTAGATGCTTATGTTTGGCTAACTGGTTCAAGCCATCATCATCTACTTCAGAGTGAGCTGAATCACTCATCAAACTCTGATGATTCTATCACATCTCTATTAACTGTATTGGTTATAGCAGGAGCTTAAATACCTTATGTGCCTGTAAATACATATATACCCACATGGAGTCAACTTATTTTAGGTATCTTCTTTCCAGCTAAATCTCATGCCTTTGCGCTTGATTTAGTTGCCTAGACATAGATAACTAGTGCTGTTTAAGATGCCATATCTTAGTTGGCCTCTATATTCAGCTCCAGAAAAGTATGAGCCATCTGCAGAGGGCTGCTAGATGTGAAACATGACGCCGTCATATCTGTCAGCCCTTGTGGATGCCTCAAAACCTGCAGCACCTCAGCTGGCACTGGGTACTTACACTGAGGTAACCAAGTTGAGCCCTTACTACTTCTGTATACCTAGGTAAGCAATTCATTGGCTTAACTGTAAGTGTCTAATGGCATTTAAGATAACCAGGGATATTCCAGTTGCCACTCCAAAAGACAGCAAGTCTTCCATGGGCTCTGTGTCACTTCTGCCAAACCTATGCAGGTGTACTGATATTGTGGGGTGATATCTGGATACTCAAGCTTAGGTAGCTAATCAAGCCCACATAATTTTGTAAGTCTGTACTGTAAGTACCATAAGTGTTTTGGCAAAATTCTCTTTTCCAGAGTACAATGCAAGCTATTTTCTGAGAAGGGAGAATTCTCTTGTTTCATGAGAAGAAATATTTTCTGAAAAAGGCTTAGATGTCATAGGATGTCCAGACAGACATGTAAGCTACAAAAGGGTGAGCAGGGTTGTTGTTGAGAATGGCCCCTCAATTTTTACAGTCCGCCTATTCTATGATCAATGTTTGATTCCTACCTATCTTTTTTAAAACACATTTTGCTAAATGAGATTTGCAGTTTTAGAGTACACTGCATTTCAGCAGGCTGTGCCAAGATTTGTATCAGCAGAAATTTTGACTCACAGTTTTGTGAAGTGATTTGCAAAAGCTGGGAATGAACAAACTGAGTTCGTTATTAATGTCACATACTGGCAACAGTGAGAGGTTAAGCTACTTGCATGAAGTGTATGAAGGGAACTTCTTTATCAAAGGAACTTCTCTGGAAAGAAATTGTACTGTTTGTACTAAATAAATCTCTGTGTAAATAATTTGTATAGAGGATTCAATCTAGAGAGAAGAAACAAGCTCTATAGAGAAAGGATTCTCCACAGTGATTACACCATGCTGCAATTAAATATGTTTACAAGAAGAATCTTGTACTCGAATCTCCTAATGAGCTCCATACTGCATCAATGTGATTCAGATCCAGCACTCTCAAAGTCAGTAATCCTTTCTTCTGCATTTCTATTCCTGGAAAATCACAATCATCTTCTCTGCTCTGCCAATTTAAAACTATGAGCCTTTCCTACAGTCTTACTCTGTCTAATCACATTTTACTTATTTCAGGAATAAAGATTTCCCATCCACCCACCTAACTACATAATGTTAATTAATTCACTATAAATTTATCTTCGAAATAAAGAATGTAAAATCTTCACTAAGACTATGCATTAGTCTTCGCTACTGTTTTTTTTTTTCTTCAGCCTAGTCTTGCCCTATCAAGACTCAGAATAAAAATGTGCAATCAAAATATAACGCTTGCATCTCTTCTTTCAGAAGATCTCTACACAGCAGAATGGGTGAGATCCCATCACACAATGACAAAGGCAACATGGGTAGGAGGGAAACAGAGATTGCATGAAAAATATTGAGAGGGTTGGGGAAGCTAATCTTGGTTTTAGAATAGAAAAGAGATATGAGAACATGGGAGAAAGGAAAGTAAATTACATTGGCTAGCAAGTATTATTCATGTGCTAGAAAACCTGCAATAAAGAGTGAAAGTAATTCTACACTGAACATTATCATTCCCAGTAAGATTCCCACTAAGGATTTGCAAGGACTGCAAAGGTGAATTAGGCATTTTTGAAAATCACACTCTCAATAATGTGATACATTTTTACAAATAGATATAAGGCTATGCCATTAAGTACTTGCAAGGAAAACTAGAAAAGGGATTCTCCAGAAATATAAAAAAGAATACCATCTTTTTCTAACTACACTCTAAATCTCTAATTAATTGTGATAAATAGCACTCTTCACATAGAAGCAAATTAGAACATAAATAACCTGTGTCTGCAATATAGTGCTAATGTCAGAAGATAAAGCTTACATAGCTAGAAGAAAGTATCACTTTCAAGGTAACAGGTTAAAATTATTTTGGATGCCAATAACGCATGGAGAGTTTCCACCATGTATCTGACAGCAAATCCAACTTATTAGGGACTAATTACTCATTGTAATAGCACAGTAGTATCAGGTTCTGATAAACTGTCATCCTTGTAAACTGTGAAGATTTTGTAATTAAGCCTTATTTTATTTTCTCAAATGAATTTAATGATTAAAGGAAGAGTTGGAAAACACCAAGAGGATTCTACCATCTACATAAAAAGCCATTTTCATTCATCTATGCCAAAGCAGGATTTGACCCTAAAGCTCTTTGCTATTTTGCCCTATTTAAAATACAACATAAAATGAAGTTAAATTCTCAACCAAGAGACTACATGATTATCTAACAATTTACTCGTCTGAGGTTTTCCCCCCCCACCCAAATACTCAACCTAAATTGTTTTAATTTGATCCTATTACTCTTGGTCCAGTACCTGCTAGCTCCTGAATTTCACTTCAGTCATGATATAAATTAAATCTTTTCCTCCTTTCTCCCTAGCAATGAAAGAGCCACATACAGATATTTTCAGGCCTTAATCCAAACCTAGTGAACTCAGCGGAAAAAGGTCCTAAGATTTCATCAGTTCTCAAACAAAGCCAAAAATCATCATTTAGCCTATTGTAGGCAGATGCTGTAACTGGGTCTTGCTGTTTCTTTGCAAGGCTTTACTGTGTCCCTCCCCGACACAGTCTCTCATGTTATACTTGGACTAAGTTTTCTGTGATAAGATATAGAATGGTTAAGATCGGAGGGGATCTCTGGAGATCACCTAGTTCAACCCCCCTGCTCAAAGGTCAAGTAGAGCAAGTTGCTCAGGACCATGTCCAGTCAGGTTTTGAATATCTCTCAGTCTCATCCTTGCAGACACTAGGAAAATATACATGCTACACTTCTCAACAGAATAGCTCCTCCATAATCTACACACATATCCTTTATGTGTGTCAGAAGGCAAACATTTCCCTCAACTTCACAAAGGCTCCTTAGCAAAAGGTTTAGAAATTTGAAAACACCTTCAGAAAAGATTAAGACTCTGCTTTCACCCAGTTAGAGTTAGTGTCATTCTGCGAGCTACCCAGTAACTTTGAAGAAACACAGCTGGAAGTTGCTGAAATTTTTACTAACAGCTTTTGCCTTCTGTTGATAAAATATACGCAGACATGGTCAGCTACAAATACATCTTTCATAAAACTTTTTTTGTTGTTGTTGAACTCCATGCCAATTACCTGTGTCTGGATTAGAATAGTAGATGACTGTTGCCCTTAGACTGCTGAGGACCCTCAGGTTTTAGCTTCACAACACATGACATACCGAATAAGCTGCAGTTGTTTTTTAATCCTGTTGAGGCTTATCACTATTCTGGCTGTGAACTTAAGAATTCAAGAAAGCAGGAACAAACGTGCTCAACACGTGGGTTTTTCCAGGCTTCTGCAGCTACATTCATCTTCTGATTACTGCATTCTCATCCAGTAAGCCAAGGACCTATGGGAACTCTGTAAGAACTTCTCTGGTCCCAAAACTTTGACTTTTTGAGCAGGAAGCAGAAGAAAAGAAGAAATATCACAATAGCCCTGAAGACTTGACTTAGACATCCAATTTCCAGAACACAATTTTCCAGTGGGTTCCATTGTGCAATGGCTACCAACAGAGAGAGGGAAACTGGTAAAGTTGGAAAAAGTGAGAAAGAAATATTCTGGCTTGCACTCTGAAATAAGAGTTTAAATTGAAACAGACTTGCTTAGGATAAGGATTGTGTATCCTTTGGGAGAAGGCAGCTCAGAGTAAAACCATCCAGATGCCTGGATAAAATTCTTTGATTTTACCTGTTTTAAACATATCTAGAGTTAATCAATCTAAGCTTTAAGCTCATGTTGCTCTAAATGAATATATGAATTTGTTGGGGGGGTTTTAACTGATATTTGGGTAAGACACTATGCTAAATCATTAAAAAAAAAAAAAACACAACTAAGTGATGAACGAAAGTAGTTGTAATGAAAAAGGGGATTGAGTTACAATAAATCAATGAATTCCCTTAATCCAGCCTCACAGAGCCAAGAAATGTTACCAATCTGTTGGAATTAAGTATGTCCATTCATAAAGCAAATAAACAGAAAATAACATTCAAACCCCTTAGGTGCATGTAAGAGTAGGAGAAATTACATGTGGGTTATGCAATCTGAAAGAAGCATGCTGTTGCAATATAAAAGTCAGGAGATAATGATTTTTAGTTTGTTGATGTGTGGAAAGTGGTAGGTGGTTTGGGGGGTTTTGTTTTGTTTTGGCTGTTTATCTGTTTGGGGATGGAAAAGCAGGTCTTTGTGAAGCATCCTTAGCACAGAGATACAATGTGGACCTCCCTGGAAAACTGTCACAGAATGTGCAATGACAGCTTTTTCCTTTTGTTGCCAAAACCAAAATATTTGCATTGATGTTACTCTATGCTCTGAGACCAGGCATATTCTCTGAGTACATGGAAGTCCTGCTCAGGCCCGATAGGCTGACTCAACAGACTTTAATTCAGGTCACTGAAATGTATATCTCCAGTTAAGTATTTTATTTGAATTGTTCAAGCAAACATAAACATTACACATTAAATGGGTATTTGTTCCATAATTACTTGGAAGTTAGAAGAAAAATCCAAAATTACTAGAATTGTCCCAAGAGAGTATTTTTTTTTAATTTCTAAACTCAAAATATTGAAAGTTTTCTGTACAACATCATGGCCCAGACCTTCTGATACCAACATCTTCAGCCCACAATGGCAACATACTTGTTAACTTGGACTCAGCATGACTAAGCTGTCAGACACTTTGAAAGGCACTTTGAAAGGCACAATGGTTTTTGCTCAAAGTGGGTCTTGCAACTCTTTAAGAGAACAAAAGTTTTCTTGTATGGAAAGGAAGAATACTGGTTGCCATGAAAAAAAAAAAAAATACAATAATAGGATGCTGCCTTAACACCAGTCTTCTGCCAGTGTGTTGAAGTTCACTGTAGAAAAACAGAAGGCTCCTTCTGATTCAAGATCCTGATCTGAGAAGTGTCCAAGGATATGCTTAACCCTACTTTTCTGAGAAGTTCCAGTGAAACCAGTGAAATATTCTTGGCTTTCTAGTAAATGGGTGAATAAGTCCCAGCAGCTCCTGTTACCTAGAACATGATGGGGCAGGATTTGGATGCCTATGTCACCTGCACACCTTTTGGACAGTGTGGCGTGAGGGCACTGTTCTCTGTAGAGTTTGAAACTGCACCTTTAAAGCAGTGAACCCAGGTGTCCATCACTGTGACTCTAACTTTTAGGAGGGCTTTGAGAAAGATTGACATGAGACAATTAGTTCTTTTTCTGATTGAGTCTGCAGGAGGTGCCGAGTCAGATGCTTGCTCAGACTCCTAAGTTGGCAGAGGCATCCAGACTCCACTAGAGGATGTTAAAGTTCACATCTACTCCTCTGTCTTACATATCCTTCAGTAGAGGATGAGTATGTGGGCTTTCTAGGTCATGCTTCAGCTTTCTGCACTGGCTACAGAGGGTGCCCAGATAGATGCTCTGATGCATTGGTTTGGGAAGAGGACCCTAAATTTCCATTCCAAACTTAGAGGCACATCAATAACTTGACTGAGCCTTGTCCAAAATTTTCTCAGGACCAGAGTCTTTGGGGAATCTTGACTTTAAAGGACCAAAACCTTTAAGAAATAATCTGTTAGAAACAAAGGGTCCAGATTGACTGCTGTTTTATAAACATACAAATGAACAAGAAAGGAAAATCTCACCAAAAGGACCCTGACAAGAATGCCAAACACTCTTTTTCTTCATTTTAAAAGCATGTAGTACCCACCCTTTTATATGAAAGTCTTGGGGAAGAGTCACATTAATTTCACTGAATCAATGAAGCTCTATTGGGGAATATGGGTGCTGCTAAGGGAATACACATTTGTGAACAGAATTGCAAAAGAAATTCTGACATTGACTGAAAAATAATCTAAAATTTCTTTTCTTTTGATACATTACCCTTTGCATCAGAGATTGGAGGATGAAATGCATTCCCAACATATTGTATTAGCAGATCAAAATTAGTTTCTGCTATTACTTTCAAAGGATTTGGTGAATAGACAATAGTATTAGTATCATCTAATCCTTCTCTCAGACCTAGGACTCAAACATTAACAGCTGCAGATTTTATAACATTTCTAATTCAGGGATAAATTGTTTTTTCTTGAATTGGATGGGTAGGTAATGTCCTAAAGTTATTTAATTCTTAGGAACCATTGGCTTTACAGAAACAGACTAAGAACTCAGGACCATGAAAAATTGCTAATTGGATGAAATTAGATGAAAAAATATCCCTAATGAGAAAAACAGAGTGAGAATCCTCTCTCCAAAGAGGGAAAGAGCCTTGAGACACGCAGACATGGCTGCTGTGAGGCAACAGTCCTGCTTGTTTTTATTAAACAGTCTCATCTGCTTTCATTACACTAAATTATTTCTATATGATGGCACAGCTTCAACAGAAGCATGCCTCTACCATTTACCTGGTGATTAGAGCACATTAGGGAAAAATGTAGTTAGAAGAGGGAAGAAAGAACTGAAGGAGGGAATTTTGTATGGGAGCAGATGGAATAGTGGACTGTTGCTAATTTTTGAAAGAAAAAGAGCAAGTCCTGCATCTCTTTCTGAAAGACAGTGACCCTCGTTTTTCAGGGGAAGGTTCCAAGCAATGGATCCTAAGCAGACAAGCACCTCTCCAGTAGCCTTGAGTAAGATGCCAAATGTAAGCTACCCTTCTGTGTTGCCTCTTTTTACTACGCTTCCCTTTTCATGTGCAGTTAACAGGTCTCATTTTGAGATGCCTAACTTTCCATATTCACCAGATGTGAGGTGCTGAAATTCCCTGTCTCTGGATTCCACTCTGATTGGGTCTAGGATAGCTATCTCCCTAAATAAGTGTATACTCTTCATTTAATAAAATATGCATGTCCCTCTTACATTTTATCTGCCTATGCTTGTAGATCTCATACTATATCACGTCAAGTTGATGTTGAGCAAAAGTAATCCACATTAAAAAAAAATTCCTTATCCCTACATTTGCAAGCATAGCATGTGACATTACTACAATATAGTCAGCAATGTCAGTATTTCTTAGGGAAGGAAGAATAAATAAGTTTATGGTAGAGTAATATACATACATATATTTTATAGTAACATAAACTTGTTACTTATTAACATAAAAATCCATTTAGGCCAGTGGCTGCTGTTACCACTACTATTCGAAGGAAGGCAAGAACTCACCACAACTAACATTCAGAAGAACAACATTGCTTTGCTCTTTTAGAATAGCAAAGAGATTACAGCTTTGATTCTGATCCCTGGATACATATTAGGTTTACATTTGACTGGAGAAGGCAATTTCCTTGAAAATTAATGTCCACTGCTCCATTTCTTCATTTAGGTCCCTTTCTTTAATTGCAATTAAAAAAAAAAAATACTTTGCCCACAATCATTATTTGAGTCATTTATCTGCCACTTATCTTTTTTATTTAAGAATTCTTGTCCAGATCAGATCATCTGTGCAACATTACTCTGCCATTACTCTTCTCCAAACCACAAAACTACAGGCTAGGAAAAACAATGTAATAAGATATTGGAATAAGGAAAAATCAAATAATTTTCTGCTTAAAGATTGTATTTTTCCTAATTCTTTTTCCTTTCCCATAGTTATATTTACTCTTTCATTGCGGCCTTCAACTCATCTTCGTTTCAGTTTCCTATTCTGTTTAGTGTTGCTTCCCTCCATTTTATTTATACCCTCCTCTCTCTTTCTATGGTATGTCTTCTTTCTCTTTTAGATAAAAATAAACACATATACACAAAAAAGTTAAAGAATTATTTTCTTAGTACTGCTGCTACTCAGAGCTTTCTCTGGTCTTTTTGTATTTTCCACTGTTTCCATTGCCTTTTCCCTTTCTATTCCTTTATCTTCATATCCTGTTCCAAAGTCCAATTACACTCTCGTCCTTCCTTTTCCCCACCTTTGTTATGTGATCTATTATAACTCTTCTTACAGTAGGTTTTTTTCAGTCTTTTTCCATTTTTCACCATGGTTTCCTTTCTTCTGCCACACACCTGCCCCTCCTCATATATTTCTTCACTATGCACATATCTTCCCATTATACATCCCCATGCTTTACTCTTATGTTACTACATCTAGAAAGTGAGTAAAGCAATCAGGATTTAAGAGACAGCTCCAAGCCTTTACCCTCTCCTCAGCCTGGCCTTTGAATCGTGCTTCTGTTATTACCCACCACAGCTGTTCTTCTCTCCATCCTGTAGGACTGTTTTCTACCTCCCAGCAGGCATGAGTCTGCCCCAGAGCAAAAAAGTCATCCCTGCACAGCACCTGTACAAAAGTCTTTGAACAAGACAGGTTGTCAGAAGGACAAATTCCAAATTATGTTAGCAAGCTAAGGGGCCCTTCTGAACCAAGGTGAAGGTGTTAAAGCCTTCTTTTGAAAGAGGCAGAGATCACTGATATACTCACATTCTTCATGATTTCAGAGTTTTATTCATAAACTTAAAGGAAAGCTGTGATTTTGCCCTCATCCTGAAGTAGAAGAATCCAAGTGCTAGCCACAAATATAGGTTTGTGGCAGTTCAGGCTCTCCATCCATTGAAGGAATTCTGTGCCAAGATCTAATTGTGAGCTACAGGAAGAGATGAGCTAAACCAGGCCTTATTTGTGTATTTGCTACCCATCAATCTAGTGTATTTGCTCAAGATTATTTCATATTTTGAGTGACAGGGAATAAACAAGGGCTATCTTTGTATGAGCAAGAAGTAGAAAAAGCACTTCTTCCCTTGGGTGAAAAGTTGAACTGTGTTAGTCATCTTCAGTATGTATGAATACATACTTTGATACCAGTAATACCTTAGCAATGAGATTAGACTAGCCTAGAGTCTTCTGGCTTTCTCATTTTGCCCACCCTTCACTTGCACCATGGAACATTATCTTTGATTGCCCTCGTTCCCTGCCTAGATAATCCCAAAACCAGGAATTTTCTTCTTCAGACACAATTTCTTTGCTTTTTCACGCATACTGAAGAGAGATAAGCAACATGAACCTGCATCAGCTGTCACTTGACCACAAGGGGTATAATTTTTTCCCAAACTTAGAATATGCGCTTCTACAATCTGAGGCCCTCAAGCAACTAGTTAAGCAACAGCTGACAGAGAAACAAGCCAGGCCATGAAGATTGCAAAGAACTGTCTACAGAAATTTTCACCTCCAGGATTAACTTCAACTAACACTCTGTTGTTCAAGAAGTACTACTGAAACTGTCATAGTCAAAAATTGCTCCCCACAGGACAATTTAAGATCAAGAAAGACAGATTCCTTTTAATTTAGGTATAAAATAATGAGCTCAAATATTCCACTCTTGAATGACAATGGTGGTCAGGCCACACGCACATACAAAAGATTGGATCATGGCACAGAAGGAAGTCTACATGCTTCAGATCATAAATCAGCTAACTGGCTGACTGTGGACAGGATTCCAACAGGACTGGGTTATACTAGAATTGTCCATTACAAGATCCCCTGGTGCATTCAGTACTGTAAGAACTAAGATAATGGTCTGATTTGGCAAGATCTTCTTGTACTATCAGTGTTTCAAACTGTCCAATACAGATATCTCATGACTTTAAAAAAAATACACAATTCTAGCATTCTGTTCCTATACAACTCTTCCCTTGATAGTTCAATACATTTCTCAGCAAATATTTCATCTTTGAAATAATTCAAAAAAAAAAATAAAGAGAATTACACTCAGTTGAAAACAGCTTGCTTAAGCACACATCTGAGGCAGACAAACTATCATCTCACTTCATGCTAATTCTTACTCTTGGATCTATAGAAAAAAATTTTTTTGAGGCTTTGTGCTTTAAAACGAGGGGAAAACCCTATAAGAAGATCAGATCTGGGGTGCAAGATAACACAGACAATTTCCAACATAAATGCTAGTTATTAGGTGTCATGTAGAGTCAGGAGTTGCCATGGAATCCATTTGCTTCTAAACCAGCTCCTCCTGCTGGAATACTTTCTCATTATTATTTTTTTCAGTAGCACAAAAGGAGCTGGCTATAGAAGAAACGTTATTTTAGGGTAAAGTTGCTACTATGTCTGCAATCAGACATGAAATTAAAATCTAAATTTAAAGCTATATTTCCACTCAAATTTAAAGCTACATTATTGTGGTCAGTAGAATGAAATTGTTGTGGACTGTTTTTATAGACTCAGTAAAGCAGAGAAAACAAATTATAGCTAAAGTCTTTTTTCAGTTGT
This sequence comes from Apteryx mantelli, assembly GCF_036417845.1. Lineage (NCBI taxonomy): Eukaryota > Metazoa > Chordata > Aves > Apterygiformes > Apterygidae > Apteryx > Apteryx mantelli. The sequence goes on from NC_089980.1 coordinate 92,710,614, forward strand.
CTTCCCATGAGTGAAAATAAGTGTCATATCTGATGTCTACAGTTTACATTTTTGTTATGTTATTTCTCCATTATACTTAACTTGTAACATTCTCATACTAGTTATTTTATGCAACATCAGCCTCATTACCAGCCTAATTACTAATGTCCTGGTATACAGAACGGTGCATGCATGCCGGACACTGGGTTAATTAAGACCAATAAACTCACTTTATTTGTTGTGATGTCAGTATCAATAGATGGGGTTTGGAAAAAAACAAAATCAACCTGATGCCCTCAAACTTTTGACATGCTGATTATTGGGTTTCAATTCTTTTGTATACAATGTATTGCGGTGAGGCTGGAGGACAATACTGGAAAGTAACCAGCAATATTAGAAAACTATGTCAGTGATTTACAGCTTTGTGGATTAATACTTATTATTAATATTATTGTTTATTATAGACATTGACTAGTATTGCATCTGGAAGCCCTAAACAGAAACAGGACCCTATTCTAATCAACACTGTATGAAGATAAATGCAGCCCTTGCCTCCAAGAGCTTATATTGTATGGCCCTAATGTTTGTAACTTGATCTGGGTAGATAGATTCTTGCTTTCACAGGGAGTCCTCTAGTCCTCCAACACAGTCAGAACTTCCTACATAGTCCATGTATTTCTGGAGTAGCGGCAAGCAAGCCTTGGGTGCAGAGAACCTGAATCTTTCTGACGTGTTCCTCTTCTGCCCTCTAGCAGTTGAAGCAGAGTTGAGGTGAGCCCACCATCTTAGAGAAATGGATTTTAACCTTAGTCACTCCTCACAGCGTGTAGTCACAGGGAGCTGCATGATCAGTCAACAGCAGAAGTGAATACAGGTATTAAGCTCTCTGTATTAGCTAATACCATTTATATCTCTCCAGCTCAAAAGTTTTGCTCCTGACAGAAAATCAGAGGAAGTTCTGTACATGCAAAACCTTCCCTTTCCACCCCTGTTTCTCCAAGATCCCACAACTGTAGATAGACTCTGGCACTCATGCAGAGGTCTGTGTCACTCCCCAGAAAGGTGTCCAGAGCATGACAGGTTCTGGGACAAGGTGCTGTCTTTCAAAATGTGAACAAGCATAAAATAGCAGGCTGGAAACAGAGAATCCTTTCTACTGGAGGGAGAGGATCATTGGAGCCCCGCAAGGAGTGGAAGAAACCCAGCCTCAGGCAGCAGCAAGGGCTGGCTGCTCGCTTAGGGATGGGGAACCAGGAGCCAAAGTGCAACAACAAGGCTAGCAGTGCAGGGGCCTCATTAGCCAGGGCCCCGTCCTACAGTACCTGAGCAAGGAGAGCAGAGCAGGTCCAGGCATGGAGCCAGGGTCAGCCAAGAGTCCTGGTTAGCAGATAAATCCAGGAGCACAACCAGATAAGTCCAACGTGGTGAAGCAAGTCCAGGATCAAGCCACAAAGTCAGCCTGCAGGTCAGCATCCAGATAAGCGTCCCTGGATCTGCGGCCAGGGACAGGCAGAGCTGCAATGCAGCTGGAGCTGGAGCCAAGCACACCTACAGCATAGCTCAGACAGGGACTGAGGGCCCAGAGTTAAGCCAAAACAGGGCTCCTGGGCCTAAGAGCAGGGGGTGGGCAGAGGCCCCAGGTGAGGCAAGTCAGGACAGTTAAAGCCTATTAGTGCCCTGATACCCAAAGCATCTTGTCCTTCCTTGCCAGTAGGGCTGTTCTGACAAGTGGTTGGGTTGAGTCAAACACCAGGAACATTTTATGCAAAAACAGAAATTGGAACCATGCTGTAGAATATCCTAAGGTTTTGGCAAGTTTCAAAAATGTAGCATTAATATCACCAAGCTATTGCCAGACCAAAGAAATGGTGATTCTTAACTCATCTACCAGTTAAATCTGAGTGGAATTACACAAAATAAGCGAGCCTGGAACTCCCTCCCTTCAGCTGCAAGTAGTGGACTTGCAGCAGCTTCTTAGGAGAGGCACTGTGGGGAAACTGTCCTTTTAACGGGATCTAGTCTGAACTGGTTATACCCAGTTGTTTTGTTATGCAAATGCAGTCCTACAATCAGTGAAGAATAGTTTGAATTCTGGGTTTAGACAAAATATTTCAACAGTGAGGCAAAATCTAAATAAAAAAAAAAGTGGACATACAACAAATGTTCAGGTACAGCCCCACCTCTCAGCAACTGATTTAACATGGTCTGAAATAGGTTAAAAAGGACTTCAAGCTTACAAGTTTGGTGGTGTTTGGCTGTGTCTCTTTCCAATATAAACAACTGATCCCACAGTGTTTTCCCTAGACCTTAACTCTCCTCCGCTCTGCATCACTCTGAGCAAACAGTTATGAACTCTGTTCATCCTGGAGTTGCAACAAGGCACCTCTGCACCACTGTGGGGAAAGCAGAGGAGAGCAGCAACAGGCTTGCAGAGCACCCAAAGAATCCAGAGACTGCTGAACAGGAAAGGAGCAGCTCCTAACGTGCTGGGCAGTACTCATAGACATAAACTTAACTAGAATTGTAGTCACAAACAGGTATGAGACCAAAACAAGCAAAGCTTTTATTAAAATCCAGGCAGAGAATATTTCCTGCCTCGCTTTACAACAAGACTGTAAACATCTTGATGACGATAAAACATACCAAGTACAAAAGGTATCAGCTCAAGTTGTTAGGCAGTCTCACACCCCAGCTTCCCACCTTTTTGGTCTGATCAAGTCTATTCCCCAAGTTGACAGGGGGCAGAAGATTGAATTTTAGTATGGCGGAGGTTCCTCTTGCTACTGATTTAATCTGAAATGGCATGTGCTACTTTGAAGCAAGGTGTGTCCTCAGCACAGGTTAAGCTGCTTTTCTCTACTTAATGCAGTGATACAAGTCTATCTGTGACCTCTTAATTACCAGGTTGATCCTAAGAACAGACTGTGGAACTGATCCCACTATTTTGAACATTATTCTTTGGGATGCTGAAATTTAAACATACTTCTGCTGACAGATTTTCCCCCAGCTAATGAAATAACCTCTTTGTTAATGAAAGCCAGGCCTTGGGAAAGGAGATTTCAGCGATAGCAAAAAGTTGAGGGCAGCCTGACATAGCTACAGATCCCGCAGCACACGTGAATGAAATTCAGTTGTTATGCTGTGCCCGAGACCAGGAGGAGACCATCCTTCTAATGAAGTTCTCCCTGCAGCAAAGCGATACATTTGGCTTCCCTGTAACTGGCCCGTACCACGGCAAAGTCCCCGTAAGGATGGTCTCTTTCCTTTTGGCTTGAGGCAGGAAGAGTAAAATCCAGCCTGGATAGCAGAAATAAATAAAAGCAAAGCTGCTTTTCTCTTGCCTCTCTCAAAGGTCAGACCCCTCACGTTTAGGGGTGAGGAGGACAAGTCCAACGACAGAAGAGCTTTCTGTACAAAATGAGAAGGGAGATGGGCTCCCACATCTTCCCCCCAAAAAACTTTGGAATTAGGGCAAGTATAAAGGGAGAGATGAACAGTCATACATCTGCTTATAAGAAAGGCTAAAAAGCCTTGCTGTCTGCAAAGAACACTGTCCATATTTCTCCTTTCCCCACGGTACTGCATGTTCTCCAGCGCTGCATCCCAACAAACCCTCCAGGAGCACAACCAGCCAGGGCTGCACATTGCTTCCAACCTCGGGCAACTGGTGTTGTCTGTGAATCCTTCTTTGCTGCAGCAATCCTGCAATCTTTTACATCTGATTGAAGCAGTAAAACGTTTTGCATCCTCGCTTCTTAAAATTACTGTTAACATCAATCAGGTGCCACCACAGGAGCAATTATTGTATTTACTCCATATGCATTTTGCTCCCCTTCCTCCTCCTAAGAGAAATGTGGGGCCCCATCCCCCCGCGTGCCCCAGTGGGTACATCACGGTTTCTCCCTTTGCAGCCGGCTAATTAACACCAAAAATAATGGGGGAGAAAAAAAATAATAAGGATCCCACTTCGCAGAAGGTGCAAGCACCGGCGGCCCGTTTCGTGCGGGCTCCTCTTGCCATCTCATTAGCCTCCCCGGAGCCGCGCTGCAGGTGAGGGGGGGACGCTAATTGGCACAGCGAGACAGAGTTTGGCCAACAGCGCGCGGCGCGCGTGCCCGCGCCCGCGCCCCCCGCCGAGGAGAGGGCGGTGGGGGAGGGGCGCGCCGTGACGCGCGGCTTCCCGCGCCGCCGCGCACAGGCGCTCTGCTGCCAACGGCCGGCGCGGCGCGCTGCGGCTGCCCCGGCCGTTGGCAGCGTGGCCACGGCCGTTGGGGGAGGGGCGGGCTCCACTCGCGGGGCCGTTTGGCACGAGTCGGCCGGCGGCACAGGGCTGTGCTGGGTCCCCGGAAAGCGCGAGGGCTGACGCCGCAGCCGAACAAAGCGCTCAGCCGCCGCGGAGCGCCTGCCCGCGGCGCCGCCGCCAGCCGCCCCTCGGAAGCGCCTCGGGCTCGGCGGAGCGCCCCGCGGGCACAGCGGCAGCCCCGCTCCGCGCCCCTCCCGAAGCGGGGCAGGGAGAGGCGGCTAAAGCCCAGGGCGCCCGGCTCGCCGCGCCCTCGCCGCGGTCGCCACCGGCGGGAGGGCCGCGGCTGGCGGAGCGGCATCAGCTCCGCGGGGGCCCCCGCCGCCTGCCCCGCTGCCGGGAGAGCGAGAGGCGCAGCGCCGCGGCGGCCTGGCGGGGAGGCAGGTCGCTCGCCACCGAAATAACGGGAGCGCGCCCTGCGCGGCGCGGGGCGCTGGCGGGGGGCTCGGAGCCGCCTCGCCACGCCGGGAGGCCGCACGGCCGGCCCTGGCCGAGGGAGCCCGGCGCAGGTGAGGGGAGAGCCGGCAGGGCAGCGCGGGCGCCGCCAGGGGGTCCTGCCGCAGCGCCCCGCGGTCGCTGCGCGTCGCCTCAGCTGCTGCTGCCCCTCTGGGGGGGAAGGGGGCGAGAAACAATATTATACCAGAAAGGAAAACCGAAGTTAAACAAGATATCTGTAAAGGCATAAGCGACGGCAGGGAGCACTTTTTAAAGTTTGTAATTTCTTCAAAGTTCTTTTCCAGACCCTTATCCTTCGCGAAGCTCTTATCCCTTATAAGGGATATTATATATATCCCTTATACATTCCAGCCCGATTCTGACGTTCGGTATACCAGACGTCTTTGAAAATATATCAGGCAAGGAAATGTGCCTGAGGGTAATTGTCACTGACCGCAAAGTAGATTTTTTTTCCTATCTCTTTATATTTAGTTTGTTTTCTTTCGCTGCTCCACGTTACAGTAAGATAGCTTGACTTCCGATCATTAGCAAGAGTGTATTCAATAATATAAGGGCTAAAATGTACTGACCTCTGACTCCACTGGAAAAAAATGAATAGAAATAATCTTGTTACATTTATGCCCAAAACAATAAAATTGAAAGGAGTGCCTGGACAAGAAAAGTGCCCCAAAAAGCATTGCCTAAAAAGAATATGGCAATAGAGCCTAAAATTATTCAGAAGAGTTACCAAAAATAAAAATATTCCAAATCATGTTGATGGCCGTTTACTCTAATTTTGCGGTATTTCTATAATCATTTTCAAGAGATACATTCGGAATCGCTTGTGTCTGAGGACCGGTATTCAAGTGTCTGTTAACTATTTCCTGTGTTTTGTTAGAGGATCTGCTTTCTCATTGTCCTACTTCCCCGAACATGCTAATAACATTAGCAAAAGAGGAGGAATAAAGTACCTGGAGCATGGCTTGAATCTTAGAGGTTAAAATCCAGATCAGTTAAAAGGTATTAATTGCTTCTGAATGGTCTCGAAGTGCATTTACTCTGTATATTTGTGTCAGTAAAGCCTTGATTAGGGCATGGATGAAAATTCACATCACACTCTAATTCACCAGGGTACCTAAGTGCATGTATCTAAAGTTACCGGTCTCATAAAAATAGTCTCAATTTTCAAGCGCGCACACTAATATAAGCATCCCCAAGGTTATGCATCTCAGGAAGGGAAACCTATACTTATCTCATTTAAAGATATTGTAGGTTTAATGCAGTGTCTTGAAACACGTAGGTCCACACAAGGTCGGATCCTGTGTTCTTTGCGAATACAAAGCGGAGGGAGGTTTGCCGTGTCAAAATCTGTCCATTAGAAATACAAGGCCGTTATTTTTTAAGAGATCGTGGGATTGACCTGCGTGGTTAATTCGCTAAACTTACCTTTTAAGACCTTAGCAAGAAAGAAATGTATAACGAATCTGTTATCCTTCAGAAGACTTTCTCTCTGCATAAGAAATGGCAACCCTTTAGGAGGGTTTAGAAAACGCGTCCAAATTCATAAACAAATAAATATATCAAAGTACGCCAGAATGTGCTGGAAAAGGAACTGGATCAGACTTGTCCTATAGGGCAATGACCCCGTAAGGTTTTTTTCGCAACTCTGATTTTATAGCTCTCTTGCTCGCTCCTTCTCTGTGCACACACACACGCGTGCACACACACACACGCGTGCACACACTGCATTATAAACTGCATCTTGTGTCTGGCTACGCAGGTTTTCCACTACATGTATTTAGAAACCTGTATGTGAAATGCTCTTTGTTTTCACCCAGCCTTTCTTCAGATACCCCGTTTCATAATGCTTATTTTTTAAGCAAATTGCGTTCCAGTACCTGGTTGTTCAACTTTCCAATATTATCTATTTTCCAGACTGTATTCTCATCCGGGAGCAAATTTTTTTGAGCATATCTATGTGCTTTAGGTAGTCAGAGGTTCCCTCTTCGGTCCCGCTCCCTGTTTTTGCTGCTTCACAGTACCAGAAGGCAGGATATAGCAACCCTGCGCCGGGTTACTCCGTTGTCCCCACTTCAGCGGGGGCAGGGGCAGACAGCGGGGTGCGGGCAGGGAGGCGAGGGGTGGGAAAAGCGGTTCTCCCCTTCCCTCTGGGAAAGGCTCAGCCCTGCCACTCGCAGGTGCCCCCTCCACGGCGCGGGGTTAATGCCCTCGGCTTCGTAACCTCCGCTCCGGGGCTGTGCGCTGAGGATTGCCCGCAGCACGGTCATCTCGGAGCGGGGCATTCGCTTTGTTTATTAAACAAAGTAATCTGCTCCGTTCTGGGGTAAATGAGCTTCACTGGGAAACGACATTAGCCTTGCTTAGCCCACCACGAATGACATCGGGCTCTTGGTTGATATGAAAACTCCCATACTAATTTTGCTACAGTAGACTGAGTTTCTCTGTGTACGTTGAACAGGGCACTGCTAGCTCTGATATCCGCCTTCAAAAGTCACATATTTTGTCGAAAAAAAACAAGGCTAATGTTTCTGAAGCAGCCTAACTCTCCAATCGTTCGGTAACTGCCTTTTGAAATCTGCTAGGAAATGTTAGGGTACTGACCTCGGTGTTAATAATTTTGTAACGTGATGGTTTCGTCTATGGTTAGTATAATTTTGAAAGCTGAATAATTGCCTCTTGTATGTTGATCCTTTCGTATCTTGTACTTTATCTACCGGAGCATTTATACGGTAAAAATCTGCATATGAAGGGAGAGCTTGGCTCGCCGAATCCGAGTCTCTGGGCTCTCCCCAAAGTGCCACAGGACCAACCGCGGCGGCTTTTGGTACCGACCCAGACTGCGCTGCACAGAAGAAACTGGCTTCTGGGGGCACTGGGAAACCAGCCTGTCTGTAAACTGCTGTCCACGCTGAGATTATGGGGAGTTCAGTGAGGTAGCTGCTCGTGTTTTGCTGGCATAAATTAACAAAAGCGTATCCAACTGATTTATTTGTTTTTCCCAAACCGAGGGTGTTATAAAAGGCACTTTGCGCGGCTCATGTTGACAAATAACTCGTGAGCTACCTGACAGTGTTAGTCCAGTTGTTGTCCAGATGTCTAAATACCCTCTAAGAGACGTCAGTGACGTTTAGCAAGAGAATTGCCTCAAGTGAAAACCAGAAGGGAGATAAGTTTTCTCCCCCCTCAAAAAACACTTTACACCTGACGGCAGTAATACACAGGAAAGATTTTTTTTTTTTTTAAGCCGGTATCACCTTCCTCCATAGCAACGTCGTGGCTGTGGGGGGAGTCCTTTTCTTTTCTTTTTTTCTTTTAATCCATACCTTCGCTAAATGACTTGCGTTCGTGTTTGTTTAACAACGGGTTGCTTCGGTAAACAAGACAATCAAAAGAACATTTGAGACTCTGTGGATACATTTCTCTGGTGCTTGCAGACGTCTGGACACCCAGAGGAGTTCTTGAATTTTTTCCTTCTATCGTTTCTTTAGTTTCTTTATTTACCCCGATGAATACAGGGAAAGCTTTTAACCAAAGCGAGATTTAAGGTGATAAGCAGTGAACAGGCTGTCGGTACTGGAAGCCTGAGCTTCGAGTTGTGACACTCCATGAAGTAGAAAGGATGGCGTATTTCAAAGGCTATTTGGAGGCATTTTTGCTCTTTCGAAAACTGATACCGTTTCATCTTACTTGAAATATTTGGACGATTGATTTGCCGGTGCAATTTAATTTTAAATAACTCTTTTCACGGAACTCTTGCACCGACTGTTTTGGCAATTTTATCAGGTTTTTGCGCGTCCCTTACGGTTTTAAGGAAGACTCTAAGACTCTTCTTTCGCCCAGGTTCTTTCTTGTTCTATCTACTCCTTTTAGGATTGAGCAGTTAAAGCTGTCTCTGGCTTTTTCCAGGGACCAGCGAGCTTAGGGACAACCTCACTCCCTGGCAAAGAAACCTCATCGGCCGACACTTCCTTGCGGGCAGTTTTAAAGTGCCGCTGACTTGTGATACAGGAGCTTTTTGGTCTATTTTCTTTTTTTTTCCTAGCGTGTATCAAGAAGATTTGTAAAATCTCCCTCTTCGGCTCTCCCCTCTGCCCCCCCCAACTCGGTTCACGCTGCCCCGCGGCGCAGCGGCCCTGGGCTGCGCCGTACCGCACTTTTCGCGAGAGGACGCGGCTGCGGCCGCTTCCTGCCCCTCTCCCGAGCACGGCGGGCCGCGGGGGAGAGCGCAGGAGAGGAGGAGGCACGGGAGGGGGCCAAGCCGCCGGCCGTCACCGCGCGCGGTGCTGAGCGACCTCGGCTGCTCCCCTCCGCAGGGGCGGCTGCTGCCCGCGCGCCCAGCGCGGACACCTCGCGGCCGCCCGCAGGACAAAAAAAAGAAAAAAAATATAATAATAATAATAATAATAAATTAAAAGAATAATTTAAAAAAATGGAAAGAGAACCCCCAAAGCAGCCTCCCCCCACCAGCTCCCTCTCACCCCCCTGTCACGACGCCGCGGCCCCCAGCAGCGCGGCAGTTCGCGCGGGGGGGCCGCGCGCGGGGCGCCCTCCCCCCGGGGCGGCTGTGGCGGTGCCGAAGGGCGCGCGGAGCCGCGGGGTCAGGGGGCGGGTCCGAGCGGAGCGGGGCGGGGCGGGAGGAGCGGGGGTGTGCCCGCGGCGCGGTGACGTCAGGCGGCCCCTCCGCCAGTGGGAGGCCGGGCGGCGGGCGGCGGCGGCCAATGGGAGGCGAGGCGGGTCCGTGAGTGGCGTTAAGGGAGGGCCGGGCTGCGGCTGGGGGAGAAATGAAGTTGTGCTAAGAGGCTTTTAGCGATAAAGAAGTTATTAGGCATTTCTCAGCCTCAAATTAGGGATCCCTCATTAACACCGGCTCCGTCCCCCCCCGTTATGTGCGAGGGAGAGCCCGGGAGCAGATAAAGGGCGCGGGGCAGCGGCGATGCCCGCGCGCCCGCCGGGGCGAGCCGCAGTGACAGGCGCAAACTTTCCCCCGCGCCGTTCATGACCCGGTTACGGAGCCGGGCTCCTCGCCCCGGGAGAGCTCCCCGCGGGCTGCTCAGCCCAGGCGCTCAAGGTAGGTCGCAGAAGGTCTCGCCGCCCGCCCCGGGGCGCAGGCCCAGGCGGGAGCCGCCGCGAGGCGCGGGGCCGCGCCGCCCGCCCGCGGGACGCTCCCACGCCGGGGAAATCCCCGCTGCGAGAAATGTGCTCGGAAATGCGCGCTCCGGCGCCGCTGCTGGCTCGGGCCGGCCGGGCCGGGCGTCCTGCCCCGGCCCCGCGGCAGCTCGGGCCAGCGGGACACAACCCCCCGTCCCCACGGCGAGAGCGCCGCGGAAAGAAAAACAAACAAAAAAAATCAGAAACACTCCGAGATCAGAAACGTTTGCCCGTGCCTCGGCGGCTGGCGGGGCGCGGGGAGCGCCTGTCCCGGTGCCACCGCGAGGCAGTGCGACGGGACGGGGTAGCTGGACCGGCCTCGAAAGCAGCCGGTAACTCCTCGGCCTGCGGCTGCAGCCAGGGTCTTGCCTGCGGCTTGTTTTCGTTTCGGTCACGAAGTGCACACCTGGGCTGGGAAGGGTGAGGGGCGTGGGAGGGAGTGCGGCGAGGGCTGCTCCTTGGGAGCGCTAGCTGCGAAAACATACTCCCCCCCCCTCTGGTGGGAGAAAATACTACACCCGCCGGAGGCTATTTGTTGATTATCATTTCTCGAGGATGTAACGAGCAGGGTTCCGCTGCGGCACTGTGTAACGGATCTCTCATCCCAGGACTGCTGTTGTCTTCACAGAGGCTCCCGGGAAGTCAACCAGCGCCCTCGGAGGCAGCCCGAGGCCGGGCATTTCAGGCCTCAGATTGACAGCGGATCACAGGAAGAAACGGGATTATTATGACCCTCTTCCGAGGAGCTATGCTGCCCGCGATGAGTAGGAAAAAAGGCCAGAAATACCTCATTTGGTTGCTGTGTGGTGCCTCAGGCTTTTAGCTTTTTTTATTTTCTGCAGTTGTCTGGAGTCTCTGAGCTGCATTGGATAAATGCCTTTCCCATCCGACTGACTCTTTTCCAGAGAATATTTCTTAAGAACATCTCTCTGGTCTTCAATACTTGCTTCAATTTTTACGCAACCGAACGATTTTGCAGAGTAATGGCTGCGCTCGAAATCACTGCCTGATGCTGCGGAGAGATGAATTGCAGCTGAAAGTTTCCCTTCCATCTTTGGATGAATCTGTGGAGCTTAAATTGTAGGAAGGAAGGGGGGAAAAAAACACGATGAAAGAGAAGTCCAAAAATGCTGCCCGGACTAGGCGGGAGAAAGAAAACAGTGAATTTTATGAACTGGCTAAATTACTGCCCTTGCCCTCAGCTATCACCTCTCAGCTGGACAAAGCATCCATAATCAGACTCACCACCAGCTATTTAAAAATGAGGGTGGTTTTTCCGGAAGGTAGGTGGGAATGACTATTCGCCTGTATTTCCATTCCAATCCAGGTATCGCTTGCTTTTAAGTAAATTGCATCGGGTCGTGTGCTTGGAGGCAGGGTGCTCTCCACTGTCACTTTTGTCTGTCGTAAATACTTTCACTTCAGTTCATATGACAGGTTTGGTTGGGGACTTACAGTGCTTTTGTCAACACTTCAAGACACTGAGCTCTGCTGCGTATTCTACTAAAGCAAACACGAGTTTCTTTTTTCCCAGTCTGTGAGATCTGCATCCCTTGCGAAGCACGTGCATTGCAAAAGAGGAGACGATTCACCCATATTTATAGCTATACTGTGTGTGGGGGGGGTAATATATGGGTAAATATTTACCTAAGTCTATGCAAAGTCCTAAAGCCTTAGTTCAAGTATTGAGCAAAGGTACGCTTTACAGGTACCGTGCTTAGCGCACACAGACCCACATAACCTAAATAAATAAGCCAAGCTCGCTAAATTGCATTATAAATGTGGTGTGTCACGCTCTGCAGATCATTAGGGCAGTTCGAGGGCGTTAATCGACCTCGGAAAATTTTAATAGTTTTATACTCGGACATGCTAAGCTTCGCTTCACAATGCAAACGTCGGATGAGAGTGTGGGTCTGATTCTCCTCGACAATCAGGCAATGGTAAACATTGACTTCCACAGGAGGGGCAACAGTCCCGCCTGTCTAGCAAAATCAGACTTAAGCGTCCTGAACTATTTTGAGTATGCCTTGCTTTTTAGTAGAATTAGGATTAAAAGCGACCGTCTTGGGGCTTCTAGATCGGCTGCCAAGAAAAACAAACAACACACAAAGTTAAGAAGGTCGCAATAAAGTTCGCCTGTATCCTCAGTCTATTGCTTTTGTAAGGAGTAGAAAAAATAATTAGAAAGAATAGTTCACGAGTCTTTCATTTAGATCAACCCAACTGCATGAAAGAAAAAGTACTGAGAGGTTTCTTCCGACCTAATAACAACATTCACTACTTCTTTCGTTTAAATGTGTGTATGCGCAAGAAATACGATAATCGTAGAATGGTTGAGGTTGGAAGGGAGCTCTGGAGATCATCTAGTCCATGTGCTCCTATGTTTTCTCCAGCTATATCTGGAATCTGTCAATCTGTTTGTCTATCCATCTGTCTGTCGTGTTTTACAAACAAAGAGTGGGTATACGTCTGGTTTTGTGTGTGTGCTTTTTTTTTTTTCTCTGAACAAGCAAGTATTAGCATTAATTCTACTTTTAAAAGGTAGATATGCATTCTGGCAGTCATTTGGACAGGGCAAGATACCCTCCAGTGTTATATATGAACGAATATGTATCTAAAGTCTATAGTAGTAACTTTTAATCTTGTACAGCTTGCAATAGTTTCCATAAAAAATATTCCGTATCTCCGAGTAGCTTAGGGCCAAAAAGGGGATAAAACAAAGCTGTAACATCTAAAGTCTTAAAAAAAATAAAACTCCATCAATGCACTTTCCTATTATAGGCGATCTGCCGCCTTGAAGATTATTATGCGGGGCAGTCTGTTTAAAAAGAGATGGAGTTGTCCTTTATACTGTCAGCGCATACTTTATAAAAATAAAGCTATCGCAAACTCGGATGCCCACGATGTTCCTAAAAGGATTATTAGCCGTGATTTGCCAGATCCCGCAGGCTCAGTAGGCTACCTTTCTGCGTGCTTTCGAGCAGGTCTCGTCAATTAGGGGTGCCCCTGCAGCGGGCTGTTTGATCAGCAGAAGCATATGGTGTTGCTTGCAGGCTGTGAGTAATGAGGGGAGAGGAGAGGAGCTGCTCGACGGCCGCGGGACGGCGGGGTGCCCGAGGGCTGCGCGCCCAGGCGCTGGCCGCGGCCCGCGCTAGCGCCGGCGAAGAGCCGGAGGAGGCGGCTGCGCGGGGCCCTTCGAGGCAGCGCAGCCCAGCGCAAGGGAAGCGGCGAGTTAAGGGGGAAGGGAGACAGGGCGCAGCCCCCCAGGGCTCGCCAAGGGCGGGCGCCGCGGGCCGCTGCGGGGCAGAGCCGGGCGGCACCGGCCCCCTGTCGCCGCCCCCCGCCCCGCCGGGGGACTTGGGGGGCCGCGGCGACTCCCGGCCGCGCGTTAAGGCGAGGGAAAGGCCGGGGTGGGAGGACCTGTGGGAGCTGCGCGCTGCCTCCGCGGGTCGCCTGTGCGGCTCGGCCGGCTGCAGGGGACAGGCGTGGAAGGGGGGGGGGGGGAATCTTCGTCCCCCACTGCCCCGGACAGAAAAAAAAAAAAAAGAAGAAGAAGAAAGAAAAAAAAGTCATTACTTCGTTGCGACGTGAGGACGGATAGAGGCAGCCAGGAAAATTATGCACCCAAAGCAAAAGCCTTTCGGAAAGAGGGAGGAAGGATTTGGCGGTTGGATAGATTTACTAAGGGGGGGGAGTTTGCTTATTTTTCCCTTGGGGAAAGAGATCCAAGCGCTGGGACAGACCCAGTGAGTTGGCTAAAAGACTAGAGATAGGTAGCAGGAGGCTCTGGAGCGCGGTGAAATGTGTCACAGATTGAAAAAGGTCTTGGCGGTGTCAGGCTAGCGAAGCGCTGCCCCCCCACCAGCGCGCTGCGCTGCCAGTGTAACTCGCCACACGGTCTCCCGGCAAAAGAGCGAATTGCCATCTGCCTGGGGAGTGCTTGCATAGGGCCTGATTGTAAATAACCGCCTACAGAAAGATATACACCCCTCATCGGCGCGCACACACGGGGCTGGGAACAGGCGGAAATAATCGGTGTGCATTTGTCTGCATATTTTTACGTCTGAAAGGTTCCTATGCAGAGAATTTAGGTAGGTCTCGGATTTATTATTGAAATAAGGGAGTTTTCTGTGAGTAAAACACCTGGAAAGTCAGACACACAGTAATCACGATGCAGTTTCCGTCCCGCTATCGGAAATCTAAATACAAACCAGTTACACTGAATAAACTTGATGAACGTATATGAAGTTAGGAAGTATATCGAGCAGAGATTTTGAATGAGGTGTATCTTTCTCTCGTAATAGCTATGTAATTCTCACAAGCTATTAAAACGCTTGGTTTGTTCCCTCTACCCATGATTTCGCTTCACTGAGTCTCCAGCAGACTAAAACTGTCAAAAGCGAAAAGGCTTCTACGTATATAAACATACATACATACATATATATGTACGTACATATATATGTATATGGAATCAGCGGCTTAGGTAGCTTGCATCCTTTCAGAGCTAAAACTCTCTTCTATCTTAGGAGAAGAGAACCCACGAGACATATAGTAGTTTTCAGTGTTCGGTTAGTTTTTGGAAAAACTGAGGATCTGCTAAATCGCGGAGGACTATACAGAGGACTTTTTTTTTTTTAAGAAAAACTTCCTAACGAATTCAGCCACGCGGTAACGTTCTCAAAAAAACCGGCGCCACGATATAATCCTAAAATTGCAATTTAACATGAAATTAATTAGTTAATGTTAACTAACACAGCCTCAGAAAATTGCTGAAAAAGGCATTGGGCGGGCGAACGACTGAAACAATTTTCCTTCAAAAGAAGACTGGTCGTTTTAACTAGTGGGGTAGTTCATCACTGTGCCAGTATCAAAAGTGAAGGAAGCCAAAAATCAAAAACAAACAAAAAACAAGTGAAGCAACACATGATTTCGTAGTTGGAAATATTTTAAGGGTGCTCTTTTCTTTCTTGGATTGCTAGGGAGAAGAATCGTTTGCAATTTCTGTTCCATTAAAGATAGACCATTTCCACGCAGAGAGGCATTTGATTTTCCAGACAAAAGCAGAGGCTCTGTTTAAATAAACTTTCGTCGAATCATGATGGCTAACATTTCAATATTGAAACCCTTAATCTTGTTTTATTTTAGAGGGGTAAGAAACTAGCAGAAAAAAATCCGTTTCCCACGTGGATAGGTGATTTAATGCTGTTTTTCTTGCTGCTGAAGGAAATGATTGAGCATTAGGTTTCAGTGTTTATTTTCTTACAGAAGTTTTTCTCATTTAAGCTGCAGTTTACTCTCCACGCTGCTTCTCTGTGTTTAATTCCAGTTTTGATGTGGACTTAAAATGTGAAGTGCAGAACTAAACTCCTAGCATGATAGTTGAAAAAGCAGATTTATGTGTTAGAAAGCATACATGAGATGAGTGGATAAAATCATATTTTCTTTAGAAACATCCTCTCCCTTCTTAGTAATATACGACCGTTTTTAATGCTGGAGGATCTTTTACAGCTTCCGTGTGAATAGCATATTTTCGCAAGTGTACTGGTGAGAACGTTTTCCCCCCTTCTCCCTCAGCTTCTTCGGAATAAGGAAAATTTGAATTTGCGTCTTTGTATAGAGCAGAATAAGTAGTTGGTATTTGAAAAGGTTCTTTTTTTTTTTTTTTTTTTTTTTTTAAGTTTGGGCATGGTTCCGTTTGTTTGCATTTCAGAGCGCAATTTCATTACCTCGTGTGTGCCAAAATGCTGGTATTTCTTTCTAGATTGAATCAGTGTCGGCATTATTTCTACTACCGTTTTCTTAATAGGGATGTTTGTTTAGTCAACGGGGCTCCTTTCCTCCTTATTATTATTTTATAAGGAAAGCGGGATGCTAACTTATCTTTGCTTCAGATGAATACATATGATTTATCGAAATAATAAAACTTTACAAAACCTTACTAATGGCATCCTCAGGCATTGGAAATGAGCAGCGTTTTGGTCAACATAGCTTGTTCATCTGAACCCTCCGACGGCGACCCACTACTTCACAGAAGCTTCATTTGTCCGAGACTTTGAGTTATCATTAACCACTGCCTGTTAAATTAACTGCGAAATCAACCCTGTCAGGCATGAGGCTAGATGCTAGGAGTGGCAAAACAGAGCGTTGATAGACTATTTAATTAAATGGTTAATCGAATCAATCTAATTCCCTGATACAACATCCAGTTGCCTTTTTGATTTTCGGGGACTAGGACGGGCGGCTTTTGTCCATTTATTTTCCTTTGGCAGCGAGGGGAACTGACCTCCTTTAAAATCGGGACCGAGCTGTCCTGCCTCCCTTTCCCCAAGCAATTGCACCCCCTCCCCGCCCCCGCTTCTCTCCAAAGCAGCTGCTGTAAAAGACACCAGCAAGCGGCGGTGGCAGCGCGGGGGGAGAGGAAAGGTGCTGCTCTGCTGGCTCCGCCGAGCAGGTTGCGCGACGGCGGCGTGTGGGGGCGGCAGGGTCCCGCCGGGCCTCCGCGGCTCCCCGCGGGCAAGGGCGAGCGCCGGGCGCGGCCGCTGCGCGGCGGCGGAGGGAGCGGGCGGGCAGGGGGGAGATGGCGGAGCGGCTGGTAAAAAGGCAAAACAAACGCACCGAAACCAAAAAGGGCAGAAACGGGCGCGGCCGCCCCCGGCGCCCGGGCGGCCCCGCGCAGAAGCCGCGGAGGGCCCGGGGATGGGGGCCGCGGCCGCGGGGCACGGGCCGCTGCCCGGAGAGAGTCTTGTTAAGCGCCTAGAAGAGAAGTGGGCGGTAAGGATCGGTGAACCTGGTCTGGGTAAGGGTCCCCGCGGCTCTGCCGGCGTCCAGCGCTGTTAGACAGCAGTAGCCCGGCTCCCGGCGAGCCTCGAGGGGGTCTCCCTCTGCAAAACCTCGGCAAGAGGCGACACCTCTCTGCCTACAGGGTCCCGTCCGTAAGCCAATACGTAATTAGTGTGCCTGGCTCCCGTGGGCCTAACGCCTTGGCCGGCGGCGCGGCGCGGCGCGGTGTGGCCGCCTGCGAGCGCGCCACTGGCCCGCGGCCAGGATGGGGGGCCACGTCCCGGGGGGGCCCGGCGCCCCACCCCGCGCCCCGCCACTAGCTGGCACGGAGCCCCTGAAAGTCTGCTCCCCCCCCCCAAAAAAAAAAAAAAAAAAAGCGTGCGCGGAGCTCAGGCTGGGCTAGGTACTAAGTGATTTTTAAACGGGGACGTCCACTCGGTCGCTCTGTTGTTGTTCTCGCTACCGTGAATCCGGATTGTGCTGAGCTTTCATGACGGATAGTCCATTGGGGAAATCGTAGTAACCACTTTTAAAAGGCAGCAAATCACCACGAAGGAGATAAGGGCTTGCATCTTCTCCCCCCCCCCCGCCGCGGCCACCCTCCCCCCGTTTGCTATTGCCAGACAAAGGAAGGGGTCGCGGCTGGCTCTGCGCTGCAGATGCTCATCGAGGAACACTAACCCAGAGATCGGCCGGGGCCAAGGAGCTGGCCGGGCCTCTTGGAGCCTCATTTTCCTACGCCTTCCTCCCTCTTTGCCTAGACCAAATTAGAAACGATTGAGGAATCTCTTCCTCCTTTCCCTGGGACAGAGGCTCTTCTTGCAGCAATACCGCCACTGGGTAGGGACGGTTTATCCACCCAGTTCCTCCATTCGCTGCTGGCGTTAGGGCTTGGATCAATCAAACGAGGAACGGAAGGACAGTGCCAAAGCAGCCGAGCCTTGCAGCGTTGGCCATGAATTTTTGTCTGGCTTAGGGAGAAGCCTGTTAGTGGGAACTGGCTTGTCTAGTGCTGGGGAAGGGCACGGCTGAAAATAAAACGTTTCACATGAACTCGCCAATGTAGTTAGCCCACGAAACCGATTGAGATGCTTTCTGCAAGCTTTAGCACTTCTAAAATGCGGAAAGTGCAATGATTTTTCCTTTGAGAAGTTGTTGGAAGAGGTGAGGAGTCAGCACGCTGGGTCCCGAGCAGGATGGGTGCTGGTCAGAGCACGCTGCTGGAAACCAGACTGTTGTTAGCAAACCAAGCTAGAACCTGGCTAAAATGCCTTTTTTTCCCCCCCCTCTCTCCTAACGGTGGACACTTTCTTATGGCCCAAACTGTTTATCTTCTTAGGAAAAAAAAAATCCTCGAGTGGAGGAGATTGTTACATAGGAGCCTATAATCTGTATTTTGTCAAGAGTATAAAATTCATCCCGAAAGAAAAGCTCGATCCATTTATTTTTGCTGCTTGCAATAACACAGCTGGATGATGCCTTGAGCTTACACTACACAGTGGCTCATCATTCATTCGCCAAGAACTGGCCTAAATGGTGCCTGTGGGATTAGGTCAACTTTAGTGGATCTACTTCGCCTCATTTGGTTACTAATTGGTTTCTTGTTTTATAAATCGAAATCTCATTTTCAGGAAATTACAAAGCCCATGCAGCCAGTCCATTTTGGTAATCCACGGGTCGGGGGTATTTAAATGGAAAGGGTTCTACAAGACATCAAGTATTAAGCAACAGTAAAACTTCGCCTCTATTTCCGACTGAAATGTGAGCTCACCAGCTCCTTAGATCCATAATAGATACATCCCTTCTAAGGCTACTTATGTAAATATGATAAACCAGACTTTGGTGGGGGAGGGGACTCAGTGAGGAAAGCAAATTTTATCTACTAAGGTTAATGTGGCATATCTTGGAAATCTTTCAAAACAGATTATGTTTTGCTTTGTCTTCGGCCACTTTAGCTGGGAAAATCCTTTGCCTAAAAACGATTTAGTTATCCTTCCTCTCACAAAGCTGCTTGTTTCTATTCCAAACCTATTATTCTATTGGCTCTCCAAATTACAAGAGAATCTTTAGATCTTGTTTCCAGCGTAATCCTGAAGCAAAAGGGAGAGCTGATTTCCTTGTTTTGTTTTAAATAGACAATCAAAGGATTTGCAGAATTTTCTGCGGTAGGTCAAGTGCAAGAAATCACAGTCTGCCCCCTCGATAAAAGGAAATTGGATGTTAAAGCGAAAGAACAGGAAAAAATAATAGAAAGGAATATTAATGGAGAGCTTTTCTCGTATAAATTAAAAAAAGAGAGAGAGAGAGTTTAAAGGGCATCAGGAGAGTCCGTAGGTTTGGGAAAAGGCTGGGCTTGGCAACGAATAAAAACAGTCTCCGACTTGAAAGTACTGAAACATCTGTGAAATACAAAAAATTGTTTCATGTGATAGGATTTCGAAAAGCCGGTTCAGGTAGACAAGTGAAAACGTTTAATTATAAAACATTAACAGACACAGCCAAACAGCACAAGGTTTCCACCTGAAACATAAAGAAGAGTTCAGTGCTCCGTGAAAAACTGCCATCCCGAAAGAAGTTAACCTGTAATGTCGATGAGCTACTCATTAACCCGCAGAGGTCGGGTTATTTTCCCTTTTAGAAGAAGAATAATTAGAGCCGTAAACTTAGATTAATAAGCAACTTAAATCATAGGCGAGGAGCTCAGATTTAGTCCTGAATATAGAAATCTGCCACTCAGATTTCCTCCAGGTGGGGAATCTCGTAAAGAGCGGCCCTTGGCTGCCTCTGCTCTAATAGGGCCTTCCTGGCTCCCCCGCAGAGAAACCACCAAGATGTTTAAGAAAAGCCAAGTGTACAGAGTTATTTTCTTCTCTCTTTCCCCGGTAGCTGTGCAATATTTGCCAGGATTTCGGCGGGGGGTGGCAGGCTTTCCGGGGGGAATCAAAAGCTGCCTGCGGAGCCCCACGCACCTTCTGCCGGCCGCCGCGCTTCGGAGGGCGGCGCGATGAGGACCGCAGCGGGCAAGGGGAAGCCCGGGGAGCCGGGAAAAAAAAAGTCACCGGGGCCCTGTTAATTGGCAGGGAGCAATTAACGGAAAGGATCCTGTTTGCGGCTGGCACTTGGCGCTGGGTACACGCGTGTGGGACTGCCAGATGAGAAGCCGCTGGCTTTGGAGGGCCGGCAAATTAAGAAGAGAAGGAATATCCCTTTGGAGGGAAAGGCGGGGAGCGGAGAAGAGATAAGCTGGCATGAGGAGGTGGACAAGGAAGGGCAGAGAGGGAAAGGCAGGGAGGGATGAGGGGGATCATCGCTCCACCCTTCGCGGGTGGGGAGGCGAGGACCGCCGTGGGATACCCTGCTCTGGCAGCACGGAGGAAATCGTTAGCCTTGTTTAGACGGGCAAACACGTAGGTGAAGTCGGTCAATACCGAGGGCTGCCAGCGCTGTCTCTGCCGTCGCCACCTCGCCTGTTTGCGTTGAAATACCCGGCAAACGGGGTCCTGCCTTTCCCGAGCCCATGCTGCGGAAGAGAGACCTCACCGACTCGGCTCTCGCCTCCTCCGGGCGATCTGCACTCCGCCATCAATCAGGATTTTTATTTTTCCCTCCCTTTTACTTAATCTTGGTGTCTGTGCGTGTCGGGTTAAGCCTTGTTTAATGGCATAAGCATAAAAGGTTTTAACTGCCCCGCTTAAATTGTTTCAGCAACAACATTGTTAAAAGGCATTGCCCATAAATAGCTTTACTCCGGCAGAGTAATTTCCATCTGGCTTTTATTCCTCCCCACTTTGCATACGACAAAACAAGCGGCGTCTGAAACATTAAACAGGTCCGGAGAGATTCATTTTTTGGAGTCCATGCGGGCTGCTTGGAGGCAGATCATTCATTACTGCACAGAGACTCATTCCGCTCGTGAGAGAGAAGGGGGGAGGCAAAAGGGTGGGGAGGGGGTAAACTGCGGAGATCAGGGTTTATGGGAGAGGAAGGGAGATGGCCCATTTCGTCGGACAGTGACTTATCTCGACGGACCCAGGAGCGCGTTTATGCACTGCCCGGGGTGCTTCGGCGCAGTCGTGAAGCTGCACTAAGCTTTGTGAAAGGCAGGTTTGCTTTTAGTGGGCTTGATATACAAAAAAGGGATGCGTTTTAAGACGAGACTCCCTGAGAGCCGGAGGAGCCGCATCTGGTCCCTCCTCCCTCACTGCCCAAATAAATAAATGCAAATCTTCCATCGAGGTGGATGGCCCCGAAGAGACGGGAGGTCACAGATCAAGCTGGGAAGCGATCTCTGGCGAGCAGGGAGATGAGCCCATCCTTAAACGCACCCTGGCCAAAGCCTGCTGGCTAATTGCTTGGTTGTGGCCAAGCTTGACTTTCTGCCGGCGGAGGAAACTCGGGCAGATAATGCTCAGGTGCTGACAAGATTCAAGGACACCGAGTCCTCATGACTCGTTGTGATGCATATCACTGGCCTGGCAGCCTTCACAGAATTTCTCTTCTCCTGCCACGTTAACAGCATCCTTCTCTTGACATCAAAGGCTTCCCCCAGCACACCCCTCGGTTTCATTTTAAAGAGCTCTCAGCGTTGGCCAGGAACCCCTCTGTGACTTTAGAAGAAAAGCGCTTTCCCTGAAGTTCAGGGAGGCATCTCCTAGTAGCCAAGGACTGCGCTGAATAGCCGTTTTAGCTGGCACACTAATTCGCATAGGTCTTATAAATGAACTCTCCTGCTAACGCCAAAATATATATTTTTCTCTCACGGGAATTAGATCTTAAAAAAAAAATCCACAGGGGAGATTCTTCTGTTCAACGAAATCATCTCTAGTTTTCCAAAGATTATATGTATATATATTTTAAAGCGAATACGCACAGAAAATTGAGAAAAAAGTTCCTCCCTACCAGGCCAATATGAGTCAATTTTTCATCTCCTCACGTTACTTTTTCTGTGTCTTAAATAAACAGGACTTGGAGAAGCCTGGGGCCATTCTAGTAGAACCAGCCCGTTGGATAATGTTGGACGGGAACTGGGATCCCATCTTTTGCAGGTACTGGTCTGGAAACGACAGCCATTCGGTATTAATGATTAAAGAAATCGTTCCCTCTTCTGAGCTTTTAATTGCCACCTTGGCTAATTTTTAACTGATCACGTGTTTAGTCAAAAAAAGGGGGGAAATTCTAGAAATACGAGCCCTCGTGGCGGAGTGTCGCGGGTTTTATTAGGACCGTGGTTTGGTCCCTCTGCATCCTTTACCCCACCACTGCTCACCACTGGGTCTGGAGCGAGGGGTTCAAAAAGTATCCTAGTGTGCCATCTGCGACTGGGGAACAGAAGGATGACTTTCCCAAAACTTATCAACAAGGTGACAAGTCCCGGCAATGGGCTGGACCTCAGGGTACAGTAGAGACGGTGAGATACTCTGTGGTGGCAGGTTGGAGGAGGCTGTCCTGGACAGAAGAGCTGAATAGTCACGAAAATGAGCATAAACACAAATCAAGTAGGACGCGGGTAAACTCGCTGCTATCTGAAAGATTAAGGAATATTAGCGATTACCGCAATCACGTATTTTTGGCGGGATTGTGTGGCCTTTAGTACCCGCCCTTAATAGATTGGGGCCTACTCTACTCTCGGTGCACACAAATTAGTCCCATTAACATCTGCTGAAACGTGCTTGATAAATAGTCTTGTCCCTTTCAGACTTTTATTTACACTGCGGAGAGTTTTAGATCGCCTTTGCTCGCTTAAAGTCTCCTTAGCAAATATTCAAGAGTTAAAAGCCCTTCTGCCATTTGAAATGGGATAGAAGTGCTCAGGATTTCTCGTATGGACATACTCATCACAGAGGAGCTAGGAGCTCTGGAGATGCTGTTCTTAGGTGCTTCCTAGGCCCTTTGCATTACCAGAACCTTTTGAGCTGGGCACGTCTGAATAGTGGGTTGTATCCCTATCCACGCGCTTTGGAGGGTTTCCTTTCAGGACTTGCCCGTTTCCTTCCAGCTTTTTGAATAACCACAGCCTGAACGGCAGTGCCCGTCTGCTAAAATAAGCCCGGAAGACAGGTAGTTCACGGATATGCACAACCATATCTTTCCCCATTCTCTCCACCCTTTCCTCCAGACGCTGGACGGTTTCATATTTGTTGTGGCTCCGGATGGCAAGATCATGTACATCTCGGAGACCGCCTCGGTGCACCTGGGCTTGTCGCAGGTACGTCGGAGGGGCGGCCGGCGGCGGCGGCGGCGGGGAGCGGCGGCGGTGCCGCGGGAGAGCCGGGGCCGCGCCGGGGCCGCGCCGGGGCCATGCCGGGGCCAGGGCTGGGGCCGGGGCTGGGGCTGGGGCTGGGGCCGGGGCCGGGGCCCGGGCCGGGGCCGGTGCCCGGGCCGGGGCCGGTGGCGGCAGGCTCCGGGCGGCGGCGGTGCCCCCCTTTTCCTCCTTCTCCTCCTCCTCCTCCTCTCTCGCAGGTAGAGCTGACCGGCAATAGCATTTACGAGTACATCCACCCCGCCGATCACGATGAGATGACCGCGGTGCTCACGGCCCACCAGCCCTATCACTCTCACTTTGTGCAGGGTAAAATACAGCCCGCTCCCCTCCCACCCTCTCCTCCCGCCCCGCTTGGCCTGCGCGGCTGCAGACGGGAGTGCGCACGGGCGGCGATGGCCGCGGCTCACCGCCCCGCTCTGCCTTTGCCTCCTCGCAGAGTACGAGATCGAGCGGTCCTTTTTCCTGCGGATGAAGTGCGTTTTGGCCAAGAGGAACGCGGGCCTGACCTGCGGCGGCTACAAGGTGCGTGCTCGGGAAGCCGCGGCCGTGCGCGCAGAGCCTCGCAGCCCCCGCGCGCCCTGTCCCTCCCTGCAGCGCCGAGCACGCAGGCCGTGCGCCGCGACCGGGGCGCTCTACTCGCGGCGGCTGCCCCAACCCGGTACTCTTTCACATGGCTCAGACCCGGAATTTTTCTCAGAGTTTCAGGTTAACGAGTGCAAACCATAAAACCGAGCGACCGTCAAGTTCCCCGTGGGCTTTTGTTTGTTATATTTTTGCTTTTTAAAACGCACGTCGCATAACCACTGAGGTTCCCGAGGCGTCTGGGGAAACTGTAAGGTGACACAGTGCAAACGTTGTGTTTATTTATTGCCTTATTGGGTAAGGCGTGTCAGCTCCGGAGGCAGCTCTCCAGGTCTGGGGTTTTGCTGGGGTGTTTCACACAGTTCTGCTCTGGGCTCCCCTGCCCCGGCCGGGACACCCCCCGCTCTCTTACCTTCTCCGGGCTTTTGTATCCTCTGCACATTTGCGCCAGCTGCGCAATGACGGAGAGCTGTGGTCACCTATATCCCACGGAGATGTTGTGCCACGAGGTACCGTAGTACGAAAACATCCGCTAAAGTAACTTCAGAAAGAAACGATGTAACAGAGAAGTAAGCTCGAAAGTACACAGCAGAGATATGCAAGCGTTCATTTAGGAGACGTACCTAAGCCACAGCAGTGATGTGCAAGGATACATTGAGGCGACATACCTAAATCTTCGTCCAAAGATACATTCCGGCTATGAATCTGCTCTATCCATATACTAGACATATCTTACGCATGTGACATACGCACGCATGTAAACTTTCTCTCACACGCATACACTCTTCATTGTAAAGTGTAACTGTCTTGGCACTTCCGCGTCTTTCCTCTTTAGAAGAAAAATAAAAGTGTAGTTAGGAGGTGGCCCAAAAACCACTTAAGTCAGTGGAACTTTAACGGGCCTTAGATCAGTGCTGAACTCTCATTAAAAAAAAAAAAAAAAAAAAAAAAAGGAAAGAAAGAAAGAAAGGATGAAAAGAAAAGAAAAGAAAAGAAAAGAAAAGAAAAGAAAAGAAAAGAAAAGAGAGAAATCCCACAGGCAGTGCCTATTTGCTGAAGCTCTCAGTCCAGGGCAGACGCCTATTCCATCTGCGCTACCTGGAGGCAATGGAGGAGCCTGTCCTGGGTCCCCCCGCGGGAGTGCGGGGATGCCGCTAGCAGCAAACCCTCTCCCTGTGCCAGGCGGGCCCTGAGCTTTCGTGTGTCTCCGGCAGGTCATCCACTGCAGCGGGTACCTGAAGATCCGCCAGTACAGCCTGGACATGTCCCCCTTCGATGGCTGCTACCAAAACGTTGGCTTAGTCGCCGTGGGCCACTCGCTGCCGCCCAGCGCCGTCACGGAAATCAAGCTTCACAGCAATATGTTCATGTTCCGGGCCAGCCTAGATATGAAGCTTATATTCTTAGATTCCAGGTAGAGCTGGGGTTATTTTCAAATCTACTTAGCCCTTCCCTTCTCCTCCTCCCAGGCCTCTTCCTCTGTCCTCTCACTCACTGGTATTTGCTGCTTGTGTCTCTCTCAGGGTAGCTGAGCTAACAGGTTACGAGCCCCAGGACTTGATAGAGAAGACCCTTTACCACCACGTCCATGGCTGTGACACCTTCCATCTGCGTTGCGCCCATCACTTGTGTAAGGAGTTGTTCTTGCCCCTTCCCCCGCACCCCGACCCTCTCCTTCTCCCTCTACAAATGGACTTTGGTTTCGTTAGGGTTTACCTGCAGGTTGAAACGGGAAAAAACAGCTCACTGGAGGGGAGAATAAGCAAAACCTCCAGCAGGTTTTAATGAAACAAGTCTTTAGAGACTGCACGCTGAGTTGGAGGAAGGAGAGAGTTGGAGAAGCTCAGCACTGGAATAAGAAGGGTTTTTTTTCCCCTCCTCAGCTCCCAGTTATAGAACAAGAACTCCCCTGCACAAACCTCAGGCATTCAATTCACTTCAAATTCCGGTTAGGAAAAACCCTTTTTTCTTGCTCCAAAAAGCCATGCCAGCGAAATTCAAAAACTTTTGCTCCGCTTCCGCCACCTCTCACAAATCTTATCTGTGCGTCTAATTTTGACTGCAATAGCGACCCCGATCCGGAGAGCTGCTCTTTATTCTATTTTGATATCATGATGACATTAATACATGGATAGATGAATAAAAAGGATATTAATTTCCGATAAGTTTCCTTACGGAGAATGTAACGAGAAGAAATAAAACCCAAAGCCAGATTTATAGAATTAAACCTCGATGACGGTATGTCGGGCTGGGGCTGGGGGGTGCAACCCTGCAGTGTATTCACCATATTCCACTAATCGCCCTGAATAGCCCGTGTTAACGACTAGCCCCACTCTCCGGGACCGTCCGCGCTGGGTCCCCGGCGCCCTTGCCCACGGGGTTTGGGTCCCCGCTGGGGATGCTAGCGGGTTGCCGGCGCCGCGGGGGCCGCGGGGGCCGCGGGGGGCTGCCCGGGCCGGGCCCCGCTGAGGCTCTGCGCCGCTTTGTCTCCGCAGTGCTGGTGAAAGGGCAGGTGACCACCAAGTACTACCGCTTCCTGGCCAAGCACGGCGGCTGGGTGTGGGTGCAGAGCTACGCCACCATCGTGCACAACAGCCGCTCGTCGCGGCCCCACTGCATCGTCAGCGTCAACTATGTCCTCACGTAAGTGAAGCCCCCGGGGGCCGCCGGCCTGGGCGCCCCCGCGGAGCGCTGCGCGCCGGGCGCGGAGCTCGTCCCTCCCTGCCTGCCTCCCTCCTCTCCCCCGCTCCCGCTGAACGGGGCCGCTGAGCCCGCTCGCTGCCGCGCTCGCCAGGGCAGGCTCGCCAGGTCTGCTAGGAAACACATTGAGCACTTTCATCTAGATGAAGGGTTTCCCGTCTGCCTCTTTCTTTCCCTTTCGCGAGGGGGAAAGATTTAGAGGTTTGTCACCCACATACTTTGCTGCCTCCCCTCCTCCCCAACTTTTTTTTTTTTTTTTTTTTTTTTACAGTTTAAATGCACCCAGCATTAAATAAAATTTAATGCAGCGTAAAAAAAAGGTTTCCACGTACGGAGTTATTTATACTCAACAAACAGGACATCTGTTTTTCTTTTCAAAAATCTGGGGTTTGAAGTTCTTAATTTCATCCAGAGTCTCTATCAAAGCTCCGAGATTTCTTTTTTGTTCTTGGAGAGCGATCCTTACAGTGAACCACAAAGAAAGTTGGTGACCAGAAGGGTCAACTAAACTTAAAAAAAAAAAGAGAGAGAAAAAAAATAAAATAGACCAGAATTAAAAGAATGAATCAGAGTGAGTGCGCAGATACTGTGCATCTTAACACATCACCTTGTATTTCTAGATTGCTAGGTTGTGCTCTAGCTATGCTGTTTGAACCGAAAAACACAGGCCTAGTGAGGAAGGGAAACCTTGGTCAGACTGTTTTGAAGTATTTGCTATTGTGATTATTAGTATTTTCTCTGGACATATCAGCAGCTGTTGGCGGCAGCAGTGATACTTCATTAGCATCGTAAGACCTGTTAGTTTGGCGGTACCTCATTGATCCTAGGGCTGAATATTCCTCTATTCTGCTGTTCTTTTTTGATTCTGGAGTAACTGTTGGAAACGCTTGAGAGACACTCCCTCCCCTCTCTAAATCTGCTGCTGTGGGAGTACAAAAATTTTGCCTTTGCGGGTCTAGTGCATGCACAGGTGGCAGTAGTTTGGGTAGCTGAGTGTGAGACGGGCTTCCCAAACTGAAGTGGCTCGTTGCGGAGGCAAAGGCTCTGGTCCTCTCCGGGTCATGTATGCAAGAGCGCTGGTGAGGTGGGAAAGGCGATGTGGATCACAGCGCCTGCATTGCTGGGTGATCATGAGTAGTACGTGAAGGGGATAGCAGGCATGGTGCTATTAGATGAGTAGAAAGGTGTTTATTGCACCTGCATAAAAAACATACACTTCGGACAGCACTCCCGTGTAGAGAGTGAACCCTGATTCCCTTGGAAAGAAAATCCTTTTGATTCTCCTTAAAAGGGGGTGCGGGTGTTGAGGCAATACCCAGCAACCGCAAGGCTGTGGATTAGCAGAGGAATGTACCCATCGCCTCTATTCCAGCTATTCCATACATGTCTATTTCCTCTATACGTCCCTCTTTCTATTTCTCGGTGTTACTCTTCTCAGTTAAGCGCGAGCACTTGCCTAAGGTGAATAAGGCACTGCAGTGACGGAGTAGTACAATCAGTGTGTCGTAACGCTAAGAAAAAAGAACCCCAAAGCAACGAGCATGGCAGAGTGGTTTTCCATCAGAAACTCTGCTTGTTTTCCTACGACCACCTGAGATTAACGGTCACTTCTGCCCGCTTTAATTCCAAAACAGTGAATGTTAATCACGGAACTCCACCTTAAATGACCCGACTGGGAATGAAGCCTCCCAGCGGATCAGTTTAATGCCAGCTGGGGATCCAGCTCGGTCTGTCCTCTGCTTGCCGGGGTGCCCACCAGAGCACCAGCTCTCAGGGCCGGTGCTTCGCGAGCAAAGCAAGGAGAGCGGGTCCTGCTCCTGCTGGAGCCAGGCGGACGAAACCCTGGGGGCTGCTTGCCAGCAGCGACACGGGTTGTACATCATGAGCAACCTCGGGCTGCACGCAGTTGCCTCGGTGGCTAGTGACCGGCGCAAGGTGGCCACCAGGCGCCGCGCGACTCGGGGGTGGCGGCGCCGGGAACCCGCCGCGGCCCGGCCGCAGGGGACGGGGCGGCCCGGGGTGCCGGGGCCGGGCGGGGATCCCTCGGCGGCGGGGCTCCCCGGCCCCCGCACGGCCCGCGCCGCCTCCTGCCGCAGCAACGGGAGCGTCATCGGGGCAGAAACAGCGCGATTCTTCCGTCTCCGCTGCTTTCCTGTATTTTCGCTGCGGACAGCTTATCTAGGCATTTATATGGATTTTAAAAACAAGTTTATATTTAGACCGGTTTTCAGCAGACTGGCATGTAGGAGAGCTGTATTTGTTCTTCCAAGATTTTCCTTAGAGGAGCGGGTTACCCTACGGAGCGACTCTGTTATGGGTCGGTGTGAGACTCCCCTCCTGCTCTGTGCTTAATTGCCTCGAGTGCGAGCACGGGCAGAGGGCACGCAAGGAGCCAGGAGAGCTAAAAGGCAGCTGGTAAATGCTGCGAGGTCTATTATAGGCTGCTGCAGCTGGCATATGCTGTGGGCGGCTGAAATGCAGGCTTCGGAGGCACCGCGACTACCCTAAAATCTAGTTTTGGTATGTTCAGGTCCTCGAGGTCTAATCCAGCCTGACTCTCTTTGTTAGTGCACTGCAGAGCAACAGATTGTGTCCTGCTTTCTTCTGCGGCAGCGCTACCACTAGGTAATAACTGCGCCAAGTCCAGGGGCCAGGCGTAGCCTCAGCTGCCTCTTTATTATTTTTATATTTAACCTGCAGCTAGCCTGCTAGCCATTCGGAAAATAAATGAGATCAGGTTCTGCCATGAATCGGAGATTTGGCAAGTGGATAAATGGCTGGCTTTTAAAAGTGACATCTAGCTAGTGTCCAAAATGGATAACCTGGGGTGAAGGAAAGCTGTTGCAAGGGAGAGGTTCCCCTTAGGAGAGCGGGGTGGGGGGGTGCTGAGCTCCCGTGCTCAGAGTGGGGTTAATTGTCTTAATGACAAATCAGGGTCAACACGTTGTCACTCAAATGAGGAAGGTAGGTGGTGAAAATGTAGGGGAAAAGGAGAGGTTGTGGGGACTTGGCGTTTGCCTCTGTTACAAGGAAAGCTCCCCTCCAGGAAAGCCGAATAAAGGTCCTGTAGCACTCAAAGTCTGCAAATGTTTAATACTCTTTATTCAAATATATATCCTGCAACTACTAAAGTTCCTTAAGGATGACATTGGATTATTCTACTAAACTAGGAACAGCTGAGATGTATGAGTGTATGCTGTGGGCTCCTTCCACACTTTATACAGCATCTGATATATGGAGGAGCCACTTGTGCAGATGCGGTTCTTGGCAGAGACACAGGTTTGCCAGTTATTGTCTAGCTAGGAAAAATGTGCTCACAAAAAAGCAAAGATGGGCACTTCTTGTTCTTTGAATATCTACTCTTGTGTATGGAAGTCTTTCGACTTCCATAGAGAAAGCAAGGGATGTGCAAACCAGTGTTTTTATGTTTGAAATAATAAAGAGCCATGTCTGTGGTGGAGCCTGAAAGGTGGGATGCCCCTCGCTAAAGGTTCCTTTGAAAATAGGGAATGCTGGTCTTTTTCACTAAATCTGGGTGAAAATAATAAGATATTTGGAAGATACTGCACAGATTTTTGAGAGTGTTGAAGAAGTGGGCCCCTGGTCACCTCGCACGGTACTTCTTCACCCAGGGAAAGGCTCAGAAAGCTTTTTGGTTTCCTTGTGGTGTAAGGGTTTTTTTCTCACTCTTTGGAAGAACTGGAGTGAGCTCTGATATTTTAGAAAGGAGAGGTACTGAGTGGCACAAGTGTCTGCCTGGGCTGGTGGGCCAGTGTCAGTGCGAGTTGAGCAGCAAGAGCTTGTATCCCTTGGCTTGTAGCTGCCCGCCCCCCTGGACAAGTGTAGATGAGAAAAACAGAAAGAACAAGACATGGTTTATGCAGAAGGTAATAAAAAGTCCACTCCATTAAGAATATATATACGTGTGTATACACACACAGACACACACTTCATGTAGTGTGTATATATATATGTATACTTTAAAGCATATGTGTATGTGTATGCACACACACACACACACGCGCATATATAAAGGAGGCCATTTCCATCATCCATAAATCCCAAGCTTTGAGAGGGTAAATTCCAGGACTGAGAACAAATGTTTTTAATAAGTATAAATACTGAGGTAAATAGAGTATGGTGGCAAGGGTGTTTTAGCAAGGTTATTTTTTGTGTAATGGCAGTGTGTCAAAAATTAATATGAATGACCTTTAAGCATTGCAGCTTTAAAGCACACAGATTTGCTTTTCTTTTGCATTTCGCTTGGCATATGTGAGTACAGACAGAGAATATTTTTTTCTTTTCTTGTTTGTTCTGTACACACTGTTGCCGTATTATTGATTATTAGCCGTTCATGTTTATCACATAAAAAGACTCAAGTATGAGTTAATTATTAGAGAATGCAACTGCTGAACTTGCGTTTATATTTAGATTGCAGACAATCTCCTTTTAAACAAATAGATAATGCAAAGTGCACATTCTTTGACTTTTTGAGCATAAGCAAATATTACAATAATTTGTCCTCAGAGAAAGCAAGGGAAGCTTTTCTATATACATTTAGTTTTTCTTTATCATTTAAAAGAATAGTAATAACGATAACATATACAGATAAGATGGATTAAATACTTAATTGTGACTAATGTCTCTTCTGAGGATATAGTATATAAAAGTTCCAGTTACCCTCTTCACACTATTATGTAACTGGCTGATTAGAAGCACAAACTGAAGTATGCAATTTGCTTGAAAGATTATTTCATAAATAACTGCCATATTGACAAATATTTTGCTTAATGATGTAGTAAATGTAATTTAGAGTAAATTGATTAATTAATTGATTAATTGATTGATTAATTGTATCTGCACACTTTGTCTTTAACTTTATTACTATTTATAGCCTTGTGTACTACCAGATTTAAAATAACTGTATAACCAATGTGATATCACTCTGTGTGATGGGTCAGACTTTGAAAATATTCCTCCACTGTCATAATAAGCAGGCTTTAGTGGAAGTTATGTGTCAGGTGGAAACAAGGCTCTCCCCGGATCTTTGGATAGACACAATGAAATATTTCCAGAGCTCTCCATAAACATCCTCTTTTTGGTCTGTCTGCGGGAGACCAGGTCCCACCTCTTTTTCTTCCTAGTTAATAGGAGACTAAACTAGACTTCCATACCTGTAGGCCCAGCTTTCTTTAGCGTTTCTCTCAAATTGATCTATGTGTAACGGCTCCAGAGTCCTCTCCTCAGTCAGAGGTAGATACTTGTTCTCTCGTATCTCTCAAGTGTGTCATGGTGTGTGTAGGATAGCGAATACACTGGGAAAGTTATTACTTGCAGAAGTAATTCTGCATACCCTTACTCATATTATCAATGGAGCTACTTACATGAGCAAACTTAGCTATCTAACCCTAATACTTGAAATCAGGCTTAGAGACTTTAATTAGACATTGTATTTTCCCTTAAATAATTAGAAATGATAGAAAAAAAACATTTGTACTGCTGCATTTCCTTTATATTTCTCTGTATTAACTGGGAGTTCTGCCACTTGCTTAACTGTGCACAGGCCCAGGTCCCACCTTGTCTGTTCAATCTACTACTAAAAGTGTACTTTTCCTAAGACTGGAAAGCCTTCCATCATTCACATGATTTGATTACTGATGTAAATATATAATGGAATTGTTTTAATCAATCACAACACTTTGAAAGCATATGCCTCAAAGAAAAAAAGTATAAAAGTATTCCTCTTGAACTACTCGGTGCAGTATTCTGTTTGTTCACCCCTAGTTTTTATTACAGATGTGTCTCCTTGCAACACTGTTTATATATTTCTTGCAAATAGGAGGCAGGACTTTACGGATGTCTACAATACGCTTCTCCAGTTCTTCTTTGTTCATGTAGATGCTTTCTTAGCTACCATTTTTTTAAATTCACTCCAAATTTCTATGCTTGTATTTAAACCAGGTGACTATAATGGCCAAGGCACTAAAACTGTTGGCCAGAGTCTACAATCATTGCTCATACGAAGAAAGTTTTATTTGCTAGAGTAAGGATTACAGGGCTGCAGCCTAGATCCACAGAAATATCCAGTCATTAGTTTAAAAGTATGCATGTTGATGTCTTGCATGGCATGAAATTCAGTATTGCAGATGAGTGTCTGTATTCCAAGAAACCAGTGTGACTTCAAATGTTTTCCACTTCATCATCCTCCCATTCAGTGTGCTTCCAAACACTGAGTTACAGATCTTGTAAAACGATTGTCTGGGGTTGAGCCATGCTCTACAGCCGATTTAGCTGCAATGGGTGAAGCAATTACTATCTCCAGCTGTCTGCCTCACTCCACTGATGGAAGTTATAGGGTCCACTACAGGGACTCCAAACACACCTAAAATGCCATGGTTTATAGTTTAAGGTAAACTGCCACAGACTTCACTTTATGTGGAGGCACTGGATTATACACTGTAGCACAGCTGTTCATCCCAGAGAGGTAGTTAGAGCTTTATCCTTACTTTGCCCTTCGGTGCTTTTAATGGCACAGCTGAGGCTTGTGAAACCCACCATAGCAGATGGATGTTTGCGTCCCTTTGGGGGATCAGCTCCAGTGGTCCTCCTACATGGCAGAGAAGAAGATACCATAGACCATGGAGTTATGGGTTACAGTTCCTTATTCTGTGGCAGTTCAGAGAGCTGAAGACAAGCAAGGCAATTGGTAGAGTGTCCCCTGATTTTACCACAGTACATTTATGTCCTGTCTGTGGATTGTATTAGTGGCTGCACAGAAAAGGCAAGCCAAGCAGTTGAACTGCTACCAAAGCATTCCCCTCCACACTATCACCCTCTCAATATCCTGTGCAAAACTGCCTGCTGAACTGGCTCCTGCTCTCCTAAGAGCAATAGCATGTTCCTTAAGAAGGTTTACAATTTTGCTAGTGCTGCTTCTGTTTCCTTAATCTGTTGCACGCTTACTCTCTTTGCTCTGTGGTGCATCTTGGTACTTCTGTGATTCCCATGTTGTTTCACTGTAATTATCATGAGTCACTTCACATACAACAGGTGTGATAAGTTACTAAGCTGCTTCGGAAGTCAGCCCTTCCCTCTGCGTTATGGTGTTGTTGCTAGTTCTTATTCACACATGTACAAATGTGGCATTTAGACATGGCCTAAATTAAGTGTTAACAAATAAATCTCCTTTGTCCATTCAACAGTGGCAAGTATCTGTTTAAGACATAATTCTCCTTCCCTCACCTCTCTTTTGTACTTTATAGTGTGGGCCAGGCTCCAGCACACATGTTCGTACTCAATAGGTTACTTCAGAGGCAGCCCCATTCACTTTGATGACACTATTTATGGGGGCAGGCATTGCTCTGTGTGAACAAGGGTAGAGAATCTGACCCGTCTGAAGGCTTGCAATGGCTGAAGTCTGGAGTTAATCACATGATCTTAAACACAGTTATAGAATTTATTCCTGTTGTTGTCTTTTGTTATCATCCACTTAGAGCAATTAAATCACAGAAGTCCTGATTTACTAAAGCACTTGAGCACATGGCTGGCTCTAAAAGTGCTTAGGCATAACTTTCAGTGCGTGATTATATCCTAGTGAACTCAGTTTTGAAATAAAAAACCCTTAGGCACACGCTTAGAAATAAGAATATTCCTTGGCTTTGCCAAATAGAGATGGCTTGAAGGACGTGTTTGTTACTGTGTTGAATTGGGGCCTAATAAAGAACAGCCGTAGTTTTTCAGCTACAAACCACTGTGTATAAATCTTGGGGGCAGCAATGCTGAAAATAACAGCTATTATCTGCTGAAGTTTCAGTGCAACTATGCAAACTCAACTGCCTGGTTAACTAAAGTTTGGCTATATCCCCTAGCATTGTGTGGATATTTTGACATAACCTAGAGTCAAGATCTTTAAAATCATCCAGTATTCAACATTCTTGCATCTATGCTTTTGGTTAGGAAGCATACATGCACAGCCTGCCCTGAAGGCAGTCTGTTCACAAGTAGCCTGTTGGCCTGTGGCTTTCTATCATCTCTGTGCTATGTTTGGCAGCTGGTACCCTAGGCTGCTGCTACAGAAAACTCTCCCTGCTTCTGACTCAGGCCCTGGTTAACAGAAATCCACCCAAAGGCATTGAATGCTATTTTTCTCTTGCTATTTCCAAAGACTGTACACAGAACAACATAATAATCTTTAATGGCTGCTTCACAAGGCATATCCCAGGAGAATTTTTTGCTTAAATGAGGGCTGAATTTAGGGGAAAAGATCCTGATAGTCTCCTCCCTTTTGCAGCCAAGCTGCTGAACAGTGTTCTCCAAAACAATTTGTCGATCCTAAGCAAGGCGTAGGAGAGTTAAAGAAAAAGTCTTATCTTCTGCAAGATAACCAGCATCCTTAGTGCTTTCTAGTCTATGAAAACCAGGAAGGGGGTGGGGAGGGGGGGGATGTGGCTTCAGTCCAAAGGAAGCTGCACATCTGTGTGACTACAAACATGTAACTTCACATGGAAATAGGTTATTAGGGCTTCCATGATGATGTCTAGTGAATTCAAGGCAGCAATAGGAGAGAAGGTGTACAGCACTGCTTGCACGGGTGCAACATGCTGGAGTTGCTGCCTGTCTGCTATAGACCAGGTCCCCAAGAGCAATGTGAGCCTCATGTGATATACTGGACTTATTGCACAAACCCAAATCAAGCGTATGGTTAGTTCAGCTGAGATTACTGTAGTGTTAGTCCAGCTACAACTGTAGGTTGGCAGTAGAGTTGATCTGCATGTATGCTGTAGCCATTTTTATGGGGACATCAAGCAGTCTGGTCAGAGACATCTCTAGGCATTCAGAAACCCTTGATAAATGCACAAATGAAGTAGTGATAACAGGTTGGCTAAAGCCAGCCAAAGTCCCTGCCTGTTCTAGTTGAAGCAAGGACCAAGCGGATTAAGGTACTATTCAGAAGATAGATTTATATAGCACAGGAAGATTGTAGCTAGATGTTATTAT
The DNA here is from genome assembly GCF_036417845.1 of Apteryx mantelli. Taxonomy (NCBI): domain Eukaryota; kingdom Metazoa; phylum Chordata; class Aves; order Apterygiformes; family Apterygidae; genus Apteryx; species Apteryx mantelli. Next base: position 92,745,818 of record NC_089980.1, read on the forward strand.
GTTTTTATTAAAATATTTTTATTTACTTGGAGAGAAACTTTAGATGTACCAAATAAGTATTTCACTACCTATAACCATTCATCCCCCTGGAGATTTACATAAGCTGGTGTTTATCATAGGCATGCATTTCTGGAACTGTGTATGTGCTAATTATGAGCTGTTGTTAGGAGTATTGTCAAACACCATTACCAACCATTAAAGTATTCTCTTTTTTTGTGTTTTATAGAAGGTGTGGGGTCAGCTGTCATAGTGTGTTGGATGGTGCTTTAAGTTATGCTGAGGCCCAGTGGGTATCAAAATATCAAATAAAATGGAGTATTGTGCTTTATCTTACAGCCTCATGATATCTACTTTTCTTGCTATTTATGACTCCTGTTTTTTCAACATATACGCTTTATATATTATATGTCCATCAAAGCTTGATGACTGAGCCTGAGTGTGATGTGAAAAGAGCCCTAGAGCCAAGGGCACCCATCATAGGAATGGGATTAGGCTGAGGTAGAGGTTTGGCTGTGGGTGGGGAAAAGCTAGCAGGCACTCTAACTCAGGTACAAATAATGAAATGAGAAACCAGAATAGATTAATTTGCAAAAAACCCAAAAGCCATTTTCACCAAGTGACAAAAAAAGCATACAAGGCTTTGTTCTTCTTCCTTCCCTTTCCTCTCCCTCTTTTCTTACCTCCTCTAAAAATCAAGGAAAACAATATTCAGTAGAAAAGCATTTATTAAGTGTCATATCATGGTTGCTTGCCTTGTGAGCAGATGGCAGATAATGACCCTCAGGGACAAAGTACTGTCCTTGGCTAAAACTGAGGAACTCTAGACAAGTTAATTGAAAAAAATTTTAGGGATATTGTAGAAAAATCCCGCTTTAACTGAAGAGGGTAAAAGTTTTATGACAAGAAAGGACTAATCTGATGAAAACAAAAATAATCTACTGTAAATGTGACCTCTTCACCAGATGGATGTCATGAATCCTCTTGGACTCAATATGCTTCTTTACCATGGGGTCCACCTGTTTAGAAAAAGCTGGCTAGAATGATGGAGAAATATGTCATGAGGCATACAAATAGCTGGGTTTGTGAGAACTACATGGTGACTTTAACTGCTGGATATTAAAGGTGTGGGCTTCACATGGTGTCTAGGCAGTCTCTTGGAGAATGCTGGAAAGGAACTGGTGCCTGTGGTGCACATACACAGACATAAAGATGGACGGGAGTGAGATTCTAGAAGCAAAATTCAAGCAGTTAGTTGGAAGACAGAAAAGAGAAGTCTCTGTAGATCAGAAAATACAACTGGGAAGAGAAATTTAGAGTCACTAGAAATTAAGGAAACTTGGAATAAAGGAAATTTTTCAAGGAGGAACTAATAGAACTAATAATAAACCATTTTTCAAGAACACCATTTCTCTCAGAAAAACTATTCTCAGATCAGGTAGTTTACCAGAAAGTCTGTAGGGTCAACTGCAAGATATAATCCTTCTCAAAGAAGACAAAATCATCACAGAAAAGCTAGCTAATTTTTTTTAAGTAAGTTTTCACCTTAGGATCTTAGGTTCTCACAACAAAACCTTTAATTATGGAGTACATGGAGGATATGATCAAATCTAAAATATCAGTAATGTAACTTTTACAAGTTGTTGAAATTAATAACAACAGATTGTCAGGACCACTATTCACTGCACTGTTTTAAAGGAACTCAAGCATGAAATTGCTAAACTACTGTGGTGTACAGCGTAACATAAGAATAGCCACACGGGATCAGACACACACGGATAGTGACCATAGCAAATACTTTGGAAAGAGTTTAAAAATAGAACAATATGCAATAAAGCTTCCCCAGTACATTATCCTAGTCTTCAAGAAGTTCAAAGGACTTCCTAGACATAGGTGAGATCTTTGAATTCATTAGCTGGAAATGTTCATTGTTTTTCTTCTCCATGAATTTATCTGCTTACTTTTTGAAACCACGCATGCTTTTAGCAAGGAGTAGCTTAAGTAAATATGGTAAGAAAGGCTTCCTTTTGTTTGTTATGAACCTAAGACCTTTTAGTTTTTTTAATAGCCCATACTTCTGTTAGAAGAAACAGGTAAACAATTGTTTCCTGCTCACTTTCACTGTGCCACTCATAATTTACAGATCGTATTTTGTTCCCCTAGTCATTTCTTTTTCAGCCTAATGAGTCTACTTACCTCTTCCTCATAGAGAAGCTCTTCCAAGCCCACCACCCTTGCTGTCCCACTCTGAGCTTCTTCAGGTTTCCAGATGGGGTGATAAGAGCATACAATATCTGAGATTTCAGTGTAGGAGTGGTTAGTACATGGGCATGATGATGTGCACTTTCTTGCACACAGGCCAGTCTGTGTAATCAGTGACCTCTCTGCAATGTGGTGCATCCTTCTTTTGTGAAATTTCTCAGTGGTAAACATGAAACATAAATTAGAGGGTTCTTCACCAAAATGGAGTTTAAAGATGCTAACTAGTGGAAACAGGAAACTGAAATTAGTTTTTAAAGATCATACTTAAGTACCATGGAGGAGAGTGTCGTATGTGCCGCTAATAAATCAAAGTTCATAGCTACATAATTGTCTTTTGTAGCTCCTAAAGACCCAGAACTGTGACCACTATCCAGTTTGTGCCATGTTTCCAGTTGCTGTTACCTACATAAAAAAGATAAAATAATCAAACCCTCTTTAAACCTGCTTGGCCATTTCAGCCCTTTTACTTGCAATGAAAGGACAGAGCTGGTATGAGGGTCTCATCCTTAAAGGAATGCCTGGATTTTAAAGTAAAAACACCTAACATCTTTCATGGAAATTATAGGGAGTTCCTTTTGGTGCTCCTTATTGCATACCTGAATGTGCAGTGGGAATCTTTAGGATTTAGGAATCTGTTATTGATAATCTCTGCCAAAAAGTCAGAAGCAACTGCTCTTAAATCTTTTTGTCCAAGCATAATATATACCTATCTAGTGTGTTACTTCTAATAATTTCTGCGTGGTTAGGTATACAATAACAGTGGTATTACATGTATTCAATCAAGTATTTTTATTCATAGAATACTTCTCAAATTTATTTTAGCAGTTTAAATAAGTGAGTTTAATGTAGTGTTAGTCAAGCATTACAGTAGTGAAGGCTTAAGCAGATTAGAAATAAATGAATCCAATTAAAGAACACATCTGTGAAATTTGATATGTCATAGGCATGAATGAACTGTTTGCACAGCAACTGTAAAGAAATCATTAATGATTAACCATCTACAACAGGTTTAATCAAGGATAAATGGTATAGGACATATTTAAAAACATTTAGGTTTAATACATGAAGATTCTGAAATAATACAAAACATGCTTTGCATCAATAGTGACATGACAACCGGTCTCCGGAAATCTATTTCTTGTTATTTATGGCAGAGGTGTAGCTAGAGGCTGCAGCTGAGATACAGTTTAGCAACATTAGCTACCATATGCATTGACAGTGAGAGACCATCCCTTTTTAGAAAAAGCTTAAGTTTAATAGGTGAGATGGGCAAAGATGCTCCATGAAAGAAGTGTTCCTATGAGAAAATGTTGTTATCCTCATTTTTTAGAGCTGAAATTCAGATAGATTAAGGTAGGGATTCTGAGAAGTGATCAGTGCTGAGTTAAATTTGACCCTACACAAACTAAAGTCCCATTGGCTGCCTTGAGGGTAAGCTCAGGCAAGGCCTGAGTGCTTTCAAAAATCCCATGATATATGATTTGCCCAGTGTGACAATAATCTGCGGGAGAGTTGAGAACTGAATCCAAATCACCAGGCTACTAGGTCAGTGTCTTAAAGGTGTCTGTAGTATTCAAGGTATTATTTTTTAACATATGACAATGTAAGAAGAATGAGATAGAAAAGTCTACGCAGTATAACAGTAGTCTGTTGCACTGTTGTCAGCCTGGTTTTCTGTGAAATGGGAATAGTCTTATGTGAATATGTGAAAACTTATGTTTGTGCAACATTAATTCTAAAAGGAGTACTGTGTACATATATATGCAGGTACACTGAAGTGAGATTGTATTTGACGGAATGGTTGAAAAGGAGTAGTTTTAAGGAAGAAAAAAATTAGACTTTTAAAAGTCTCCTTTAATGAGCCTTTAGTTTATTCAGAAATTTTATTGTGAATATATATACAAATTTAAAGTAGTGAAAAACCCAAAATGATTACAAAGAAATCAATACAGTGGTTTAATCAAAGGTAGCAGTGTGGACTTGAGCCATGGAGTTCTGCAAGGTTAAACTTGCCCTCAGATAAAACATTGCACTAGGCTTCTTTCTTATGGTGGCCATCCAAATACATGTTAGAATACTTTGGATACTTTTAAAAAAGGCGTTTCAGGCTATACCTCTCTAATCCAAATTTCTTCTTTTTCAGACATATTCTAATATACATAAACCTTTGTAAACTGCTGTCAAATACATTGCTCCATTTAGCTTGAGTCACTGAATTTGTACCAGACATGACTTCTAGCCAGTTGTCTTTCTAGGCACCTTACATTTGGAATAAAGTGTTCTCTGTATAAATGCATGTTATAGAATTAAACTCAGGTCATCATATTTTATTTAGTTTATTTAAAGCATTTTTCTCAGTGTTATATGTAACTAAAGATGATCATTATCTTTATATATATAATTAGCCTAGGATATCTTAGGCATTTTATTTACAAAGAATAATAAATCCCTAGAGCACATTTTAGTCAAGCGAATCTAGTAAATACAGTAAAGGTAAATACAGGGAACCACAGGACCCCAGAGATGGTTAGACATGTGGTTGGGAATGACAGACTGTACCTTCAGACTGCTGAAAACTCTGCTGCACCATGATTATCTAGAAGCCAGAATGTTTTATTTAACTCCAACTGACAGTTAAATGACTGCACTCTCAGACAAGAAGCCAATCAGGGAATATATAAAATCTCTCCGACAGTAGCTGTTAGAAAATCTCCTCAGGCATCTATGGTAAATGGTCTGTATAGGAAACTTCATGCTTCAATTTTCCTGAATGTATCAAATGATTTAATTAAGCTTTCTGGTTTGGATTGCTCTGTTTTTAAAAGCAAATACAGAAACATGATACCATGTATGTGAATCTCATAGTCGGAGGAGTCATAAACTTTGACTCAACAAGATGTAAACAGCTACTATTGCTTATGCTATTTATGGGGATAAATAGGTGCCCAGAACTCAATGAAGGGATCCAATATACAGATCTCATAGTTCTCCAAATAGATGCATTGGTTAACATTAAGAGTGTTAAGGATAAACAAATACTTTCTGGAGAGTCTTTCCAATTACTTTCGTGAGTAGTAGGTCAGGCTATATGGGACTTTTCAATCAAGAAATTTTCAGAAAGAGGATCACTATCATCATCCCAATTACTGATGGAAAAACTGAGACAGAGTATCTCTGAGGTCACACAACTGGACGTCAGTGCAGTTTCATAACAAGCAGTGAGGTTTAACATTTTTTTTTCACTTCAAGCTAGTGTCCTGACATTTAGCTTCTTGTACAAGCTAAGGGAAACCTCCTCGTTGTGACCAGTTCTGGAAGATGCTAAGGGGATTGCGTACACTCCTCCTGACAAGTCTCGTGAGCAGACCGAGGCCTCTGTAAACATTTCTGAGACACATTGTACATGAACAGAGGACACAGCAGATGAGGAAACTGTCTGTTTTGTTGTACCATCTGCTGATTTAGAAAGTCATGAAGATGACAAACAGCCAGAATCTGTTCTCTTTTCGTTCATCTGCTGAATGGAGCTCTGTTAACATTGCATGAGCTGGAGTGTGAAAATGTTAAAAGTTGCAGGCATTGTTTAAAAGTAGAGGAATGATATATTGCAGTATTGTGGTCAGACATGCATGAGGAAGTGCCAGACTTTTACCACCTTCATGGCTGTTTTTAACTAATTGCAGGAACTCAGTGAAATAGACTGAACATTAATGACAGTAACACTTTCAGTTTAATCTCATGATTTCTGTTCATTAGTCTGTGTAGACAGTCAGAAAATCTGATCAAAATAATTTTTTGATCATTAACCAAAATAAAGGCAGAAAGCATTAAGAATTCTCTTTTCAAAAATTTTTCATGTATAACTAGAGGAAATGATGAATATATATTACGAGTTCAATAGAAATAATAGTGCAACCAATTAAAATTACACCTTGCTTTCTTTTGTATGGAGCAATGCTTTCTAATTTTCGTTAGTTGTGTGAATGATTGTACTTAAGATGTAGGAACTTGTTGCATTTAGATGACCTAAAGCTTTTACATTCAGCTTGTACTACATTAATAATTACCTTAATATGTGTAATGAATGATATAGGTATAGGTTATCCAGTGTTTGTCAGCATTAGACATCCATTTGATGCCTTTTTATCTTTTATTTGCTATGATTTCCAGTGAAAATATGATCATTACATATTGTTCAAACTATCAATTGAGAGAGATTTGAGAATAAGAGTAAGTTCTGTTTCCCATCATATATTGGTGTTTTGATTGCTGCTGGAAAGACTGAACTGAAATACATTACTAATCTAATGCCATAACTCCATGTATGAAAATTGAATTTCTGTGAGTCTTCTTTAAGGTGTCTAAATTTAGTGTTTTTTGATGCAACAAGATACACTATAAATATCTGTCTCTTCATTGGGTATCTGTCACTCAGTCACTGCATATGTGGCTTATTCTTCCTTCTGGCATGTTGTGGCATTAAGAGGTGAAAAGGAGCTTTTCCTTAGGCCTTTTGCAGAGTTTTCCATGAGCTGAGCATTTTTTTTCTTTTTCATTGAAGGTTGCTGCTTATGCTGCTTATGATCATACATATACAAGAATAACTATTCTTGAGTCTGTCTGTCCTCCTCCTTAGGCTTTTTTGGTTGAATCTGGATATTTATTCTTCACTAATGGATATCATTATTTTACTCCTTCCACTGGATACATCCTGTTCAGCCGCTCTTGCTATTTGAAAGCATTTTTCAGAACTTAAGTTCTCTTCTGTTCCATGGCCAATACCATCTCTAAACAGGGAATTTTAATATCTTCAAAACTATTTGTGCCATTAGCTCTGTAATGTTCTTGCTTTAGTTTCTAGATTTTGATTAAAGTAATCCCAAACAGCCCCCCATCACTCCAAGAAACACAACTATAAAAAGCCCAGCACATCTCTACAGTTTTAGTTTGTTTGGGCCATACTGTGTGTCAAGAACATCTGTCACTTATTCCAGTGTCCCCAACATTATTTCTAGTACTAATGACTCACTCTCTCCTCATCTTTTTTCTTCCAACAAGGCTGTATAAAATCTCTGTCATTTTCTCTGTTTCTTGGTGAGGTCTTTCCACAGGCTCAATTGCTATGTTTGTGCATGCTTCTGTTGTTTGTTGAAAATACAAAATTTGTGGTATTCTGAGGCTCCTTCACTGTTTTTTTCCTGGTCTACCTGTTAATCAACCTTTATCTCTTCCTGAAAATGTCATTAGGCAAACTGTGGCCACTGTGTTTCACATTCTATATTTTGTGTTTATAATGGGCACTGGAAGAGCCAGAAACAGGGCATGGGGTAGAAATGCTTCCAGGAGTTAGATCTGAGAAGAAAATGGGAAACAGCATTTTGTAGCAATTAGAGTTTGTGCTTCATCTTCTTGTTTCCTTTCACTTACAATGAAATAGGGTAATCCAGTCTGTAGGTGACTGATACATTGACCATACTGGCCATATTCTCGTCTGGGAGGAAGGGACAAGCTAGAAGAGAAATAATATGTATTTGGAAGCATATGCTACCAAAAGCATATGCATCCAGGTTTTTTGAGGAGTCAAAGAGGACCTTGAATTTCCATGCAACTGAGGAAAGAATGGCTGTTTCCCATCATAAAAAGGTGGAGGTCTTCAATGTGTTTCCCTTTGCAAAGAAGCATCACTTTGGTCTTGTCTGGATTCAGTTTGATCCATCTGTTCTTCATTTAAGAGCTAATTTCCTGTAGTTATTCTGATGTTTTATAGTGATGATAGTTGCATCAGAAAATGAGATAAATAGTAGACTGTCAGCAACATACTGTTAGCAATTGAACACATGCCATATCACTCTCTCTCTCAGCAGTCTCATGTAGATAGATGTAGATTACATGGATCCCTGTGGGATCCTGAAGGTGAGGACCTTGATGGAAGGGGCTTGTATCCATCACCTTTGTTTGAATTACATGTAGAATATGAGATCCAGTACTACTGTATCACTGAGGCTGTATAATAGAAGACTCAGGTGTCTGAGAACAGGAATCGGGAGATTACAGCACCATGGTTGGCGGAAGCTCCATAAATTCCTCCAGGAAGTTGACAGAATTTCCATCTGTAGTTTGTGTACCACTAGGAGCCCTGGTTCCTCTAGTCCTCTGCCTCACCATACATATGGATATACTCAAACGATTTCATTTCTGGATGGAATATCTTCTGCAGCTGACACCGAGACCACAGGACCCTTCCTCCATGTTTTCTTTTCTTTCTTTTTTTTTTTTAAAATACTTCTGGTATTTGTCTTGGCCTGTTACTAGTGGTGTTCTGGTATCTATCTTGGCTCTTCTGAGGGGCAGCCGTGCTAGGATAGGGTTGTGATGGTATTGAATCATGTCTCAGTGATGCAAAAAAGTCCAGGTGTTTCATTTGAAAGGAGACTACAGATGTGTTTTTTTTTCTTAGATAAAACTTTGCATTCAGCAGCAAGAAATTCAATTTGTTTTCTTTTTATCCTTTATTTAATGATGTTACTGTTTAAGCAACTAGCTGAAAATACCAGCTTTTAGTGTTTATTCTAATGCATGGTATTCTGGGAAGGCAACTCCTAGTGATAGCAAGGATTTGAAAAGGTAACACCTAACAGCAATTCCCTTAACCCTAATCTTAAATTAAATTAAATTATCTGTAACCTTAACTTTAAATTCCCATAGCTTAGAAGCCATGTACAGCATAGTCTACAAAACTTGAATGCCTAGCCCTTAAAAAGGTATTAACAGTGGACAAATGGTGTTGAAGTATTAGATTGTGGTCTGAATATTGAGATGGCATTTCTTCCAATTTTTAAAAATTCTTTCACTAACATGAGAAAGCAGCAGCCTGTTACAGGATGGCATGCACCTGAGATAGGTAGGTAATGGCAGGGATGCAATACTATGGGTTGTCCAGCAGAAAGGGAGGCAAAAGAGTCAGTAGGATAAAAACATATAAACAAAAAACAAAATCTGCTCATGTCTATGAGGTTGTGAGCATCTATCTGCTTAGTTTTGGCTCTGTGTTAATTCTACTTATAATCAAGTTTTCATGGGGGATGTGTAACTCAGGATGAGAGCCATACTGTTTTCAGGACTATTGATAATACTTCATGTTACTTTAGTAGTTAAACATAAAAACTAATTGACATTTTTTGCTTTTGATGTTTTGTATTACATAATGATAATTTGGTAGCACTCAGTTGTGCTCCAAAGCACTCAATGCTTTGCTTGTCAAGTGAAGGGGGGGTCTGGATGAAAACCCTAAGGGTAAGCACTTGAAAGATTAATGGTTTCAAAATGCATAGATGAGCCTTATCTGTCAAACAAGCCAAGCCGAATACCCATATTCAGATGCTTTTACTGCAGGCAGGGTATTTGAAATGCAAATACTATAGCAGAGGCCCATTTCTATACAAGCCAAATTTGAAGAAACAACTTTGTTAAGAAGTAATTTTGTATTACAGCCATTAATTATATTTAGCAAATCTCTATCCACTATAGCCTGGAAGCAGTGTAGTCAGCACAGTTCTAATGACAGTGACTCATTTCCGTGTGTTATATATACATGAATATATATATATACATTGTCTGCATTGCCTAAAAAACTAAGCCTTTAAGAAGGAATCTGTTCTCCCAACAGATTTGTTGCTTATCAGGTACAAACAAATTTTAGTGTAGAATTGGCATAAATTGATTTGTCTATTCTGCAGGTTTATCTATGTAGCTGTCCAAAGATTCATCCTATTTCATTTTGTTTCAGTCATTTATCAAGTTATTCTTTTGGCCATGGTATTTGTCTGAAAGAGTTTTAGTGTACTAAGCTGCGATATGCTTAGATTGTGGTGCAGTTCCTTTCTAAAAAAATTGTTAGACTGACATGACTTACATCAATACACATGTGATTATAGAGCAAGATATCATTGCTAGAGCTGGCTAAACAATTTATTATTAATATAGTTCACTAAGGACTAGAATGAATCTTTAGATGTAGACAGAGTGGGGTAATGTGTGAATGAATACATTGCCTCTTTGACCGCATACATGCATCAGTGAAGCATTTTTGTTCCCTTGCTCTCCTACATTTCTGTTGATTAACACAAAGGAAGAGAAAAGCCACGAATCCTTCTCCCTTTCTTCCAGGTAGGTAGGTCAGGGTGAAACTCTAGCTTTGCTCTCTTTTGATAAATCATTGTCAGAATAGGTTCCGTATGAGTACATGAAAGCTGCAGCGCTCATTTCTTACTCCCCTGGACATCAGCAGACATGCAGATGTGTGCAGAAGGGTGCAGGCCAATGCATATGCCCTTGTTTCGGTTAGTAAGACATTGTGAATAATGCCAGTTTTTCTTACTTTTATGTATTTATTAGAAAGTTGGAAGAAAGTAACACTGATCTTTATGAACTGTTGCTATTCCTAGCTCCTCCTAGGTATTTTGTGAGTGTGTGATTGACCATTTAAATTACAGGATTTTTATTTATTTGTTTTCTCTCACTGGAAAGGTCTTTCAATATAAAAGGCTCTTCCAGTAGAAGAATAAAGGCTCACATGACTCATAGAAGGATAAAGAAAGATTCACAAATTTGCCACCAGTTTCCTGAACAACTTGCAAATAATGAATAATATAATCTTAAAAATTAAGTGCTTTCCATAAAAAAATATTTTTTTTCAATTTATTCAGACATCTGTACATATGGGCTGTTTTACACACACACACACACACACACACACACACACGGTAAGTTTGTAACTGTGCAGGTAAAGAGTTATCAGGAAAAAGTATCCTATTTACTGCTTAGCTGTGCGAACAATGCAGAACTGTATTCTATTTCCCAGAAATTCCCATCCCATTGTTTTTGTTACTGAAGAAAGTAGCTCAGGATGATAACGGATGCAAAAAGTGATCATATTTTCAGTATAAAAACAGTGCTATTTTTTAGTAAGCTATGCTACTTAAAAGTGTTAGAGTGATGTACTGGCTTGCTCTGGATGTTTTTATCCTTTTTCCTTAAAATATCTTTTGTTTGCACCTCCCACTAAGAAGGAAGGTATGTTTCGCATTAAGATATGAAGTGAGTTTGTTTTTCACTTTTGCCTTTTATATAGGGATACTGAATATAAAGGACTACAGCTCTCCTTGGATCAGGTCACAGCTACCAAGCCGGCATTCTCATATGCAAATTCAACTCTGACCATAATGGATAATAGAAAGGGAAGCAAATCTCGCCTCTCGAGCACAAAGTCAAAATCAAGGACATCACCATACCCACAGGTAGCTGTCTTTGAAAAATAAAATTCAGTCTTTTTGAATATCTTGATTTTGACTGATACTTTAACCAAGTAATTAGAATGGGCCAAAGAACATGTTATTTAAAGGGAAAGAGGATGACAGGTTATAAGATCTTGAGACATGAATATGTTTCTTTAAACTGTTTCTAAAAAGTTGGAAATGTTTATGTTTCAGCATGCATAATAAATCATCATCAACAACAATAACAGCACAGGGCTCCGAGTTAATGAGGAGCCGACAGAAGGACAAGTAAAAATGTTCATTTTGAAATACTTACTTGGTTTGAGAGGACTGTGAGTTTTGCCATTTGAGAAAAATTCTTGTTTTTCCTTACTCTTTAATAAGTTTGTCTTATCCAGAAAGTTGCCAAGTGTTTGACAGCAGATTAATATTGAAATGTTAGTCACAAGAAGTGAATTTTGAGGAGGAAAAGGACAAGTTAGCTTGCTGAATGAGAACAAGAAAGCTCTTCCATGTACAAAGCTTTGAATGGCAGAAAGCACTAGTAGGTGGCCATTGATATTAGTAGACTTTAATTTCTCAGATTTCATATTTATGCCTAATATTTTACAAACATGTCCCTGCTTGTAGAATGAACCAGACTTGATTGGGTCTCTGAACTGGAGCTTATGTAATTTGTTTAGACAGCTGATTTCTGCGGACGATGCCACAGCATTTGCATACTTACACTGTTGACAGTTTTGCTCAAAGAAATCGGGTTTGTTACTAATCATTGTGTTTACTAAATAATGATACAAACCTCAGAGGCATAGCTCAGTGGAGCGATTCCACAACATAGTGGACATAAATGTATGCCTTCATGATGTAACACTGAAGAGCAAAATATTTTTAAAGAGGGCAAGTCAGTATTTGGCCCATAATGACCTTAATGACTAGAGTTTCTCTGCAGGCGTAATATGTCCTAAACTGACTTCTTAAAGTGTGGAATGTGAGCTCATACTAAAGTGCCTAAATTATTTCCTTGTTTTTTTGTTTTTCCCCCCAAAAGCACCAAGGATAAAAATCTCTGTTAAATGACATCTGCTTTTAGTAGTGAGACTATTTAACTGAGCACCTAGATGAACTCAGATTCTTAATTTGAAGCATCTAATTTTGCCAGAGATTGTTATGGTTACTGTTGTTTAATCATTTATTCACACACATTTCTGTGGGCTGTTAAAAAATAGCCTTTCCTCTTGAATGTTCCACAGCAAACAATTGTAATAAAACCACTTTAAAGAATTAAGAAAGATACCAATGCTTAATTCTAAATTGTGTTTATACTGTATTTAACTGTCCTTGAGTTTTTGAAACTACCATTTATTTCCCATTTAAAAGTCCTCATTAACTAGCAGAACAATCTCACTTGAAGACTTGTTATCCACCCATATCATTCACCTTCTGAAATTGTGACTTTCATCTGTGTCACTTTATTCTCTCTGCCACCAGAAAAACTCTTGAACTAGCACCTTTACAAGAGTGTGGTGTGGAGGCTGTTGGTTTATCAGGGGTTGTTGTCTGAAAGCTTTGGCTGTTTAGTCTCTAGTTTCATTTTGCATCCTCATTACCAGCTGCCTGGTAGTAAAGTCACAGATTTCGTCTTTCATAAAGAAGCAGCAGTGCTAGTTGCCAATCTCTTGAAAAATGGCCATACCGTTCATTGTAGCACATCACCACAAGCAACGCTGGCAGCTTGGCTTTGCATCCCTCTCATCCTTCTCAACCACTGAATAAGCTGTTGAAAGACTAAGAAAAGCTGTTGTAAAGAAAATACAGCAGGTGGTATTGCCTGTGTCCCTCAGCCTCCAGCCCACATAATTTGCCAGTCAGTTGTGGAGAATTATTTGACTCAAAAGCCACGGTTGGAAAGTGAGGGTATGGGTTTTGGCTTACAAACAAGGTTGGGTTTTGGTGGGGGAAGGAAGCAGGAGGTTTATTAGCAAAATAATGGCAGTGGGCAGAGGCATTTCTCAAATTTAAGGGCACCTAGGAGATTTTAAATTTATGCACTTTCTTCCTTTTTTTTTTTTCTTTTCCTCTTAGCATTTACTTTGCTTCTTCACTCTTGAGGAGAAAAGAGAATCATATGCTTTATTGGGTGATGACTGAGAATACACTCCCTTGCCAGCTGTGTGCCCCTAGGATAGCTACATGAGATGTGAACTGTAAGAAAAACAGAGTTAATAAATTTCAGCTGAATGTTCGCTACTAGGGCAAAAGGGGGATGTTTTGGTCACCTAACACAGTATTAATGTTTTTTTCTCAAACCATATGCTAAAGCAGGCATACTATTATATAGCATTTGTAGACTCTGTAATCAAAATTGAGTTCAATAAATTGGAGGTGCTGGTCAGAGTCTGATTAACGCTAACTGACTTTAGCGCAGTTGGCTTGTGGGTTCACAACCTGTCCCAGGCACTGGAAGGGTGAGCGGAGAGGAGATCAACTCAGAATTCATCGCGCAACTCTAGGGTTTGCCTAAACACATTGAAGTCTTCTTCTGGTGGTGTCCTACCAGAGAGGTGGAGGGTTGAAAGCAGAGGTGAAAAAAATGGGAGAGATGAAGACTTGATAGGGATATGTAGAAAAAGGAAATTGTGAGTTGGTTAAAAGATGTCTGTAATCTTCCCCCATAATAATAGTCATTGTGAGGGGCTCCCAAAATCTAGCCCTGGACCTCATTTATTTTGTGTTCCTAAAAGCTAGACCTGGACCTCATTTATTCTGTACACAGGAAATAGCAACAAGATTGGAAAAACATTTTAATTGTGATCATCTGAACAACTGCTTTGGAGTTTAATCTCCCATTAATGTGATCGTTTAAAGAAAATATTTAAAATTGTCTGTTGTCTTCCTCTAATGGAAATGTTTTATGGTTAGATCTGGATAAATTTTTATTGCTTCATATCTCATCTTAGTTCTTAGATAAAGATATGTATATGATATGCATGCATGCAAACAAGGATATACTCAATATCTGTTGAGTGGGGGTTGGTGTGTTTTCAGCATGCATTTATTTTTGGAAGTAACAGCCTCCTTTAGTAGGCGCATATTAATAATTGCTAATTTACCACACAACTGATATTGGAGGTAAATATATAAATTGATTTTATAGCTACTTTAAAAAATAATCTGTATTAATTCTGCAGTCTGCCTCTATTCAGACGTATCACCCACTATTTGAAAGAATGGGGTAAAGATACCAGAACCAGGCTGAATTGTAGTCAGCCTTTCTTTTGTTTATCATTTCTTGCTGTAGCCTAAAGCTTTGGCAACTTCCAAAGTATTCAAGAGTAAACATAACTCCTGATCTGGTGAAGAGTCACCAGCAGTGGGGGTTATTTTAATGGACATGCTGTATTACTTTAATCTAAGCCTTTCACCATCTGTTCTGCCTATAATAGTGAATGCAAAAAGAACATATTTTACATTTCAGGATTACATTAGTAAAAAGTAAGATAAAAGTGATTTAAAAGCATGCATATGTTCTTAGTACAATGAACCCGCATCTGTGATGTTTTTTCTCATGGTTAAGACACAAATCAAGGGGAAAGCTGCTAATGCTGATGTAGTGGAAGTTTTTCATGGAAAAGAGGACTCTATTCTGAGATGGTTTCACTATATATTTAATGTTTATATTGATAAAAACCTGAGAAGGCTGCCAGAAAATTATATAACTGTAACGTCTATTGTTTGAACATCTGGCATTGTGTGTGGAGCAGGCTGATGTTGCTGTGTATGACAGGATGAGTGCTCAGGCCAGTGAGACACCTGTAGGAATGAAAGGTCAGGTAAAAGAAAATAACCCGAGAAATATTACAATTGTTTACTGGCCTAATACATTTTTATGGCCTCTCTTAAAGCAAGCTTTTCTTAGCCATGTAATTGATATTTTCCTGTTTCCTTGCCCCCTTCAGCCCTTCCGAAGCTTTTCTTGGAGTAAAGGGAGCATCAGTGATGATCAATAACCCCTTTCGGTGTCAGTGCTAATCTTGCTGGTCCGTTCTCACCGGAATGGTACATGGAATTAGCACTTTGGAAGACATTTCTAGTATCTGGAGTTGCCAATTCAGTTTGCAGGAATGAGTTGGAGAATCATTTAATTTCTTTGTTGTTGCTGTTTATGCTGGAAGATGATTCAAAATCACCTGAAGTGATTTCAGGCATTGCCTGTCTAGAAGTTGTTCTTCATCTTGTCTTAACTTCTGTCTGCTGATTAAACTAGACTTTGCCAAAAAAAAAACCCAATAAATTTTACCAGAGAGGAATCAGACAGCAAAAATTAGCAGAAAGGAAAGCATTTCTGGTGAGGCAGGACTGGGCTGCTTACAAAAAACCAATACTTTCACTAATTCTAATTGGCTAGAATTTTCATTAACTCTAATTCTGTTCCTGTGGTCTTTCATCGCTTGACATATGGGAGCCTAATTCTAACTTGAGAGATAGGGTTTCCACTCCCATTTCAGCAGAGGAATATCTTTGATCATCCTTTCGTTTCTCCCCCCGTCAGCATGTCGCACATGCCCATATTTGTATCCTCCACCTGTCAGAGTCGGGTTCCCAGAAGAGGCAGTGGTAGGACAGAAGCAGCAGAGGCAGCTTGATGATGCCAAATTGAGATATGATTAGCTTTAAAGGAATTAGGAATATTTTTGGCCTATGCCTGCTTGTGTTCTTCCCTAAGAATAAGCAGTTGTATCAAACCTCAGTAGACAATGTGGGCCACAAGCAACTCACTGTGTTAATTTAATTCTGCGCATGGCCTGGCAGCTGCCACAGGCCAGATCTCAAATAATCATAATTGACATCAAGTACAAAGAATATGCATGAAGTATTGTTGGTCTTGACTACATGGTTATATGACATTACATGGTGCATTTCTGACAAATGAACACATAACCTTTGAAATGGTCTCCCATTCTTTAAGAAAAGTGTATGAAGGCCCTATGCAATTGAATTCTTTGTGGTTAGGTCCAAGACAAAAAAAAAAAAAAAAAAAAGAGCAGTTTTTCAGTTATATGAAGATGTTCCCTTCAAAGGAAACTAAGTTGGACCTTGAAGTACCCTTAGGGACAGAGAACTGGTGGAATAATATCTATTAGACTCATGAAATTTAGAATTTTCAGTTTGAAAGAATCTTGACATTTATTATCATGATAAATGATCAAAAAATTGAAATTTCAGAAAAATATTGTTGAAAATGAATTTTATTTGTCTGCCTCATGAAAGAAATGCACACTATCAGTTTTATTTGTAATACAAAAAAGTAACTTTAAACTTTTTTGTACTGACATTTATGTTATATTATCTTATATTTCAGTTTAAGTAACTTTTTAAATTAAAAAAATCTTGTTATAAAAACCAAATCTGAAAATAGTGCTAAAATAATTTTAAAAGTAAGAGGAGATACAAAAGTAGTTCTCCTTTTGTGAATTTTCTTTTTTTAATGTAATTGAATAGTTAAAACTTTGTTGATCATTTCTAAATTTTTTCAGTTGAAACCCTAATTTTGTCTATATATTTTTGTTAGAAGGTTTACAATAATTTAGTCAGCATTTATAAAGATATCTTTGTGATTAGATAGTTTGGAGACGTTAGTTCTGAAGGGATAATAGAGAAGTTATTTGTTCTAGTTGGTCACTATGATGGTTGAATAAAGTTCCTAGTTAACTTGCACTGAGCTGATGACATTTAAAAGAACTTTTCTGTGACTCTGTAACTATCTTACCTCCATCTAAAATCAGATTTATCCTTTTATCTCTAAGACCTTGGGATGAACTGGGTGGTACTAGCTTGCTTGTCTCCTCCATAGCTATTTGTAGGTTTTTTGCCTAGTGGGTTTTCTTTTGAGAACACTTAACAAAATATAATTTCAAAACTGCAAAGCCGCTGTCCTTTCTTGCTTTTCTTTAAATAACCTATCTTGTCAACAAACAGTATTCACAAATATGAACCGGAATACTGAAGAAACAGCCAATTAAATGCCAAAACACAAGTAGTTCCACTACTGCTGTTGCACAGATGGTTTAAGTTTCTGTAAGTCAAACATATGGTCAGTACTTTCAATTGGTAAGTGCATAAAACCTTGATCCTGGCTGATAATGAGGAGTTTCATAGCAACTCAATCAAATGAAAAGGAAGGTAAGCTTATGTTTGCAGGAGAGAGGCCTAATACCTATTGAAAGAAAAGGCAGAGTGGGCATCTGGAAGGTGAGTGATAGAATGGGAGAATTCCAAATTTATATGTTGTAATACACTGATTTGTGATACGAATATGCAGTACTGAAGAGGTGAGCATGTACAGCTTTGGTCTCACCCCAATCCATAATCATGGGTGAAACTGATTTAAAAATGCTCCACGAATTTTGACAGCACCAATAAATAAAAAGATTAAAAAATGAGATAGCTAAATCCTAGGAGGTTTAATAAGCATTCTTTTTTTCCCCAGAAACTATCCAAAAGTCTGAAACACTTATTATGAACTTCTAGAAATTTATGAAATTTAGCTTAACCTTTACAAATGCTCATGCTTCTATTCTGTCTGCTTTTCCAACTGCCTACTAGCTTTCTTCTTCTGTGCGCGGAGTGAGGCTAAATGCCCACTCCTAGTGCTTTGGCTAGTGGTCCCCTTTTCTGGCAAATAGTCTCTGGATTTTGCTTCTTCCCACATTGCAACAGAGCTGTGATTTCAGCTTCCTACTGACCTGCCATCACTTTGGAGCTTTACTCTGTAGTAGTGTTGGGAGTCCCAGGACCTACAGGAAGCTTTCTTTTCCCTACTAATAGGAGGAAAGAAGTTCCAATATACCACCCCAGGTAAGAGAGAAAAACATATGGAAAACTTCTTTAGAAAAAGAACTTGCAAACACACTCAGTTTCAATTTGATATGAGAGAAGGTACTGGGAGTGTTATTTCAATCCCTCTAAAAAGCACTTTGCAGAGGAGCAATGGAGCACCACTGCTGAACAAGCACTAGCTTTCAAAGCAGTAAGGAAAAACCTGGAAATATTTAAAAAATATTGAATTACAACATTGATGTTGGTGAGCCTAGTGTTACACATCATAAAGGAGATGGCTGTTAAGGGTTGACATGGGATGTTTTAGACTTTCATGAGGTCTGTCCTGTCATCTGCAAGCTCATTACAGAGTGTTATACATGAGAGGACTAGGAGTCCCATGAGAAGATAAAGACGTGTGAGCACGCTCGCAAAAAACGCCCCCTCACATGCACACTCCCTCTGTCTTTTCAGTTGCTGATTTCACCCAGGCTTAGTAATTTCCCTGCTTCTTCTTTTGTTTTGCAGTATTCTGGCTTTCACACTGAGCGATCTGAATCTGACCACGAGAGCCAGTGGGGTGGGAGCCCCCTGACTGACACCGCTTCTCCGCAGCTCCTGGAGTCTGCGGACAGGCCGAGCTCCCAGCACCACGATGTCTCCTGTGCCTACCGGCAGTACTCGGACCGCAGCGCGCTCTGCTACGGCTTCACGCTCGACCACTCCCGGCTGACCGAAGACAGGCATTTCCATACACA
Source organism: Apteryx mantelli (assembly GCF_036417845.1). NCBI lineage: Eukaryota > Metazoa > Chordata > Aves > Apterygiformes > Apterygidae > Apteryx > Apteryx mantelli. The sequence goes on from NC_089980.1 coordinate 92,764,926, forward strand.
AGCCTGTGAAGGGGGCAGGTGTGAAGCGGGCAGATACTTCCTGGGCACGCCGCAGCCCGGAAGGGAGAGCTGGTGGGGCTCTCGCTCAGCGTTGCCCCTCACAAAGTCATCCCCTGAAAGCAGGGAAGCGTATGAAAACAGTATGCCCCACATAACGTCCGTGCACAGGATTCATGGTAAGAGATAACACGGATTTGCAGAAGTGGCACCACCCCAAATACAGCAGCAGTTTCAAAGTCATGACACAGAGATGCAGCTGCTTAAGTGCATGGGAGATAAAGGGAGAGACTCTCGCTGCAGGGCCTTGTCTCAGAGTTCGTGTGTATGGAAATGAGGAGTACCTACAGTTCAAGATGAGTTTGACAGTCTGGTTTCCATACAGTAACTTGTTCTATATTTTTTAATCTGTGAGATTAAGGTAGGAATATCTGATTGGTGAGATCTTAAGGAAGATCTTAAAAATGTGAACAAAATTACACACTTAATAGAAGTGTGTTTTTTCTTTGACCTAAAACCAAACTAGCCTGGATAAATATATGTAACACAAAATTTCAGTTAGAATTAAATCCATCTGGATATTAAAAAAAAAATCTTTAAAGGGTTTGAGAAATTATTTTCTTATTTTAATCTTCTGAATATTAGGAGTATTTGCTGGTCATGTCTTGGACTAGAAGAGTATGTGCAGAAAAACATTAAGAAACTTGTTCTCTGAATAGTCTCAGCCAGACTGAAAGGAAAAGTATTAAACTTATTTCTTCAGATTCAAGATGTTTAGATAAAGCTCACATACATATTCATATGACTGGGTACTTATTCAAATGAGTTCAAAAGAAATTTAAGATTATCTATTACAATTTACTAGGGACTGCCTAGTTTCATGTGAAAACTAGTAGAAATGATCTGGTGAGATATATTCTGACAAACTTGGACTAGTTTAGGTGGTTGCATGTTTGGGGGGGAAGAAATGACTTTTTTCTGCAGTGGTTATTTCTAGACCATGTAAGATTTGCTATTTATTTTTATTTAAAATTGGCAATTCAAATAAACACTTATTTTTGGTTTCTGATGTTTATCCCCAGCTATAATTTTTAGTCAGCTTGAGCTGCAGTGTTTTCAGCACCAAGCCTGCAGCCTTGCTTGGTGTCTGGCAGGTTGCACAGGACATCTTCAGAGGCTGGTGCTGATTGAAAATTCACAGGGAAAGGCTGATCTTGGGTTTGGGTAGACTCAAAGGTCCTTGGGTTTAAAGGGTAGGCTGGGAGCTGAGAGATAGAAATTGACCCCAAAACAGCGTTTAAGGCTGTAAGGATAGATGCTGCATAAAATAATCCAAATGTTTTTCATTGAAATGTGTTTGTCAAACATAGGTGGTATCTATAGAACTCAGAAGAGTGCATGGTCTAGGGCTATTTAAATTAGCACACTTCCATTGACTTGTAGAATGAGGCTCTTAGAGGCCAGAAAGAACAGTTCCAATCTAAGGAAAATTGTGTCGAGAGCAGAAAAGTGCCTAAGTAGCAAGTTCTAGGAAATACACTTGGAGAAAAAGTGAGGAAAGGAAAGAGAAGCCCTTAATTTTGTTGATCAGTGCTGTTCTCCACTTTTCTTGTTAAAACACACCGTCCTTCCTTGTGTCTGTTCTTTACTTCTGTCATACTTGTGTTTCTCTAGCTTTTTCTCCCCGAAACAGAATTGAGCAGAGTATGATAACTTTGCAGGCATTAAGTTATATGTGTGATAATTCCTGCTAAACATAGTAAGACAGTAATATAGAAATATTATATTAAGAAACAAATGTAGTAGTGTTAAATATTTATTCCATACTTTTATCAGGGTAATCATTCCAAACTGATAATATAATTTGATTTTAGTTTGTTCTTTTGTTTGTCTGTTATTCCAGGTGCTGCAGTTATACTCTTTATTGTATCACAAGTATCACGTTGTTTCATTGGGCCTTCAGTCTGCATGTAGCTTTGGGGGCAAAACTTGACGTGTCAGTCTCTACTCAGGAGAGGAACATCTCAGTTCCCCTTGAAAATGTACAAATGTACTAATTTCAAACCTTGGCCTTTCACAGATGAAACGATTTTTGACAATAGTATGCGAACTTTGCTGCCAGAGCAGCTTCTTTGGGCAGCTTCTTTTTCTCCTTTTCTGTTCTTCTAAGATATCCTTTGGTAGTTCTGGCTTCTAGTCACCTTACGATAATGAGAACTAATTGAAGATTATGGGAGGCCCTGTGTATCTCATGGGAGCCCATGCATTTCTGGTCACCTTCAGGGAGTCTGGAGCGCTGTCTATATTGCTTGTTTGTGGGAGCTGTGCAGTGAGACAAACAGCCTATGGTCTGGAGTCTGATGCTGACCCGCTCTGCAGTGTGTCATGGTATATGTGACATACCATGTGCTGCACCTATTGCACTCTGGCCCTTAGAGCTTCCTTTCAAACTCTAGGCCAAGGTCTTTGGTGTGAAGGATAAATTTGCGCTTGCGAGACACTCCACAGTGTGGTACCTCAGCCTACAAAGGGGAAGATATGTTTCATTATAAAAGCCCATTACTGATTTTGTCATGAACTCAGCAACACAGTGGTAGTAGTCTGCCGCTCGAACAGCTACTCCAGTACAGAGCAGGAAGAGGAACCCATGCTAATCTGAAAATGTTTTTCCTTTGAGCAGACTTATCCTGCAGGCCTCGCTTCTATAACGGACTTTGTATGTGCAAAGCATCATTAACTAGTTTGTGCAAGTCCAACATGTCCCTCCTGTGGGCACGTATCTTAGCAAATCCTTTATCAAAGCTTTTTATTAAGTGTCTCCTTAGCTGGCGCTTCAGGTGTGGGGGTCACTCACCTTCTTCCTAGCAAGGATTGACAGGTCTGATTCTGTTCTTTCAGCTACATGCAAGCTGAACACCTTCTCTGATATGTCTATGGGCTTTATTATTTAAAGAGAGGTAAGACTGGTTACATTTTCCCATTCTAAAAGTTTTATACAGCAAATATTTATGCATTGGGAAATGATATCATATTTTTTCAGTAACCCTGTCTAAATGCAAGGTTCTTATGGGTTCTTACGTGTCTAATGAAGTGTAACTGCTTCATGGCTTCTGTTTGATTAAAGTCATATAGCCTGCATAATGCCACTATGGGGCCGCAAACTATTTCGCCATGCTTTCTCTACATTTTAGATCTTGGAAGGGGCTAAGAAGACATACTGGAATGATGCGCGCTTGTAATTCTTTGAGATCTTTGTTTTCACCATCTTCTCAATTCACTCAGACTTTGTTGATGCAGAGGGGTAGTGAGACATTTTAAATCGGAGCCAGGGCAGAAATATGAGTGTCAAATGCAATTTGACTTGCCCTAGGGTGTCCTGCCTGGTCTCTAGCTTCTCAAGAAGACACAGAGCTCCTGTAGAGTTTGTGCCATACATGCTGGGCCTGTGCAGACACCTTGCTTGCCCTAGTGTCTCAAATGGCACCGGATGTCTGTGTTTAGGTGCTTAGATCTCTTGCTTGTGTATTATAAACTGTTTGTTACGGGTTTCATGTGCAGAATGACACTGGAAACTAGAGGCTGTCTCCAAAAAGCAAGGGGTGTAGACCCCATGGTCATTTTTGGTGACTTTGTTACCAATCACTTGCCTCTGTCTTGGTTTTCTGTCTGTAAAATAAGGTTCAGAGTACTTGTTCTTTAAGATTATGTGCCTCCTTCAACTTCAATGCTTGTTCCCTTTCTCTCTTTCCTAGGGAGAGGACACTGGGATGAGGACAGTGTTGTTAGTTCTCCTGATCCTGGCTCTGCCAGTGAATCAGGCGACCGATACCGCACTGAGCAGTATCAGAGTAGTCCACACGAACCCAGCAAAATTGAAACTCTAATAAGAGCCACCCAACAAATGATTAAAGAGGAAGAAAACAGACTACAGCTACGGAAAACGACCCCTGATCTGCTGGTCTCCATTAATGGCACAGGGAAAAAGCACACTATCTGTTTTGCAAACTACCCTCAGCAGCAGTTGGCAGGGGACATCTGCCGTGTCCCTACAGTGGCCAACACTCCCCCCTGTGAACACATCCAGCAACGAGATGGAAAGATTATGAGCCCACATGAGAATGACTATGACAACAGCCCCACAGTGCTATCTAGGATAAACAGCCCCAATTCTGACCGAATATCAAAATCTAGTTTGGTACTAGCTAAAGACTACATGCATTCAGACATGTCCCCTCATCAAACCCCAGGGGACCACCCAGCAGCTTCTCCAAATTATTACAGCTCCCATAGGCAGTACTTTGATAAGCATGCTTATACATTAACTGGATATGCGCTGGAGCATCTATATGACACTGAAACCATTAGAAACTATTCGCTAGGATGTAATGGATCACACTTTGATGTAACTTCTCACTTAAGGATGCAGCAAGATCCAGCACAAGGACACAAGGGGACATCTGTTATAATAACCAATGGAAGCTGACACTTTTTCTAAAAACTTTTGCGCGTTAAAAAATAATCTTTGAGACGTAATTGGAAGATATTCTATGTTTTCATGCCCTTGTTGTTACCAGCATTTGATATACCACAGTGCACTAGAGAGAATAACCTAAGGTTTTGGGGGATAAATTAGTTAACACACATTACTTTAAAAAAAATGAAAATGCGCTCGCATGCAGGGTTGTAGTGAATGGAGCTAATCTGAAACTTGGTGCCATGCTAGGTGGAAGGAATGGAAGAGGTCTAAGTGGGGAGCACCTGGGGCAGGCTAGCAGAGCAATTTATGCACATTGTGTAAGAGGTGGTTGTTTGTAAATGCTGCCAAGGGCAGACCTCCTGAACTGCATGCACCCCACAGGTCCCAGCCAACAAAACTGCTATGCACTCTTTTTGCGCTGAAAGTTGGAATGTGTTCCTTTGAAATACACATCAAAATGTGTACTTCTGGTGATCTGTTTATTCCCTAAAGGCCAGGTGTGTTATGCTGCTCCATGGTGTAAAGCATCCATGGCTAACCAATACAAAATCAGAAAGGGGAGAAAGAAGAGAGAACTCCTCGAATTGTTATTTCCTTGTATACTCACATGCATAGTTATTTACATATGCTTGATTTGAAAGGAGTAAAATGAGCAGTATCCTCATGATTAGTAAGATCGAATATTTACTTCTACTTTATTTAAAAGAAAGAAAGATGGCCTTTCTCAGTGTAGTTTAGAGAAATACATAGGTCTTGGTTGTCTTGATATGGAGATGGGAGATAGTCCTTGTATTTTCGAAAGATCACACAAGGTGGGTAGTAGAGTGAAACAGAAGAAAATCAGTGGGCTGAAACAGAGAGAAGAGACTGGAATAGAAAGTGATCCAAGATAAAAACAGTTAACCCCATGGCTGTGTGTGCCATTTAGTAATACATACAACATAAGGAAAAGTGTGTCTAAGTGGCCAAATAATTAAGAATTAATTTAAAATACAAGGGGAACTCAATAGAATAATGGAAATTTTGCTGTAGAATACAAGTCTGTAAATGTAAAAATGTGAGAAGCAAGAGTAGACACAAACTCTGTGGTGCTTCTTCCTAATTTTGGGAAAGTTTGGGGGTAAATTAAGGAAGTGTTGAAGAATGTAAGGACTCTAAGTCTCACACACAGCTTGAAGTAATAGATATGACTTTGAAAAAGGAATATGCATTCCTGTCTTGTTTGCAGCAGAAAATGTAAGAGATATCAGAAAATATTAGAGATCTCAAAATCAGTCATATGTACACAAAAAAATATTGAGGAAAAACAGGTTCCCAAGAAATTCAACTTCATTAAACTGCTGATATTATCAGGACCTGTCCTAGAGTTACAGAAGACATCAAAGGAGACAGAGGAACTTTTTGCAATTTTTAATAATCTCATGAACAAAGAGGCACTAATTGATTGGAAAAGAGTCAATATAAAACATACGCTTAAAAAGTAAAATAGAGCATTTGTAGTCAGAATTACTAGATCCTTCCTTCTTTGTATGGCATTTATATGAAGTCTCAAAGTTGTCTGCAATAGGGGCAGGACCACCACTCCTGATTAGCCCAACCTGGAGGAAAGGGGGCTTGAGGTGGTTACTAAAACGAGATTAGCACTACAGTCTAGTTTCATTTGTAACATTAAGAAGCTGGACATATGGGATTGAGTCATCAGTGAACTAAATATAAACCAGCATGCTAGGGGTGGATTAAAAATATCTATTTTCAAATAAAACTAATCAGAAGCAAAAGCTAAATAATAACAATATAAGCCACGTAAGTGGAGATGTACTTGAAAGCAGAGGAAATTACCTCTCTGAACCTGGAATATTGTGTATAGTTCTGATCACTCCACAGCAGATTGTGAATCTTGAATTGAGTAGTACCTTGCTCCATAAGCAATCTCTGTTGACTGCAGTGTGATCACTCATGGTGAAATGTATGCTGAACACAAGGAAGGGCAACATAGTCTGGTCTTTATTATCTGAAGCTCATAATAGAAAAGGTGGAGCAGAGCTCGGCAAAAAGATAAAGAGACTGAAAGATCTAATAAAAACTTTAAATAAACTGGGTCTGTCATATTTGTAAGGGAAAAGAGTAAGAGGGAATGTCACTGGTGTGCACCAAGCTCTGCACAGAGGAGAGATAAATAATGATCTGAAACCATTTGAACTAGTGGCAGATATGAGAGACAGGGCACTGAATGCTAGCCAAGGCAAAATGAGAACAAAATGATTTGGCAAGAAGTTTATTTGACAAACCGCCAAATGAATAACAAAGGTCATAAAGAGAAGCAGCTACAGATTTGTGTTTGTTTGTTTTAAGATAAAAACAAGGCAAATAATTGAAGGGAAGAAAAACACTGACAACTGTTAACTCAGAGGAAGGAATGGACCAAAATGACTTCTTTCAGCCCAACAATTGTATATGTTCCTAAAGCAGAGGAATGAGAAAGTATTTTTGATAAATCTAGTTCTCAATACATATTTATTTCACTTATTCCTGTGAATAATACAAATAAATTTGTATTTGGAGTCTCATTGTACAGTATTAAAATACAATTTGCAAAGCAAATTAGAGTAGAGGTACATGGTATCATATTATCCCTACTAGTACATATAAAAATGAATCTAAGTGTCAATATTATTTTGTATTACAGCAGAGTTTCCTAAACTGGTTGGGTGAATGGAATTTTGTCAGCGCCCAGGTTTCTTGGGGCCACCAAGCACTCTTGTTATCAAACTTTTAATTAGAAGGCAATAGAGTTCCACAGACCAGCTGCAGTTCCCTGGCTTTGGTCTAACAGACCACTGGTAATTAGGGAAACCACAGTTTGGGTACTATTGTATTTGCAGTCTGACAGGCACTTTTGAAAATAGAAGACTTATAAAATGAACAGGCACAATATAGGATGCTTATATTCTTTCTTAAATCACCTAGGAAAAAAAGCCAGTGTGTTATGCAATAAAAAATCCCTGTTGTCATTTACTGTAATCCCAAAACAAAACTTTCCAAATTGTAGCTATTGCAATAGCTCCAGTCCACTACAATAACAAATGCAAAGAAATGCACTGTAATGAATAGAATCCCTGATATATCAGTAGAGACATAGAAGGCCCTGTACCTGCCACTACATTGTGCTGCAAGCAAAGGCTGACACTTTCTCACCCCCACATGGGATTCCAGCAACTGTTGCTCCTTCTTAGCCCTTCAGCATGATCTGCTGGAGATAGATCCTTCTGTCAGCTAATTTGCCATGCTGCTTCCTTAGATAGTCAGGAATTTCTTTTTAATTGACAGAGAGCATCAGTTGTTGTGAACATAGAACCTGCATGCTATATGCTACATGAAAGCAAGTTTGCAATCTTAATTAAGCATATAATATCCTTACAGCTCATATAATATGTACTTTTCAATATGGTATAAAGCATATCTTTTCCATTACATATTTATTTAATTCAAATTTTCATTTAGCATCCTTCGAGGATATCTTCTTCTTCTTCTTTCTTCTTCTTCCTTTTCTAAATCAGATGAGATAAGGTATTTTGGAAAATGCAAGACATTTGTACTGAATAAATTTCAAATGTATCACATTAGTTAAAGGCTATCACTTTAAAACAGATCTACAGGTTGTGTTTTGGTAGAGGAACAATATAAATTGATGTGTTGCATCATTCTCTAACTAATAGTGCTTTACAGTTACATATTAACACCAAATTAATTTTTTAGCTACTCCAACTACAGAATGACCACAGCTCTTTCAAACCATTTCTTACTGAATTCAGTGGATGGTGCACTATGTTTTTTGTTGTTTCCCTTTTAAGAGGCCAAAAAATTCTCTCTCCTTAATACAAAATTGCACCCAGGGGCATGGAGTTTGTCACTGTGGGCAAATTTGCATAGCAATTCTTAGGTTAAAGTAATAACCTTACTCAGCAATGTGTCCCATTGACTCAAATGGGAATATCTGTGGAGTAAAGTACTACTTAATATGTGTAAGGGTAAAAGAAGTTGACTTGTAGTGAACTGGCATTAGTTTGGGGGTTTGTTTGTATCTTTTTCTGAATCTCAAGATGTGAGTATGGAAACTATGAAAGGCAATGGCTGCAAAGGCTGTGTTTTAATAACAGAGATTATTTATACACGCTTTGGAAAAATGAGTACACCTCTCTGCACTGAAGAGACCCAGAAGTATTTCTTAAGCTTTCCATGGCTTTTGATGATGTGTCTGCAATACTGCCACGGGTTACATAGTGAAATCCTGCTTATTCAAACCCTTTTAATCACTCTTATCTGAATCTCCTTTTTATCTCTGGACATGCAGCATTTATTCACCAATTTCCCTAAGTATGTTAACCACCATATGTTCATTTATGTGCACATCCTGAATGAGTTGAGAAAAAAAACAACATGTTTGTGTAGTAGTTCTGGAAAAGGTACAGCCACAGCAGAAAATCTGACTGGCTCTTGCAAAGGCTAATGGGCCTTTCAGTTGAGGAGCAAAACTATGGCAAACGCGTGAGTTTCACACCTTCTGCATGCAAAGCTCTGTATCAGGCGAATTACAGCACGTGGTTCCAGGATAAGGCCTAGTTATGTCTATTTTAATGTGGCTATATTTAATGTCTGGCAGCAAACAGATTCAGGTTCTGTTTTTTCCATGAGTCACAAATTTAATTACAAAAGCTAAGAGTCTGAAGGCAATTTGAGTTTTGTCATTAGTGGTGGATGATTTTGTTTTCTTGTAGGTATATTGGATTAGCTCCAGAAGCCTCCACACTGTGGTATTGGAATAAATAACCTATTTTATGTTATTTGCAGTTAGTATTGATGGTTAGATATCCTGACTGTATGCACTGAGAGACAAAATGAAACAAAACAAAACAAAACAAAAAGCCCAACACACTGTTTTTCTGTAAACCTTCAGCCTGGTGTTAGCAAAGCCCACTAAAGGCATAGCTGAGGGTTTAGCAAAGTATTTTTACTGAGTTGTTATTCTGAAGACAAAAAAAATACATAGTTGCCTGTTCAGAATGGTGAGTAACAGTGCAGCTCCATTTCACTTTTCCTTAGAGCATTTATTACTGAAAAAAACCCCTATGCGAAGTTAAACTTCCCAGAGATGTTTATCTCATGTATATAAAAGCTATGTGGATAAATCTGGCTCTAAGCTGGTAAGAATACATCCCTTTCTGAAAAAAGGTAATTTATGACTCCATCTATGAAGCTGTACTCGAAAGGAAAGATCAAATGCAGGCGAAACAAAGCCTTTTGCCTGGTTTTGTTCACTCTTTAACTCCCTCTCACATGGAGTTCCCAAGATTTCCTGTTGTTTGGAATTAAAATACAGTTTTTAAACATTTTTATTTATTGCAATTTTGACTGCATGTGATTTTTTCAGATACCAATGCAGTGGGAAGTTTGGAAATACAAGAAATAATCCCGTTAACACATTATAAAATATTGGTACCTTTGCATTTCTAAAGAAATAAAGTCTATTAGGAAAAGTTCTTTTAAAGCACTGCAACTTTTTCCCAAGGTAAATATTGCAACGCATAGAATATATTAATCTAGGAAAAACAGCACTTGAGAAATAATGAAACATTTAATGTTTGCTTTAAACCAATGGATTATATTTATGGAAAAAAGACACCATCTGCCAGCATTTCAAATACCATGCCTTGCAATGTATAGAGTCTAGTGACATTGTAGCAGAACATCTGTAATTTGAACTTTTCCTTTGGAATGTAATGTAGGAAACACAATTTAGCTATGTCAACAATATCTTGCAAAGTGTTCCCGTTTATAATTATTTATATTGTAAATAGCTTTCTGAAGTAAATTTGAAGTTAATGTGCATAAGATGTATTTATTATGTGAAGATTTTTTGGGGGGGGGGTTAAAATATAGCTACCAATATGCAATTTTTGTCTGGTTTTCTAAGTTTTTAAACTAAGGGTTGTCCTGTACAGGATATATTTTCAGGAATTAATTTTAATTAACCAGGCTATTTCTCAGAATTGGGAGGGAACATGGGAGAAGTTATTTAGTTGGATTCCTGTGAATCCTAAGTGCTTTAAAAACTTGAATAAAGTTTAGCAAAATGCGACAGGACACTGATAAGATACTGCTATCCCATTTGCTGATTTATGGTGGCTAAATTAAGATTAATTGTCCACTTTGTGGGATATTCTGCCATGTTTTCTGAAGCCATACACCATTCTGTCCCTGAGATAAATCAGCATGCTGACTTGGAGCATGATGCCACTTAAGTGCTTAAAAACCTACACCCAGACAAAGTGCAGGACAGTGACAAAGAAATAGATGAGAAGGCTCCTAAATTGCATTCAGATCACAGAAATGGCTATTACTTGGGCTTGTATACTCGTACAGTTCAATCGAAACAAAATAATGCATTGCACAGAAGTGTGGCCACTGTAATTCTTCTTTAGGAACTGGGAGGCCGCAGGTTTAGGTCCTTCTTAGCTTGGGAGTTTTCACGGTCACAGCTCTCACTTTCTAGACCAATCTCCAAGCCATCAAACAACAGTCTCTTGGTAACTCTCATTGAAGCTCTTCTCTGCAGGTAAGCAAATGCCAGATGAACGGTATCAGCGAGTAATGGGAGCCTGATTCTGCAGCCAGGTGAGAAAGCAGCTCTCCAGGAGAAGAGAGTCCCAGATTCCACTTTTTGTGCCAGCGGTTGTTCACATATTTCCATTCACAAGACACAAAATAAAATACATAACCAGTGTATGTGGGACGGGGGGATGGGATGCAAGATACACAGACGAGTCAGTCCCAAATAAACTAATTGCACAAAGGAAATGCAGTTGTGTCACTGGCCCCTCACTCCTGCACACACTTAGGTGCTCCGTTCTCAGAGGTGTTCCTGGGATTAGGGAATTCTTTGCAGCCCAGAGTTAGATGTTTTAACTGCATTCATGTATGTATTGGTTACTTTATGCAGTTCCTCTCTCCTTGGCCTAAATTTGGCCCTGGTTCTCAATACAGAGGCAGGAAATGGTGTCATCTTTTCCCCAACAATGCTGTTTAGATGTGCAAAACATGTTGGGTTTGTTTGGTTTTTTTTGTTTGTTTGTTTTTTTAACGGCTGCGTGAGGGTTTTCAGAAATGCCTGTCGCTGACCTACCTCTGCTGCCTTTGAAGCCCATGCTGATGCTGGGACACTGAGATCAATAGGCACTGGTGGGACTGTATTGTCCTCCATAGGACAGCTGTAGCCCGATGTTCTCCATGCTCAGCTGTGCACACAAATCTCAGTATCATCTTGAACACTGCATGCTGAAAGTCCTGCAACAGCAATGCTTGGTCTTCAGTCTCTCTTCTAGTGCTTAGAAAAGTACTCACTGTCCATTGCTCTCTACTCTCAACTCCTATGCTCATTGGCAAATCGCTCTGTGTTGAGGAAATCTGCTGTCATGGCCATTGTAATAAAAGTGTGTGATACCATGAGGAGCTTCCTCTATCCCCATATGGTGGCCATCAGAGGCTTTGGCATCAGCCGCTTCATTTGATGCAGTTTTTCGGACTGTCAGAAGGTCAGAAATAGCCTGCTGCTACGCAGCCCACTGTGCCTGTGAGCATGAAAAGAAAAAGGGCTATCCTCCACAGCACAAAGCCTGACAGACTACCTTGTCTCTTCATGGTTGTTAACGAGAGTTTCAGTAGGCATGCACAGAATACTTGCATCTTCTAACATTTTGGCCTTGTTGCACAGAAAAGCACTAGTACTGCCTCTCTGAGGAACAGTGGACTTTCAGCTGGCCCTTATGTCTTTTGAGGTGCTGATTAAATGTATCTGAGGAGAGTTAACTGCAAGAGAGTGGAGATGGTGTGAACACCTATAAGATGGTGTGTTGTTGCAGCTTGCTGCACGTTTCACCATCTCCAAAACACCAGCGGGAAGGCATTTCATCAGGGCAGAGCAGGATGAGACATTAAAGGATGCCTGAGTCCTAGCTTATCACCACTGCAGCGAGCAGGCTTGGCTCTCCTGAATGAAGTGTAGACTATAGGACATATGTGTGCCTGTATGGTCTAGAAGCCAGGCGCATTGCTAGCTATACAGGAAAACAGCTGGTCCTGATCAGCACCAAGCACTACTTACCCTCACAGACTGCTCTCTCCCTCGGACCACAGACAGTCATTCCCTTTCTCCAGCGGGCAACCATCCTCTCATTTTTGGCTCCTTTGGCATTGTCCCTTGCATTTCCCTTTCCTCCCTCCTGCACCAAGCAGTGGGCTTGCATGTGTTTTCACAAATCGTGTGATCTAGCTTTCCCAGCAAGGGTCCTCTGTTGATCCTGAAAATCAAGTTTCCTTTTCATGAGGAAATGGCTATCTGGCAAAAGCCTCCATCACCTATACTCGCCTCTCCCTGTCTCCTTTATGCAGCTGGTGTAAGCTCCATACTGAGGACCCTGCAATCTTTTCTGCACAGGCATTAGTTCTGCTACAAGAAAGTTATTGGTTGGGAGAGTGGAGGTGATGAGCTATTTAGAAAAGCTGCAGACAAAAGATGATAGATGCCCTCAGTATGCCAAATACACTTACTGCTTCAGTTGCATTGCAAAATATGGTCATTCTTGGCCTGCAAGAACACAGTAATGAAAACTGAAAACAGAAGACATATGCCTGTGTTGGAAAATAACAACAAAAGCTACTACGAGATGGAAACTTGAAAATTTTGCATATATTAAATTGCGTGCAAATAATTAAATGTTCATTATTATTGTTCATCTCATCATTATTCATTTGTTCTTCATTATTATCATGAGCTGTCATAATCTTTGTCTTCTTTATCATCTGTTATCTATATTTATCACCTGTATCTGTTATCTATACTCTTTTTCATCTCCAGATGAAAAAATCCTATAATAAAAGTAATATGAATCTAAAATGGAAAGCATGAAATGAAGCCCAGCAAATAAAAAGCAGAAAGTATCACTGTATTCCAAACTTTCAATTGACTATACCCATTTTTGGGTAGCTAACTTATCGAGTGGTATATGCCATATGAGAGACATCTTTCACTTCCAGCAGTATTCCTAGGAATAGTTAGCATGATATAGTTGGATATTATACCAAACCTGTGTTACAGCCAGATAAATTTGTACATTATCTAATGTGCTACATTTATTTATTTTTTTGTTTATCAGAAGGAAACACATGACAAAATGGGGAAGAAAGCTTAAGGTTCTTCTTAAAATTGGATGCGTCCAGTTTCTGCTCACAATGCAGTGCCAGAGATCATTTGATTCACTTTGAAAGGGCACACTGGAATCTTTCCATGACTTTTTTAGATCTTCCCTGAAGCTTGAGGTAGTTATGAACTAGTCAGTCTCATGAGCTAGATTAGAGCAGCCTTGAGGCTGCACTGATTTATGGCATCAACCGTGTTTCTCTACAGGTCCATCGTCACATATGAAATTCCATGTTCCTTTGGCTTCTAGAGAGTTTAGAAGTGCAAGAGGGCTGAAATAGTGGTGAGTATCTCACCACCATTTAAAAAGAATTACTTAACAAAAATGTTTTCTTACAGTATTATCATCTGTTTTGTGAGGTAAAACAAGTTACATTGCTGCCTTTCTCCTGTGCTATTAGCTTCACACCTCTGAAATGGTAAGGAATGAATGGAAGATGGGAAACTTTGTCTCTCTCACTATCCAGAAAAACTGAATGAATATCAAGAAAAATATTCCTATCACAGGAGAGTAAGTGCATCTTCAGTCCTGCCTATAATCAGATAAGGTGGCTCTTCTGGAATTGCCCTTTTTCACTGACAGTGAGGCAGCTGGAGAGACCATATTTGTATGCACAAGTTAGCCAAAAGCCTGTTCATGAATGTCAGTGTTTTCCCCATTGACGACACATCCGGTCAAAGGACACGCAGATCTCTGTGTGCTGAGCTTTTTGCTGCTTTGCTTTTAGTTGACATTCATTTGGTGCCCAGGACAGAGAGACCGAAAAGCAGCTTATGAAGTTCTAACAGGAGTTAAACCCATTTTTCATCTGACGCTTCCTATTTTTGATTCTGACACAAGACATTTCATCAGGCTATGAATTATATTTACAAAAGTAGAATCTTGTCTTGTCTGTCTGGGTGCTCTGTGGAACAGTTGTGTCTGTCTTTTTTTTCTGTTTAAGAATACCAGTGAAAGACATCCTTTGTGTTTTTGATTTGGAACTCATCAGCCTGAGGTGAAAAATATAGCATTAATGTTATGCCTATTTTAGTCAAGGGTACAACTGTGCATTTTGATGTTAAGTTTCTGTCTTTTCTTTAATCACAAAAGCAGAGCCTTTTTTTTCTGTGCTGCTTTCTATTTAACCTCCAAAACAACTGCAAAGTATTAGAATGACTCCAGTATCCTCTCTAGCATGAATGTTTCTTGAGCTCAAGAGAAATGCCCACAGTTTCATTAGGCTGGTTATCTGACAGACTGCTCATAGAAAACAGCTGATTCTTATTTTTTTTAACTTCCCGTGATCAATCTTCTTGGCTACAGCAGTAAATATGCTAAACTGCAGGTGCCAGCAAGCTTTTAGACAGTCTGAGCACGAATGCTGCACCACAGTTCTGCTTCGTGTGTCCTCAAAATGGCTTACCTTGTATACAACTATTTGGCCTGTTTGTAACCAGGCTTTATAACTTAATATGTGCTTATTTACTTATGGAATTAGATCCAGTGTGGGAGAGATGCAAAACAGCCAGTGGTTTAGGAGTTTAGTAAATAGTCTAAGCTTTGTTCAGTTTTGCTCTAGGTCAGGCTGCTGCATGGAGTAATTCCATATGGCAACCTGATTTGAGCTTACTCAAAGTAAACCTTAAAATGGATTTGGCAAAATCCATCCAGCCGTCAGGAAACCATTCTCAATTTCTGCTGAGGATTTCCTGATAGCTTGCTTTATTTAAAAAAAGTAACAACAAAAAAACAACACCGAAAGAGAAAAACTTTGAAATTTTTTTACTGTTTGAAACCATACTTTTCCCCCCGCTTTGCACGCTCAGCTGTCAAAAAGCCCTTTGGGTGGCTCTCGTTCATGTCAAGCGCTGCAGAAGTCAGGAGGCACGAGCAGGGCTTAAATGGCTTTGCCTCCGCTCTGCCTCCCTTGCAGGCTCTGCCCTGCACCTTCAGAGGTGCAAAGCAGCAGGTTGCTGCCCATGAGGGCACGGTGGTGCCCGTTTCCTCTCGGCCTCCACTCACATGGTTAAAAGGTTAGCGTGGGGATTTTGAGCAATGAGAGAACCTTCTCTAGTATTTAAAAACCAAGCTGTAAAAGCCTGGCATTTATGAAATCAATGGCAGAAATACTTTGGTTCCACTGAAGCTTGGCCAAAAATGTAAAAACATTTTGAAAACAGCACTTGAGGCAGCTCAATGCGCCTCCCTCGGTGGAGTGAGTGAAAGTATATGTAAACAGACAGACTTACTCATGTTCAAAGCAAACATAATTAAAAAAAAGTGGATAGGGAAACAAGTACATATACAAAATCTTCTCTTGCCATTTAGCTGAACGATGCCAAATAAGAATAAAAACCTTAGGATAAAACTTTGGATAGACAGTAGTAATTCTAACAGGGCTATTTCAAAGGGAGGCTCTTAAGAAAAGCTGCTGATTGAAATCAATACAACAAGACCTGGAATCTGAAAAGACCATTTCTGAGACCTGAGAGGGTCACTGAACAGAAGTGTCAGCTGATAGTATTCAGACTGCAATTGCCTTCACCAGGGTGTTTTGCTGTTTGCTTAAGTGACTTCTTGTAGCTGGTGGCTGAGCATACATTTAGCAATTCTACCTGAGATTGCGCTGTTGGGGGAAGGGAAGTGTCAAAGAGTTCGATAGTTTAAACATATGGTGACGGAGATGCTGAGGTCCCTTATCATCCACATTAGCATGTAACAGATTCTATACATTAATCAATGTTTGATTAATGTACTATACCAAACTACTGAAGAGATTGTTTTTTATGGAGAGAAATTTAAAGGGATTGAAGGTCTCTCTTTTCTCCTTTTCTTCAAACACATTCATTCACCTGACTTTTTAACATGTAATTTATCACATGGAACTCTTTTAAATGGGCCCTGGTTAATATCTTCATTTTCACATGGTAGTAATGGATCATGTTTTGATATTCTTTTATTTGTTTTATTATGCAGCACTTGGTTCAGTGATGGCTTCACAGAGAGTAGAGAAATACAGATACTCACATAGCACTAGAAATTGCTTTAAACGTTTCCTGCTAGTTTATCATAAGTAAGATGGAAAATTGATTAGAAAATAAATAAGTATATAATTTGTATTTCCATTTTTTAAATGGAATTGGTTTTCCTGTCAAAAAAGCAAGAGTAAGAAGAAACTTTTCATTGTGCCAAAATGAATGCACCATATTTTTATTACAAGATACTTTTACAATAGCTATTTTAAAGTGTTCATTTTGATGCTCACTTAAAAATATATTGCTTTATGAATATGTGATGAATTCATTCAAATTCCATTATATTGTATTAAAAGAAGGTGCAAAAGAGAGAGAGTTTTCAGGTAGAGTTTTCCCATCTAGTGGGCTCTACCTGTGTTCCCATTTTAGTTATTATCTGTTCTTAGCACTCTTTAATTCTCAGCAGGTCACTCTAGCTCACTGAGATCAGTGAAGCTGTTTCATCTTACTTCAGCTTAAGATCTCCAAACCTCTCTTTCTAGTTAGCCTGGTTTCCTAGGAGAATAAGCTCATGCAGCCACATTGTCTCTGTGTCTGTCTGTCAGTGTATCCTTAATATGCTTGCAACTCTTCAGCCAAATTCAACCAAGTTTTCGAAGGGGTAGAAGTATAAAGCATACTAAATTCTCACAAATTTTGTGAAAATAGGTTGCTACAGAGGTCTATGCTGCCACTCAATAAGAGTGAAACATGAACTTTCCTCTTATCCATGCTCCATCAGAGCATGGAGACTCAGCACTCAGCCACAGCCATAGGGAGCAAGGATAATTGGGTCATTTCTTTACAGAACCGTGTATGCTTCATATTTTTAAAGGTATTTTGGTATTATCCATTCAAGTCTAGCTGGAAGATCATTTTAGGTGTCTGAGCTTTGGAAAGATTAGATGGCCTTCTATGTCAGGGAAACTTTCATTGACATGGTGAAGTTTCTTGAAGGACCATTTGAGGTGCTTGAGTCTTCCAAGTTTTGAGAACAAAGCTGAGAATCTGGCTCTGTGTAAACTCTAAATTCTCTTCTGTGGTGCTGACATTCATGTGAAAATGTAAAACTGTTCATGTGAAAAACTGTAAACTGTTTTAATTTAAAAAAATCGTCTGACTGCTTTCTTGAACATGAATTAAATAATAGAAAATGTTATCAATGGCCTTACTTTCGTTATAATGCTTCCATACAGCAGAGTTTTTTTCTGTAACTTTGGAATTATTTAGGATTATAATGAAGACTACTATGATGATGTATATAGAAACAAGTAGTTTTAAAATCCAAACGAAACTGATAAGAGGATATTCACTGTGAAATCAGGCATCACTACAAAGACCACATAAATTTCATGAAGTGAAGAAGAACTAGGAGAAAATATGCAAATTCATCATGGTATGATGCATTTGCAATATGGATTGCACTTATCTTTTTATTTGCTCCAGACAATGTAAATTATATGCAACAGAATGGAGATTCAAATGATTCAGTATCTGCATGATACTATAAATTACATTGTACTGACTATGCTAGAAGGAAGAAAATCTTTACCAATATCTAGTTCAAATTAAACAGTGTTAAAAGCAGTATTGAAAAATTAGTCCCAGACTAATGGTGAGCAGACCCTGACAAGTATAAACGTTCAACTACATTTTGGTGTAAGTACATTGTAAATATGGGGTTTCAAACAGACTTGTCCAATTTGCTTCCACTGTCAGTTAGAGGCAGTAATATTAAACTAATAATAAGCACCTGAGGTGATCTGAGGTTTTGCAATGGTTGTATGAGTGTATCTAGGTTAAGATCTTTAGTGTCCCTCCCACCATACTGTATCCCACATACATTCCCTCGTCCTTCTTCCTAGGGGCTTCCTCTTCTGGTTAACGGAAAAGGTTTTGCTCTGTACCCCTCCATCCCCTTGGAAAGCAGATATCTGTTGTCTGGCTGCTGCAGCTGTGAGGGATTAAAGTAGCTGTTTGGTCAGTCTTACTTCCTAAATCATGAGATTATCTGAAGGAACTTCTTGGTTCTGCCATAGATTGCACAGATTTTAATTTGGTTTGGTTTTGAACAGATGGATATATTCAGATGATAGAGATTTCAGAAGGTGGAGAACAAAATGACTAAGATAAAAGTCATTCAGGTACTTACAAGGAGAAAAAGAGGCAGGCAGAAGTAATTATAATTCCAGCTGGAAACCGACTGATGTGTGTAGAAAAAGAATAGACACAAGACCATGAAAGTAAGCAGGAAGGAAGGCAGGTATTTAAGCATCTTTGAACTTTAAAAAGATAGATTCAGGGGCCCTGCTGACACTTAGGACACTGTTGTTTGTTTGTGTTGGCTAGCTGGTTATCTTTTGCACCACAAAAATAATTTTAGCACTATAACAAGTATGCCCAATTCCACATTCCTCACTCCAAAAATACTTCATCAACTCCGACAATAGTTTTCCCCGCATAAGTAGTGAAATCAGGTCTTCAGAGAAGAGGAAAAAATACATTCAGCATTTTTTAAATAGTCTTATGTCTGCGAAGTAACAAAAGGAGTAACGAAAGGCAACAAAACTTGCCTTCAAGTCTGGTTAACTAGGAAAATAGTAATTACTCTTTCAGTCATAGTGTATACTGCAGGTTCTAGTAAAGTCGATCTTTTATATCTTCATTAGGGCAAGATTATTCTCAATTTACCCAGAAAAACAGGCACTGTTGAGTTATTTATATTTTTATATCCTTTTCCATACAATGATAAGAAAGGACATGCTGACAATTTTTTTTTACTAGACGATGGCCTTATACCTAGCAGACAAGAAAATGAGACATACAGACTTCCAAATGCTGTTAAGCTTGACAGGGCACCAAGTGTGTGGTCAGAGTTTTTCCTCTCAGCTGCACCCATGTAAGGGGGAGCTGCCTCCATGACAATCAGAAGCCATCCACCTCTGGGCAGTTTTACAGCAGTCTAATTGCAGCAAATTGACCAGAGATACTCCTGATTTAGGGTGGTATAAAAGAAAAAGAGACAGCACAGCGAGCCTTTTTGACAACAATATCCACTGTGCTTCCTCATTCCTGGATGTTGTACAGTCATCGTAAGTCAAAGAGCAGGTGGTTTTAATTGATGAAATTATTCTTACTAATTTTTAAGCTGTCACAGGCAGATCTGAGGCAAGTTATGTGGTCAAGTTGGAGTGGATTGCTTTTTCTTAAAAACGTGCAAAGCATTTTGTCTCTGGTTCTGAAAGTGGAAATATGACTTCTTCCTGGCCTTGCCTGAGTGTCAGTGAGCAGGGCTTGCTGGCTCAAAGCAAGAATGATATTTGCTTTAAAAAAAGAAAGAAAACATTTTTAAAATGTTCCAAAAAGATCAATTCACGTCTTCCCTGAAAGAAGCTTAACATCTTTTATAACAGTACCGACAATAATTTGCAGTTTTTGTACTGTGTGTGCCAATTAAAATGCAAAACCATAGAATCAGTGGCCATCCCAGACACAGAGCTAGTGCTCATGAACAGATTGATGCGTTCATGCACAATTGCTCTGAGAGGCCCTAGACACGCCGGGGTCAAACTGGCAAAATTGGTAGCAACTGTATTCTCACAGCAGCCTCTGAAGGAGAGAGGCAGATGTCTGTTGTATCTTGCAAACACATTCTTTTACAATGTGTTACTTCATCTCTTTTATTGCACAGGAGGAAGGTGAGAGACAGAGAATCAAGGACAACACTAATGATACATCATATGGAATCTATAAACATTGTTGTTCTAGAATAAGATGGGCCTTGAAGGAGGTGGGGGCCTCATTGCACTTGGGTCAGACATTACCTAACTCTGCAGGTGAAAGAAAGAGAAGAGGTGAGAATAGGGAGCAGATGCTGGGAGCATGTGATTCAGAGCAAGACTTTCTGGAAAATATAAAGAGCAGCTTGAATCCCTTTAGAGGTCTGAGTTACTTGGTATTAAAATAGCCTGCTCCTCCTTTTGAGGAGCTGAACCTATCTTATGAAGACTACTGAAGAAAATACTATTCTGAAACTGGATTAAGAATTTAACCTGTGGTTTATGAGCCACAAGGAAATCCCAAAATTTTATGAGAAGACATGAGGTTCCTAAGGGGGGAAATGACTGAGAGAACATCCTACAGTACAAAATACCTTTTCTTAGAAAAAGAAAAGCTAGCGGTAACAATACAGGCTTGGGACTTTCCTAAAAAACTGGATAGGAAAACTGCTATGCCACCACTTTTATAGTCTTTTAAAGCCCATTTTGGATAGCATTGTACTGAATGAGTAACCATGCTGAAAGTAGTCATTGCCCTTGGTGCTAGCCAAGCCCACAGACCAGCAAATGGGACAGCCGTCTGCAGCAAGAAAACTAGAGTGTTTAGTTATTTCTCTTCATATTGTGTCTAACTGGCCTATGTTTTAACTGAGTGAATGTAGGGAAGAATGACAGTGTCTTCCCTAGCATATGTGAAGGTTTCAGGTTTGGGCCTTGTTGTGTTTGACCTCATTTGGGACAAGAATGCTTTTATCTAAATCAAAGCCAATTTCCAGTATTGGTCTGAACTTGTGAAGACCCCCAGTGAGCAAATATATCACAGGAATTAGGCAATATGTTCAGAATGTATTTTGAAGTTTTAAGCATATGCTTAAGTGCTTTTCTGGCTCCACTTTAATGAAAGATGGAAACGTAATGTGGAAATATGACTGAGAAATTCTATTTCATTAAAGTTGGAACGAATCCCAGCAATGAACAAAACTCAAAATGAAGTACTGTTTTGAGATTTAAAAGTAGCTTCCCTCCGTGTTTATTTTCAGAGGAGCTTCTCTTCATTTTGCTGCTGCCTGATGTAAGACTATCTGAATACCACAGCAAGCCTGTTTGCTGCATTTCAAATGTTAGGTAAAACATGCTAGTTATTGGACAATTTGACCTAAATGACGTCTTTTCTAAACTTTTGGAGCAACGTGTTTGGTCACTTATTTAGGTCAAAATGTTGTAGAATGGCTTCAGACTTGTTTTCTTAAAATCCAGAGGAATCATGATAGACTACTTCTGGTAAATTGTGCCTATACACTGTGAGACTTTCTTCAAGGTGCTTTGTCATTTTTGGACATGCTAGAAGGACAGTACAAACAATAGCTAAATAAATTGTGAAAGCAGAATAGACCATCTCTGACTGCTTATACCAAATTTAACTAACTTCCTTGAAAAGGCTGCAGGATGCAGAAACAGATAACAATAAGTGGTTGATATAAAAGAAAAAAAAGCTCGTTCCGTTTCATTTCTTCTCCAATGTAATTCCATAATTTAACTAATAACAGCAATAAAATAGAAGCAGGTCAAGAGACAGACCTTCATCTGATGCAAAATGTTGTAGCTGTGCTGACTTCAGGGTATTGTGTGTGGGAGAGGGCACAGACACCCAATACAGCATGCCCCAAAAGGGTCCCCAGTCGGACCTTGTGCACGATGGGGCCCTGCAGCTGTGACCACGTTACCAAGCAGAAACAGCTGCTCAGACAGCTCAGCCTGGACCCAAATGAGGTGTCAGAGCAGGTCACAGCAGAAAAAATCTGAAGAGGAAGACAGTGCGATGCCTAGAGAAATAATGGAGGATTTTAGAAGGAACAGTACTCTGTTGTTTGCTGCAAGATCTTCTGGCTGGAATAGAGAAGATGAGTTTGGGTTTTGTCTCTCTGCGTAGGGGGAAGTGACAACTCTGGAGGAGGTAAATGTGCCAAGGCTTAGTGAACCCCTGTCCTGGGAGTAACTCAGTGCTTGTCACACCTCCCTTTGGCTTTGGAGTCTGATTTCTTTAACATTACTGGTGAGAATGGGGCTACCACTACCAGAAATGTGTGACAAAGGCTGCTATGCTCAGTCTGAGCTCAGTTGGTGTTGACAGATGACTTTGACAGTCCTCCTCTTCTGTATTTACTAATACTATAGATCCTGACTGCGAACCAAAAGCTAAATGGATCCAAAATGGAAGGATAGGTCAGTTAGTTACTAATGCATAGGATGGTCTGGATGCAATCTGGATGGTGGGGATGAGGGGAAGATTATCTGTCTGTGCTCTGTTTCTCATGTGCAGCCATTGCTGGTTGCTGTTGCAAAATGTGACAACATAGTCTAGCCCTTTTCATTAGCCATTAAAAAAAAAATCTCCTGATATCAATCTGCCAAGCTTCTTCCTTTCTTAATTTAATAAAAGATAGGCAGCAGCCTCACATTTATGAAAATATTGCACAATTAAGGATCCGTAGTACAATAATGTAAAATAGCGAATATATCTCTGCATATGATTGGCTGTTCTTAGTGTGCATACCCTGGACACTCATGAAAATCCAGTGAACACTACATTATTTTGGGGAAGCACATGAAATAAAAATGGAACATGAGGAAGATGTATACTTAATTTTTTCCTATTGTGACTTTTAATGCTACTTCTTTTTGCAGCTCAGCAGGAAACCTGAGCTATGCTGAGCAATTGCCAGACAGCATGGTAAACTAGCAAGTGCGTTTTTTGTATGTTATCTCCAGTTTAGTGGAACTTTGTAGGACAACAACCCACTAGTAGATCACAACTCATTTTGGCAGGCCATTTTGTGTGCATTATTGACCTTTTCTTGTTGTCCATAAATCCTTGACAACACTGACACAGAAACGCACCAACTGACCTTTCAAAAAATGTTGGAAATAATCCATTCCAGCTGCAGGCTGAGGACACTGACCATATTCAAATATAAATCTCTCCATCAGCACCATGGACTGCTGGCAACAGCAGCATTCACACTCCCCAAACTGATTCTCCACACCAACAGGCCTGATGTTACTTAAAAAAAAGAGAAAATTCCCACTGGTTAAAAGCAGGAGGAGGAAACCCCCTTTTTAAAGCTGACTATGTGAGGAAAATTTAGGATAGCATTGTTCTGATGTTCCCCAAAAGCAGACTAGCAAGCGGAGCATCCTCCCTTGACAACTCTTAGTGCAAAAATGTTCTTAGCACCAGTAAGTCCTATTGACCTTAGGCTCAAGCCTAAGAACTGAACAATGTTTTGGGGATGGCATCCTTTCTTTATGTATGTTTTGAAACATAAAAATTTCCTCTCAAAACTCTTTGTGCAATGTATTTTCTCCATTTGCAGAGTGCAATGTTTAGTTTTTCCTTTCTTCTGAAGAAAAAAAAGATATCTTGAGAAGTGAATCTCCAGCTGCAGTAAATTATTGCTGTTGCATGAGGGTTCTCATGAGACAGGATCCTTGAACAAGCTACCTGGGTGAGCTGGGCTGTGTTAGAGGTTTGTTACACAGGGATTCCTATCTGTGGGTATGGTCTTGAGACCAGCAGTGGATGAGCTGCTTTGAACGACCTCTCAATGAGAGGAGGGCCAGCTCCATTGCATTTTCTGTAGGTTGAGAGCACTATAAGTTTTTAGACAGGCTTACCTTGGGCTACTCTTTTCTTTTTCCTAAATTCTGATTTTAATTAACTTGTCTTGTATCCTGTGAAGAGCTTCACCTATGGTTTTCCTGTCAAATCATAGTGACATATGTCAGTATACATGTCAGATAAATCTCATGTGCTTCCAAATAGCTGTGCAAACTTCTGCATGTCTTCAGCAAGGAATTAACTTCTACTTCAGGGAGACTTGTGCGTCCCTGTGGAAAATATAATTTGTGTGACTGAGAAAGAATCTATAGCTGTAGCTGAGGTAGAAGCACAGAGATCTGTGCTCAGGAGGTGATAGAGACCAACAATTTGGCAAGGTTAAAAGAGGAACTGTCTTCTCATATGGGTAACAGTTACATTTACAGTGCAGTAATTAAATTTAAGACTACTGCAAGGAAAATTAAAAACCTCACATTGTTGGACTGCAATGATCATTAAGTGCCAAGTTCAGGATGAGATGCTGATGGGAGATTCTGCATGTTGCAAGGTGTCTTCTGAAATGTATGGTGTCAGCATCTTATGTATACGGGGAAGTTCCATTTCTGTAAATGTAAAAGACAAAATGTCCATATCTAGCCATTTCAGGATAATAGCATGAAGTAAACTCCGTATCTTATATATGTTGATGTTACAGGTTACACTGGATCTTTATTATGGATACTAATCATATTTAGCATATTTCACATTTCCAGTGAAATTAATTTGGTCTGTTTATATTTGTTTCCAGGAAATTTAGTGGTGTGAATAGTCAAGAAAGGAAATATAAATGGAAGTTTGAAATAAACTGTTTTCTTCCATCTTTCTTCCTCATTAAACATCCTGGGTAGTAACCATCAAAATATTCTTTTTCCAGCCCCCTTGTGAGAATCTGTTTTCTTTTCAAATACATTGTCACCAATGCACTTGGCAATGCAAGTTCGACTTTGCTAATGTGTTTCTTTCTGTTTGCTTTGTTTTTAATCCAGGGGAAGAAGTAGTAGTAGTGTGTTCTGGATATAGGAGTGCTTCATATTTCCTTTTCTGCTGGCTAGTATATATTTTTTGTAATTATAGTTTTGACATTTGTTTCAAATTTCCCTGCCTCCTTGAAGTAAGGGACAATAGTTTTGAGAACTAGTGCATGGGGATTAAACTCTTGTGTATAAAAGGGAATTCCAACAGCTTAGATGAGATTCTAACACTTTTTTTCCCCCTCTTAAGGCCAGGGACCAT
Organism: Apteryx mantelli; assembly: GCF_036417845.1. NCBI lineage: Eukaryota > Metazoa > Chordata > Aves > Apterygiformes > Apterygidae > Apteryx > Apteryx mantelli. Next base: position 92,790,320 of record NC_089980.1, read on the forward strand.
GTAATGATCTTGTCCAGCCTTCTGTATAAAGCTATAAACCGTGTCATGGTTCCATAAGTCCTTTTTACAGGACTCTGTAAGTACAGTGTAAGTACTAAGCAATGGATAATCTGACCAAGTGCTTCTGAAAAACTGTGGTGAGAAATGCTCTAAGAAGTCTTAAAACTGGGCCTCTCGGTGGATCTAAAGAAGAGTATGGCAATTAGCAGATGCCTTTCATGACCGCATGCAAACTTTTCATAAGAAGCCAAAACAATTTAGTCTGCATGACTCAAGTATTTCAGAGACCTTGGGTCTTAAAGGAAAGTAAAGTTTTAAGTGTGTGTTTGTGTTGACAGTATGCTTTTTGTGCAAAACTCTTCAACGATCGTTTCACTGACTGAACGTCTTTCTTTTCACAGTGTCCTGATGTAGATCAATTATTCGTTTTCACCCTGAGATAATACTTAATACTCGATATGTTCCCTCTGTTTTCTGTTAAAAAAATGTTGATAACTTGTTCATACCATGATTTGTATATCTGACCAGCGCTTATATCCCCTTGTATCAATGGAGATCTTTAACTTCAGTTTTAAAAGCTTCTCATACAGAAGGAGCTGGAATCTCTGAAATGGAATTGCATGTTTTTTCTTAAAATTTGCTTTGTTTCAGCCACTCATTACTCAGCTCTCTGGAGAAATTGGTAGTGAGTAGCAGAATGTTTTCATAAAACTAACACAGAAGTTCTTTTCAATCCCTTTTTTACTAGCAGGTCCTCTAGAAAGTTTGAAAACTTCATGGAAACAGGTGAATAAATGTGAAAAGAAAACCACTGATAGATCCATGTAACAGGTTATTGCCAAAGGTTCCTTTTATGCTCTCGCTGATGAAATGCTAGATAACCACAGCTTCTGTAATGAGATCCCCTCCTTTTTTTTCAGCCTCATATCCTTAAGTTGCACTTACGAGAAAAGATCTAGTCTGGAACCAGCTTTCACAATCCAAGCTGCCCTTGGAAGGCCATTTAGATTAAGTTACCTTTTTTTCTCTTTTCTCTTTCTCCCTCCTTGGATTTCAGTAATGAAATCAAGAAGGGGTTTTCCCATTTGTTTCCTGACCACTGTCATCCTCAACTAGTTATAATGCTGGTGTCCCTAAAAGTAATCACATGCAGTTATTACTTGTCCAGAGGGTAAACCATTAGCTCACTACACTACTGGGGCTTTGCCAAACTACTTGCATAGTATTAACCTATAATGAAATAAAATGCTTAATCTTCCTTGATGAGACAGTAGGAAAAATTCAATTTGGCATTTGGCAGCAGCAATGTTTAAACCAGCTGAAATGGTTCCCATCCTACAATACCCCTCTGCTGACTAGCCATGAAGGGAACTGAATTAGAGCTGTGGTATGGATAAAAATAAGCTATATGAGAAGTTGCATTTCTGCTGGATCAGCTCCTTGGTCTGGTTCTCTGTTTCCCTCAGCTGCACTGGCACTAGGGAGAGAGGACGGTGTGAGGAGAAGCAAGCACCTTGGACAGAGGTTGTCATCATTAGCAGCATTATTAAAGAAATAATGCTGTTAAAGTAATGTATTTTTCCTTATGAATCACTTTATGAACCACAGGTTCAGGATTAAGCTTCTTTATATATGCACAAATTAACAGCTGCCATTGTGCAAACATTGTGACATCTGCAGGTGCTTCTAGATTTTATCTGAGACAAAAGAACAATTATTTGTGGGCCTAATGAGTTTGGGACGAAGTGACACAGCTGATGGAGCCTCGAATTTCAAAGAATTTGTTTTCTAGGTAATTCCTTTGAAGTAAGTATAAAGATAGTGTGAGGAAACAAACAGTTTCCAGATCTCAAGAACTGATGAAAAGTTACATTCTTTTCTGTGGCAAGCCTCCTAGAAGTATGTTAGTATAAAGGAATAGTTTCTTATTAAATCATAATAACACTAACAGTCTTTCTGAAAAGTGCAATACAGACAATTTAGGGCAAGTTGACCGTAACCAGAGATAAAATTACAGTTTTAACATTGTCTAAACCTCTATTTAGAGGGGTTTTTTTAATTGTGCCTAGATGATTTTGGCAACCCAAATGTTCAACTTTCCATACTTACCTGTAACTCCTGCCATCAGGGCAGGGTTTTTTTTTTGTTTTGTTTTGTTTTTTGGTATCATTCATGATCAGCATTAATGATTTGACACATAGAACTTAAATGATCCTTTTAGCCCAGTGGTTGGGCTCTGACTAGAACTTGAGGATCTTGTTGGAAGTTGTGGGCTTTCTGAGGACCCCCGAGGACCTAGAAGGTGATCGCTGTGAACAGGAAAGGGGAAGCTAGGCAAGGACAACTGCAGGAGGCCTTGACTTCCCCTGGGAAAAGCTCGTGGGAAAAGCTCCAGCTAGGAGTGGCTGCTGCTAACGAGCTCTCTGGGTTGCCCCTGACCAGAGGGGGTTGAGGCCTTTGATCCAGGTGGCCCTTGATTGGGCGGTCAAGCACCCTGTGAGTCAGTGCTAGGGAGAGGCCTATATAAGAGCCAAGCCTAGAGCGCAGCTCCTAGAGTGCAGCGAACAGAGGCAGCAGTTTGCGCAGAAGGGCGTGCGAAGGGATGTGTGAAGGGACGCGTGAAGGGACCTTTGTTTCTGTTCCCTGTGGTGTACTCATCCTCAAGTATGGTCGTGACACGCCGCACAGCGCGTTCCCCAGAGGCTGTTGGAGTTGCTGTGTCAGAGGCTGGGACCCAGACCGACCCTCTGACAGTAGATGCAGCCCTACAGGTCTCAGGCTGCAGGGAGTGCTTGGGGCCTCTCCGGGAGGCCTGGGCTGGCAGCCAGCTCTCCTGCAGGAGGTGTGCTGCTGTTGACAAGTTGTGTCGTCAGGTAAGGGAGTTACGGGAGGAGGTCAGTAGGCTGTGCAGCATCCGAGAAGCAGAGCAGGAGATAGACAGGGTATTCTCGGAGACTGTACAGCTCCAGGAGTCCCAACCCCCTGCAGCAGTGGAGTTGCCAGAGGGCTCTGTGCCGTGTGAAACGGTACATCATAGCACCGTAGAAGAAGGCTGGAAACTGGTCACTGCTCGTGGGAGGAGAAAGGCTCCTACTCCTCCTGAAGACCTGAAGCTGAAGAACAGGTTTAGTGCCCTCCAGGATGAGGAGGAGATGGGCATGGCTGCCAGGGAAGTACCTGGGACAACACACCCTGTGCCCTGCCGGAACACCCGGAAAAAGCGGCGGGTGATTGTTGTGGGGGACTCCCTGCTACAGGGGACGGAGGCATCTATCTGCCGACTTGACCTCTTGTCTAGAGAGGCTTGTGGCCTGCCAGGGGCTCGTGTGAGAGATGTCATGCAAAGACTGCCAAGGCTTGTCCACGCTTCGGACTATTACCCACTGCTGCTCTTTCATGTGGGCGCCAATGACACCAAGGGCAAACTGGAGACCATCAAGCAGGATTTCAGAGCTCTGGGGATGGTGGTCAAGGGTCTGGGAGCCCAGGTCATCTTCTCCTCAATCTTGCCAGTGAGGGGGATGGATGAGAGGAGGAGGAGACGGACTTTCCAGGTTAACGACTGGCTGCGCCGCTGGTGTTGGCAACAGGGTTTTGGTTTCTACGACCATGGGACCCTGTTTGAAGATCGACAACTGATGGCGAGAGATGGGATCCACCTCACGAGGCGGGGCACGTGGGTCTTTGCCAACAGGTTGGCCAACCTGTTAAGGAGGGCTTTAAACTAGGAAAGATGGGGGAAGGGGAGAGTTATAGTGACAGGGTAGTTGGCAAAAGACAGCTCAAGTTGGGATGCCTCCAACAGGTGAATGCAGCCAGGGAAGTGCACATGGGATGTGGCTATGGAGGACCCTCTTTTACCCCTCCTGGGAAACCTGCATGCTCGATCACCTCTCTGAAATGCCTGTACACCAATGCATGCAGCTTGGGGAACAAACAGGAAGAACTAGAGATCTGTGTGCGGTCGCAGGGCCATGATCTCATTGCCATCACAGAGACATGGTGGGATAGCTCGCATGACTGGAGTGCTGTCATGGATGGCTACGTGCTTTTTGGGAAAGACAGGCCAGGAAAGCGAGGTGGTGGAGTTGCTCTTTATGTGAGAGAGCAACTGGAATGTATTGAGCTGTGCCTAGGGGTGGATGGAGAGCGAGTCGAGAGCTTATGGGTAAGGATCAAAGGGCAGGCTAACAGAGGTGACACTGTTGTGGGTGTTTACTACAGGCCACCTGATCAGGAAGAGGAAGTCGATGAGGCCTTCTACAGACAGCTGGAAGTAGCCTCACAATCCCAGGCCCTGGTTCTCATGGGGGACTTCAACCACCCCGATATCTGCTGGAAAGACAACACAGCTAGGCACAAACAGTCCTGGAGGTTCCTGCAGAGCATTGGTGACAACTTCTTGACGCAGGTGGTGGAGGAGCCAGCAAGGAGAGGTGTGCTGCTGGACCTCGTACTAACAAACAAAGAAGGACTGGTTGAAGATGTGAAGGTTGGGGGTAGCCTTGGCTGCAGTGACCATGAGATGGTGGAGTTCAGGATCCTGCGAGGAGGCAGCAGGGCACCAAGTAGGATCGCAACCCTGGACTTCAGGAGAGCAAACTTTGGCCTCTTCAGGGACCTACTTGGAGGAATCCCATGGGTGAGGGCCCTAGAAGGAAGGAGTGTTCAAGAGAGCTGGTTAATATTCAAACATCACTTCCTCCAGGCTCAAGAGCGGTGCATCCCTATGAGTAGGAAGCCAAGCAAAGGAGGTAGGAGACCTGCATGGATGAGCAAGGAGCTCCTGGCAAAACTCAACCAGAAGAAGGAAGTATACAGAAAGTGGAAAGGGGCACAGGCCACTTGGGAGGAATATAGGAACGTTGTCAGAGTATGCAGGGATGCAACGAGGAAGGCTAAGGCCCGTTTGGAATTAAATCTGGCTAGAGATGTCAAGGACAGCAAGAAGGGCTTCTTCAAATACATCAGCAGCAAAAGGAAGACTAGGGAAAATGTGGGCCCTTTGCTGAATGGGGTGGGTGCCCTGGTGACAAAGGATGCAGAGAAGGCAGAGTTACTGAATGCCTTCTTTGCTTCAGTCTTTACTGCTCAGGCCAGCCCTCAGGAACCCCAGACCCTGGAGGCAAGAGAGAAAGTCTGGAGAAAGGAAGACTTTCCCTTGGTGGAGGAGGAGTGGGTTAGAGATCATTTAAGCAAACTTGACACCCACAAATCCATGGGCCCTGATGGGATGCACCCACGAGTGCTGAGGGAGCTGGCGGATGTCATTGCTAAGCCACTCTCCATCATCTTTGAAAGGTCATGGAGAACAGGAGAGGTGCCCGAGGACTGGAAGAAAGCCAGTGTCACCCCAGTCTTCAAAAAGGGCAAGAAGGAGGACCCAGGGAACTACAGGCCAGTCAGCCTCACCTGCATCCCTGGAAAGGTGATGGAGCAGCTCATCCTGGAAGCCATCTCCACGCATGTGGAGGAAAAGAAGGTGATCAGGAGTAGTCAGCATGGCTTCACCAAGGGGAAATCATGCCTAACCAATCTGATAGCCTTCTATGATGGAATGACTGGCTGGGTAGATGAGGGGAGAGCAGTGGATGTTGTCTACCCAGACTTCAGCAAGGCTTTTGATGCTGTCTCCCATAGCATCCTCATAGACAAGCTCAGGAAGTGTGGGCTTGATGAGTGGACAGTGAGGTGGATTGAGAACTGGCTGAATGGCAGAGCTCAGAGGGTTGTGATCAGCGGTGCAGAGTCTAGTTGGAGGCCTGTAGCTAGCGGTGTCCCCCAGGGGTCAGTACTGGGTCCAGTCTTGTTCAACTTCTTCATCAATGACCTGGATGAAGGGACAGAGCGCAACCTCAGCAAGTTTGCTGACGATACAAAACTGGGAGGAGTGCCTGATACGCCAGAGGGCTGTGCTGCCATTCAGAGAGACTTGGACAGGCTGGAGAGGTGGGCAGAGAGGAACCTCATGAAGTTCAACAAAGGCAAGTGCAGGGTCCTGCACCTGGGGAGGAATAACCCCAGGCACCAGTACAGGTTGGGGGTTGACCTGCTGGAAAGCAGCTCTGCTGAGAAGGACCTGGGAGTGCTGGTGGACACCAAGTTAAGCATGAGGCAGCAATGTGCCCTTGTGGCCAAGAAGGCCAATGGTATCCTGGGGTGCATCAGGAAGAGTGTTGCCAGAAGGTCGAGGGAGGTGATTCTCCCCCTCTACTCAGCCCTGGTGAGGCCACATCTGGAGTACTGCGTCCAGTTCTGGGCCCCCCAGTACAAGAGGGATGTGGCACTACTGGAGCAAGTCCAGCGAAGGGCCACAAAGATGATTAGGGAATTGGAGCATCTCTCTTATGAGGAAAGACTGAGAGAGCTGGGCCTGTTTAGCCTGGAGAAGAGAAGGCTGAGAGGAGATCTTATCAATGTGTACAAGTATCTGAAGGGAGGGTGTCGAGAGGATGGGACCAGACTCTTTTCAGTGGTGCCGAGCGACAGGACGCGAGGCAACGGGCACAAACTGAAACACAGACACTTCCATCTGAACATGAGGAAAAGCTTCTTCACTGTGAGGGTGACAGAGCACTGGAACAGGTTGCCCAGAGAGGTGGTGGAGTCTCCTTCTCTGGAGATATTCAAAACGCGCCTGGATGCAATCCTGTGCAATGTGCTCTAGGTGACCCTGCTTGAGCAGGAGGGTTGGACTAGATGATCTCCAGAGGTCCCTTCCAACCTCAGCGATTCTGTGACATATGAGGAAGTCTGGAATGCCCTTTCTTTTACCTCTCAGTTCTGCTGAGCTAACCACTGAATTTTTTAGAAGAATAAAGAATGAGTTTCAGTCTGTATATGTACAAGGAACACTTTGTTAAGTATTAAATAATTTTTCACAGTCACTTTCTGGGCGCTCCAGCCCTTTTAAGGATACTGGTCTGGGAACTAATAATAGACAATTTTACTGAAATATGTTATATGGAAATATGGAAGTAACTGTAACCAGGAAAACAATCTCTTCCACTGGCCAGTGGAGATCACCACATCCACTAGTAGCATAATGGGATGAGAAAATCCTCCCCAAATCCTGCAAAAATTTGTAGAATCCTAGTGACTTAAATAAGTGGCAGGTAATACGGATGTTACTATATCTAATGCAGTCTCTTTGGTTTTAGTATCATCAGAAATATGGAAAGATAGCCTGTTTTGGCTGAAATATTAGAAAAAAATCCCAATGAACTCAGGAAAGACAGGATTTCCTCCACAGTTAATTCTGGCCTTGAGCAGTTCAAGAGAAGTGTTGAAAGCACGAGATACAACTTTTGAATGCAATGTTGAAGCATTGTATTAAAGTTGCTTAGTAAATAAGGTTGCTTCTCATGTGGGAATGGTAATATAGAATCACAGAATCACAGAATGGTTGAGGTGGGAGGGTCCTCTGGAGATCATTCAGTCCACCCCACCCTGCTCAAAGCAGAGTCAGCCAGAGCAGACTGCTCAGGGCCATGTCCAGTTAAGTTTTGAATATCCCCAAGGATGGAGACTCTACAACCTCCCTGGGCAGCCTGTTCATTCCAGTGCTTGACCATCCTTGCAATAAAACATTTTGTTTTTTTTTTTTTAATGTTCAGTTGGAATTTCCTCTGTTTCAGTTTGTGCCCATTTCCTCTTGTCTTGTCACTGGATAGCCCTGAGAAGAGTTCTGTCTTCTTTACTCCCCCTACCATCAGATATTTATACACATTGATAAGACCCTCCTGAGCCTTCTCTTCTCCAAGGTAACAGCCCCAGATCTCTAAGACTCTCCTTGTATGACAGATGTTTCAGTCCCTTAATCATCTTTGTAACCCTTCACTAGACTTCCTCCAATATGCCAATATATCTCTTGTACTGGGGAGCCCCAGCCTGGACCCAGCACTGCAGGTGTGTCTTACCAGTGCTGAGTAGAGGGGGATGATCATCTCCCTTGATCTGCTGGCAACACTCTTCCTGATGCAGTCCAGGAGGCTCCCTGGCCTTCTTTGCTGTAAGGATGCAATCCTGGTTCATGTTCAACTTGGTGTCCACCAGGATCCCCAGGTCCTTCTCTGCAAAGCAGCTTTCCAGCCAGTTGGCTCCCAGCCTGTACTGGTGCATGGAGATATTTTTTCCCAGGTGCAGGACTTTGCCTTTCTCTTTGCTGAACCTCAAGAGGTTCCTCTCTGCCCATCTCTCCAGCCTGTCGAAAACCCTCTGAATGGCAACACAGTCCTCTGGTGTATCAGTCACTCCTCCCATTTTTATATCATCTGCAAACTTGCTGAGGGCCCATCCTGCCCCATTGTCCCATATGGGAATATGTCATCCGTGTCTGCTCCCTCAAAGGATTCTTTGGAAATACTTCTTGAGAGTCCACTGGTTTGTTTGTTTGTTTCTCTACATTCTTTGATGGAGACATCAACCCCCAAACTCTGTCCACTTCCCTGATTGCCCACCTAAACTCAAACAATCTATGGACCTTTGCCAATATTCTCTCTTCTAGAGCACCTAACATGCAGCTTTTCTATGTGTGTAAGTCATGAATTCTCAGGGTTGGATAAGACTAGCATTTGTACTATTTTCAGTGGAGCAGATAAAGCAAAATAGTGGAGAAAAATATTCTTTGCTTGCCAAAACAAATTTGAAATTTGTTGTCCTTTGACATAAAACAAATAAAAGATAAACTTTATGAAGGAAATAGGGAGCTAGATTCAGAAAACCTGTGTTGCAAATAGAGTAACAAGACTGCTTCGAAGAATAAATAATAAGTGTATGCCTGGAATGCTAAAGATCTAAGCTTTATAATTTAAGGCCTCTGGTCAAACTTGGGTCAGAAACACATTTCAGAGAACAAGAATCAAAAGTGGTCATTGACTTAACTCTTCACATTCACAGCCAGAAGTGAGCACAGAAATCAGACTTGCTTTAGGCAACAATGAAGTCTAAGCATTAAGCTAAAAGTCAGATCTAGTCTACCCAGAGACATTAATTGCATTCATTTGCCATATTTGTACTAGTGCAGCTTCATGTTGGTAATTAGGTAATAAAAGAAGACTCTGCCATGAGGCAGCCTTCATCTGGCATTGAACTCATATTCATGCCAAAGTCCCCATCTGCAAAAGCAATGAGACCTCCATTTCTTTGTAGCTTAACATCTAAGGCTTAGGCAAGTTTTATCCCCAACAGACTGGCCACATGTGAATGTTTTCAAACCTCTTAAAACTTACAGTCATTTCAGAATTATGATTCTTTTCTTTCTGTTAATTCTATTTTTAAAATCTTATTATGTATTTTTTCATGATTTTTTTTGTATTACATTAGTCTTGATAATTTGCTGAATTTCATAATTATTATTTTCAGAAAATTCCTTTAATAACCTTTTTTCTTTAATGGGACCTGATTCCTTGAACTCTATTAGTTCTCATCTCATATATGGGGAGTAACAGAGTACTCAGGAAAGGGGCAGAAGAACCAGGTTTAGTATTCATGTTCTTATTCCCTTCTCTCTCTCCGAGAGCCCCTGTAGACAAAGAGAATGCTGAAATCAGCAGGCTGTAGGACTCTCAAAGAATTGTCTTAACCACCAGCCTGGAGAGCAAATTGTTCTATCTTGGGAACTGTTTATCTTATGTAAAATGGAAAAGGGGGAGCTTCACATGAATGTTCCCAATGGAAAATTTGTTAGGATGCGTCCTCTGAGCAGTAAGCATAAAGTGAATTTTAACCTCATGAATGGTGTGGCAAAAGGCCAGCCTCCCATGGGGTGTACCCAGTAATAGAGAAGATACTGAAAGTCTAAGGTGGTGCTTTCTTTATTGCTCCTACTGGGGCTGCTCTACTGCATTTAAGCTATTTTTTAAAAGCATCCTCTGAAATACTATTATATATTATACAATAATTTTGCTCACAGTCCATGGTAGTATTTCTAGGATCTTATGTTTCTTTGTTGGCATCTTTTCTCTTGACCTGCCTCCCATTTGCGGGTTTAAGCCAGAGTTTCCAAAGAAATAAGCTGTGGCATACTGCCCTAGCATTACATGGAATTGGCTGGCTGTACTGGGCTCAATTCTTATCAGATCTTCATACTTTTCTTGTGACATAATAATTCTTTAAAATATAAACAAGAGTTGGATCATCTAAAGTCCAAAGACAAATGCAAAATAGCTGATTACTTCATTATATCAGTCACTAACGACTGATCTCAAACAAAAAAGCTGCCTCATGAGGATCCTCTTTTCCTAGATAGCCTTACCTAACACTAGCCCCATTCCACCTAAGTGGAAGGTAAATACTGGTAAAATTCAAGAAAGGGTATCTCTTTTTAGTCCTGTGAAGAGAAGAGCACCATCAGTTAACATAGAAGCTTAGTGGGCATACAGTTTTTGCACTTGGTTTTGTAATGTTTCATTGAGATGTCTGCTTATGTTTTATCTCTCTCTTGCTTTTGATACAACTTACTTACAAATATATGCCAGGGTCAAAAGCAGGGAACCTGTGCCTTATTGCAGTCCCTTCAACATCAAAGTTAGTTAAAGGAACAGCTGAATGACAGCAGGGGGCAGATGGGACACAACATCTTTCCCCTGTGCAGTTTTGCTTGCTGCTATTTAGCACAAAGCATAAAAAAATGTCAGCCTTAACTTTTGCAGATTCCTGGGCCTCCCATGTTTCTGTTGCTCTGTGGTTTCAGTCTCCATAGTGCCAACTGTTGTCATACTGTCTGCAGAGTTAGACAATATTTGTGTAGGTGTCAGTGCCCAGCTGCCTGAGGACTGTATTATGCCCCCATATATTCCATGGAGTTCTTACGTTCCCTCTGGGAATATTTGCTCACATTGTTTTGTCCCTCTAAACTGTTGGTGGGTACTGTTAACTAGTCCTCCCAATAGAATGATTTGTTGCAAGCGTTGCAATTGCAAACTTGCAGATTTTACCACTTAAAAGTAAGTAAGATCAGGCTTGCTGTAAATTCCTGCATAACTCACGACTCTGTGTAAATCAGAGTAGTTTTTAGACAAGTAAATCCACATTTCTGCTTCTTTCACATTGGAATGAACTGATGTTCTTTGCTTAAAGACTAGGAAATAGAGCCACATGGGGCCTCCACTTCAGTACAGCTACATCTAACTCCTGGGTACTCTGTTGCCTAGTGGAAACCATGGCCTGAAATTGGGCATCTGAGAACAGGGCCTAGTTAACTGAGAGAGAACTTCCCATTCCATCAGGGAATGGCCAAATCATTAATTTAAAAAAATCTGTTTCTAGGAGTTAGCTTTTTTCTCCTATCTGAGGTTGACTTCCGTATGCAGTCTCCTGGAGCTGGCCACAGAAGCCAAATTTCTTATGCTCAGAACAAAGAGAAAAGATACAGAGGTGCATGCAGGATTGCAGTGTTCTGTTAATTAAATGAGCTAAATGTTATTGTAGAAAGATTTCTCCCACCCATGTGAGAGAACGGGTAGGAGGTGGAATGGCAGAATGGGTTCCCTTGTGAAAGAGTTCCTGTGGGAACTTAGGCAATCAGTTAAATCCATTTAGCATGTTTGATTAGAAACAACTTTTTTGTTATTGTTTTTTTTAACAGTTTTTTGACAGTTCCAGGGTAAGGTCTCAAAATCTGAGTTACAAAAATCACTGTCACTTATTATGAAAAATGAAGGCAAAGAATACGGTAAGAAAATCTTCTTGGGCGGGGTGGGGACCTGTAACAGTTTTGTCTTTTAATTTAACCTTCTTTTTCCCTTTCCAATCTGTAGAATGGACATAAGACTTCATAGAGTCATAAGCTGTGTGTTGCTAAGTTAAACCAGGTGATGAGCCCAACAAAAAGCAGAGAGGCAAGCAAATGTGTCTGTATTCTATGAAGAGTTTGGACACTGAACACTAAGTAATCATGGGAGCACTCTAGCGAACAATGAGGTTAAAAACAATGATTGTAAATGATTATGTACCTAATAAATACTGTTCATCTTGTCTGCTGAATGAAATAGCAGTATGTGGCTCATATGCGTATGCATAAAGATTTTGAATTAAAATAGCATAAGCAACTTTATATCTGGCATCTTCTGAATTCTGATTGCTTAACTTAGAAACCTTAATGTGCTTACTAAACTAAGTGAATCAAATCAGCAGTATCATTTGGACTAAGAAACTAGAGGGCAGACTACAGGCAAGACTTGGATTTTCTTTAAGTCAAAGGAGCAAAAACTTGTTGGAACTGTGTCCAAAGCTGAGATTCAGGCTCTCATCCTTGCTGAAAAAATAACCATCTTTAAAAGAAGAGAAAAATCTGGAGAAAAGGTATTGGGTTTAAGGTATAAATAAGAATATATAGGTGGAAAGAAGGTTTATTAAGCAGAGCAAATAACATTTCAGAGTTCATGAAGTATAGGGAAAATAATCAAAGCTTTTAAGAACAGCAGGAGATGAGCCAAGTTAGACATAACAAAGGAATTAAAAATGAAGAACAAAAGGTTCTTTAGCCTTATAAATAAAATGAGAATGAAAGAAGAAGGGAAACTACTCTGCAATTGGTAGGAGGAAGAATAAATGGAAGGCCGTCCCACTACTAAATTAATACTTTGCTTCAGTTTTGAACAAGAGTGCTATGAAATACAGATGAGAAGGGGCAAGACAGCTAGCTACAGGGAACAAAAAGATTTAAATTACTATGTCTGTGTAGGAACAAAACTCTGAACTTCATGTCCGTTGCAGAATTCTGAGAGGACTAGCATATGAAATTACAAGATTGGTGGCAAGATATTTTAAAATAAAACTACCCAATGTTACCACATGGCTGTGGAATAACACATGCAAGATATATATTCAGGAAGGAGGAAAGATTCTGGTTGCTACAGAGACATTCTGTTTTTTCAGAAAACTGTGTTTTAGAAGAAGTGTGAAGAAAGCATCAGAAAGTATCTAGTTGCTCTTTTTTGTGTGTGTGTGTGGCCAAGTTAAATGGAATAGATATAATCTAACTGAACTTGAGTAAACTGGTATTGTGCTCTGTAAGGAATTACTGGTTAGTGTAGGCAGAAGAACTGGTTTGAGTGGAGATGATGAGCTAGTATTGAAGGAGAAGTGTTGGGGAGAAAGGAAGCTGTTAGTGGTATTCCTGAGGATATAGACTAAAAATATTAAAACATAAATGATCTTGAACAATCAGCCTAAATAATAACTGCAATAAAATGACACAGCACAGTGAGAATCACAAATTCATACCTTTGAGGATTAACAAAATTCAAAATTCATCGGTAGAGGAGGAAAAAGATTTTGCGTTAGTCATAAGATGTCTGCAATCCACAAGTGGGATACAATCATGGAAAAGACAAATGCAATCACTGGATTTATTATGCAAAACATTTTCAGTAGAGTTGGGGAACTAATTTTTCCCTCATCCAAGATGCTGTCCAGAATATTGTACATGAATCTGGTTTCCCATGTTCTAGAAACCTAGAATTCAAGTGAGAATCCAAAGTGAGGAGAATGGGATGATCAAAAGAGGCAGAACCAATGTGTTAGAACAAACTGGAGGACCTGGCTTGGACTAGCACAGCAAAACAAGAGCTGGGAGAAATTTTATTAATATCTCAAAATGTTCAATGGAAATAACCTCTAAGAAAGGAAAACAGTTAAGTGAAAGCACAATCTTGACTCCAAAATAAATAGGTAGAAGATGATCTTGAAAAGATGTAGGCTGAATATTAAAGACAGTTTTGACTGTGGAAGATAATGATGTTCTAGAACAAAGAGGGTGAAGACAAAAATGAGTTAAAAGATACTGTAACTTGTGAGTAGTTATATGATTGTTTGCAACAGCAGCTGACTAGGCTGAGTCATAGAGATCTTTTACAATCCTGAATCCCTCTTAATGCAGTTTGTATATGCAATATGTTGTAGTCATGAAATACATATGTGTTTGATTCAGCTTTTCTTAAATAATGGATACAAGGACTGTGACAATGCTGAAATAGAAAGACTGATAGACATATGCTACAATTGCTCATCCTGAAACATATATTATGCCCAGAATTTTGCCTTTATTTGAAACAGTAAAACACTACCAGAACATATTCTCCAAAATCCTTGAATTGACCCCATATCCGAAACCTGGCAGAAAGTACTAAAAGAGAATGTGATGTAGAATTATTCTGTTTTATTTTTAAGCCTTGATTCAGAAATCACGAGTCATCTCCCTATGGATTCTTAGTATCTGTCAGGACTGGCAACAAGTCAGTATCACACAGCTGAAACATTTTATTTTTCACAGTGATGATTTATCTCTCTTTCAGACTTCAGAACTTTTCCCATATTACAGAAAACTTTTAAATTGCTTATTGGAGAATCAACCACTACAGTTTTATTTTTTAAACTTTATTGTTTTCCACCCCTATTAGCCCAAAATGTAATGACTACAGGGTCTTCTTTTTCTAAATATATATTTGGTGTTCTCCCTCACTCCCTCAATCCACCAAAGCCATACAGAAGCACTCAGGACACCTGACATATATTTCTTAAAACGAGGGACTCTTGGGAGTCATCCTATACAACTTTAATTGCAGTGTAATGCAAATTGTATAATAATGTTTAATATTTTTCAACATAAATTATGACCTATTTGTCAAGCAATCCTCATTAATAAAGAAACTAATATACACATAATACCTTTGAAATACATCTGAGAGTAGACATGAGTATTATAGAGAAAATCTCATCTGTCAGAGAACAGTTCACTGGCTATATGAACACAATGGGAAGTAAGTTGTGTACCCCAAATAAGACTTTGTGCACAAGTAGGCAACATGTAAGAGCTTATAACAAAGGAAGAGAGACATAGTGAGCTATAAAGGACTGAGAAGGTGGGATGGGACAACCTCAAGAAGGAGAATATTCCTGAGGAAGTTATTCCTTCAGACACTGTAAGAGGTGCTGTCTTTAAAAGCTCATATACCATAAGGGTGAGTCTTTTCATGTCAGAGATGAACAACATTGGGTTTAATGAGTTATTCATTGATAAATATGGTAGAATCAAGTTGGTCTTGATGAAAAGTGGCCCTGCCTTGGGCAAGGAGAGAGAGGTTTGACCAGATGATCTCCACAGGTCCCTTCCAGCTGAAATCTTCTTAAGAGTCTGTGATTTTTTAATCAGACACTCTTTGTCTATGTGCATCTGTGTCAGCTCTAAGCATTTTCTTAATAAGTTTCAACTGCTTTCAGATGTTTACAAAAGTTTTGATATAGGCAATAACATTTTATTATTTTTAGTTAATTTTCATTCACATTTAAAACAAATATGTATAAACTGTCACTGATGTTAACAGGAAGTTTGTATGGAAACTTTCTTTTGTATGGAGATTGCCATTTGTGTCAGAAACTGTTTAGATAGCTAGAAAGGATATAAAGATTTTTGCTTATTGTGGGGTTGGCTCTTTTTTTTGGCAAGTGAAGCTACTTTGGTTAGATTGCTAGCCTTGTTATCAAACATATTTGACAACTCCACTGCCAAGATTCATATCAATAGTTTGAGAATAGTACATGCAAATTATACAGATTTCAAATCCACACCAGCAATATCCTATAGAAATTTCCCCACAAGTTTCTTACAGAAGTGTTGGGTGAGATGAATGTGTCAGACCTTAAAAAGGAAAAATGCAGATCTTTTTCTGCTACGGTGATATGTGTCTCCTTTTCTGAAGGATTAGGGTAAAGCTAGTAACACACATTTTTTGTCCGTCCAGGGAGATGTTGGGTGCAAAGGCAAAAATAACCAGTTAGAAGTAAGCAATTCTACAGTAGTTTCATGCCACAGCTAACTGTTCTAACTACTATTCTTTCTAAATTGTGGAAAGATAATTACATGGGCCAAGACAAAGAAAAGCTTCATTGAAGAAGACAAGAATTTTGCCTGGGAGCTAAGTATGGGTTTTATGCCATATAGTCAGGGAGGGAGAGGTTCTGTATCTTTTCAGAACAGCTGAAGCCCTGGTCCTGTTGCAGAACCTCACAAAGCAGTTTTGTTTGTGTGAGTGTGGGTCACACAGAAGGAAAAATGTGTGATGATTTTCAAGGACTTAGCCTTCCGAGTAGGATGTTACAGTCTTCCAGTAACTGTAGTATGTGAACTGCAATATATTGATTTCTTGCTCTATCTCTCATTATTGGAACCGTTGGTTCAGATTTTGTCCCAGACCTCACAAAGGCATCTTTTTTTTTCCTGATCATCAGCTCTTGTTCCATGAATTGCATCATTGTCTTTTGTCAATCAGCTGTACTTCGCTAATCACCTCTGCTTTGGTGAACTTGTGTGGAGAGCCATCAACTCCTGCAGGTTTTTCAATGTTATCTTACTGTGGCATAGGAGGAGTCTTGTCCTCTGCTATGCTAGTAATCTCTGGTTCTGCTCAAGAGAGTGTGGTGAGAGGAATATAGACCATGGTCCAAAGAACATGCCCATAAAATGCAAAACTTAAGGCTGATGTATTCATCACACAAGCCAGCTTCTGACATTGATGAAATCTTGTAGCCCACTGAAATTAGGGCTACAGTCGCTGGATAAAGTCAGAAGACAACCAATGATATTATGAACCTATATTCATGGCTCGAAGGTGGCACTGCATGGTTAGAGTACAGAATATTTTCAAAAGACCTCTCTCCCCTTGCCATTTCTATTCTTTGCTGTCAGATCTCCACTCATTCTTCTCCACTGAATACTCACTCTTTCTTTAGTTTCTTGATACAGGTGGCTACCATTTGTCGAGCTATCAATTTCTCTACCCATTTTAAGGCAGCTATTATTTATGCTAGTCCCTGCTTATCATCCTCTTTATTCGTTTAGACAAGAACAGCTACAAAACATTTTAAACAGCTTGAGATAAAGGTTAAGCTTAAAGATCACATGTTATCATGCATAGCTTCAAAATAATGGGTTAAACCTGCTCCAATACAATGTTCTGAAATCAAGTCTTTAATGTGCCTTTAATTTGTGCCACTCTTTCATATGTAAGAAATGTGAAAACATGAACCAAGCTAAAAAGCTATGGCCCATAAAGAAAATCATCTGCAGTAGCATAAAAGTTACATGCTGCAGTTTTTTTCACTGGTCTTCATATGCAAGATCATATAGAATAGAAAAAAAACCCTCATTTTTCAATGACTTTTATGACTATATATTTTAATAGTATGTAAGAGTGACATATATCTCACTGCAGAAATGTGATTGCTGAAAGTCCTGCATCTATCCTTCAGATAATTTTTAGAATTTTTTTGCATTAGAATTAATGGTAGGTTCACAGCCCTTGTTACAAACAATAAATTATCACTACATGTCTTGCTATTGAAATAGATTACTTAGCCATTCACCATTTGCTATGGGATGCTCTCCAGATGTGCTGCATCTGAATTTCTCTGAATTTTCACTTGAGTACTGCGAAGTTGATCTGTTGTTTAGCACACCAAAAGAATCGTTAAATATCTGCTAAACATTATATTGGTTTGCAGTGTTCTGGTGTAAGGATTTTTTTCTTCTCTTTCTTCACTCTCTCCATTTCAGTGATTCTTAACAATACCCCACTGTTGCAATGCTGTTCTTTTTTTTCCTTCAAAGTATAATTTTATGCTAATCCTTGAGCTGTCGATGAGGGCATTAGCTTTCAGCTCATTTTCTGATTTGCTGCTCTCAGAAACCTTTGTTACTTACAACCTGGCACAACCTGAACTTTGCACAAACATTACCTATTGCCTCCATAGTTTAAATATATATTTTTTTAATTTGGTAGACATTACACAATAAGGGTGCATGGTCCTTCTGTCTACTGTATATCTCACGATCCAATTGTTGAGAGGACTGAACTTTCATCTCTGTGTTGGAATATGGCCCAGATTCTAGATTTCAAAGCAACTAAAAGGAAGACAATCATTAAGACAATGTTCCCTCAAATCCCAGTTCAAATAATCTCAAAGACTATGCAAAACGCAAATGTTGACCTCACAGAACTTCCCAACCTCCAGAATAGTTCACAAAGCGCTGAAAACTCTCACAAACATATTGCTGAAACTTCTTTTTTTATTGGTGGCAAAATATTCCTTGGTTGCCATTAGCTTTGCTTAAATCCTGTGGAAATATTCAGAGCTTCTTGGTGTATTCAACAATTCAGAAAAATGGCTCATCATCTCAGTTTAGCTCAGTCTGCAAGACTGCTTGTGTACTTAGTCCCCACTTATTTTTTTCAGGTTCACTATTAGGCTAGACAGCTCTGTCAACTCAAAAAGACATTCTTTTTTCAAACTATTGATCTCTGTTGCTCTTCCAAATCCTTTAGTATTGGCTCTTAGGATTACTATAATGCTATAATCATTCTGTTAAGGATTCAGATTTGTGGTGGACTAAAAGATGGTAACATCAAAAGGATTGAAATGCCCTTGAAGCAATCAATTTTTGTTCATCAAATACAAATGCTGAGAGGCTGCTTTCAGCTAATAATTTATAACTGAATTAATGACACATGGCTTCCGTCAGTAATGGTCTCCTCTCTGGGGTCTTTTTTTCCCCCTTTCTGTGATCTGATTTCATATTCTGGGAAAGGAAATCAGAGTGCTAAAGAATTTAATCAGAAATGGGGACTGTCTGAAGTTAAAAGCTTATCTTTTTTGCTTCAAAATGAGTGCTGCTAAAATCTTTATCTTTCCATTTTGGCAAACTTGAATTTTTAAGCCAATCCTACTCATGTGGAATTGTATTTCCACTTTTTTATCCTACAGATGAAAAATCACTGAGTTGTGGGAAGCACCTTGCAAAAATTTTAAGTCCCTTTTTTGAGTGTGTAGGTCTTTCATCAAACATTTTGGTTCATGACAAGTTTTGCATATTAACAAAATGCTGTCAAAAGTGGGCACAGGCAATTCCCCTTTTCTCACTCCAGCCTCTTTTCACATACTGCTCTGACGCTAGGTTTCAGCAACATATTCAGAATAAAACTGCAGCTTTTGCAGTTTAAAACAAACTTAAATAGCTGATTTTCCTTTCCTGTCACAGTCTTATTTCTCTTCTTCTGCTGCTTTTCTGGGGATTTGAGCTGGGTCTATTTGTTCAGAAAGGCTATCCAAAACATTGGCAACTTCTTTCCCCCAGATTCTGTGTGGAAAGGGGCATATGCTGTGGGACTGCCATCTGTCAAAATATTGCAGACAGGAATGACATCAAGAAGGCAACACCAGGTAGGGGTAGAGGAGAGAATATTTCACAATGCCTACGGTGAAGAAAGAAGGCTTTATAGAGGAAAAGTCATACACCTGAATAAGTGTTAAATTATTGGACACCTGCGTAAACTGATTTTAACCTCATGGTGTTTTCCTTCTGCTAGATTGATTAAGAACAGCCTAGTAACAACAGCTGTGCACTGAGGTTGCTCTGTGATGTATTCTTCTATGGTGTGGTGCTTGTCTAAAGTTGTAGGATATGTTGGCTAGTATTTGGGGTTGATTATGCAGCCGAAGGGTTGTTGTAACAGAATGAAAAAAAGAACATGGTATCGGTTTTAGGAATGAAATATCCCATTCATCTAGTTATGCATTGAAAAAAACACCAACTTACCTCTTCCCAACTCTTTTTGTGAAGCAAAGCTATAGGTAGAATCATTGAAGTAACCTTTTAGTGTTGCTTATACTTTTCAAAAAGATGCATTTTATGGCAAGCTTGACAGGCAATCTTGAGTCTATAAATTATTAGCAAAAATAGCAAATAGGCTGTCATGTGTTTTTTCTTCATGTAGATAGCATTATAGTTACGTTTCCCTTCATACAAACTGATGAAAACCATCTGATGGTTTCCAGTCTATTCCTTTTCTCCATTTCCTTCCTCCTTCTGCACTTCTACATCATCTTTTCCCTCTCCCCCACACTCCCTGCAGGTTATAATTGATTTAGAAATAGATCAAGTTACTTATATTTAATAGCTCAAAGTACTTAGGATCATTCTGTTATAGCCATTTATACCCAATTAATACTAAATCTTCAGTCATAGCAAATCCTCAGCATAGGACTTGCACTACATCTTACTTCTTGTGCTTGTGTCCCAAAAGTGCATATGATATCGATGTCACCCAAGCACTTCTGAGCTCCTTTCCTGGACATATCCATTGATTTTCAGAATTTTAAAGACATTAATACCAAAGTAACAAAAATTGCAGAACCTAGACTTAAGTCAGAACAATAATGTTCAACCAAAACTGAAATAATTAAATGTGAATGGAAAAAATGGATTGAATAGATTATAAGAGCAAGAATATAATAATGTAAACTAATTTATTGATGAAAGGAATCCTCATATCAGATTTGACTTGTACACAAATCTACTCGAATCATCAGTATCTGAATTTGTTGAATATCAGTTAAAAAAGATAGCGAGAATTCTCAAGGTGCTTAGCACCCTCAAACAGAACTGAAGCTAAACCTCACACAAAGCCTTGCGAAATCAGGCCAATAAATGAAAAACAAACACAACATGAACTTTTGAGACATCAAATCACAAATAGTCACAGGAACTTGACTAACCTAGCTCTGTGCAGTACTTACAATACTTGAAAAAGTAATTTAATTTTTCAGAATGTTTTAAATAAACTGAGACTTATGCCAAATAAAAGTTACAAAATAAGTGAACAACTGTAATAAAAATGATCAATAAAAAAAGCTTTTAAATTAATTGAAAACATCATAACATTAAGCTCTATGTCAATCATGTTTTTTTTAAAGCAGCCTTACATGCAATCTTTGGCAACGGAAACTTTGTTTTAAATCCCCTCCCACTCTGCAGTTTAATGCAGTCCAAATGTCTCCACTACTAAGAATGGGGCAAAGACAGCATTTCTCTTCACAGAGGGAGCTGGTGGTTTCAACAGCTCATTTATGACAAATATCTGGACCTTCTCTAATTTTTATTTTCCAAATAGTCAGGAGTTTTCATCATCTTTTTCTCCCTTGGTGTTAGCTTCTGTTATTTTTTCAGTGTTTGAGTTGGGATGAAAATATGCTAGAGGTTATGCCTCATATACAGAAGTGTGAAAGCGGCCCTGAAAAGTGGACTCTCAAGAGACCTCAAAGATGTTAAACCACTTCTGTCTCCAGAACAGAAGTGTGAAATGTCTGTTTCATCAGCGTGAGGCTCAGTACGCCTGGCTTCCTTTCATTGTGCAAGGTGACAAGTTATCTTTGGCTCTCCTTACTCAAGTCTCTGTGCACTCAACTGTCCTTATGAAAAGGTTGAGAACGACTGCTATCGCAGCCAGCTCTAAGGAAAAAAAAAAAAAAAAGTAAGCAGCTGCCAGGGCAGCAGGCTGCTGTGGACAGCAAGCGTCCACAACCCTTACTTTGTCTGAGCAGGAGTCCTGGTTGGGCCACTGGGATTTGAGGTGCACAAGGTAGCCTCTTCTAGAAATGGCAAGTCTAGCTCTCTAGGGCTCTTTCCTTTTCCTCCCTTATTATTACAGGAGCTGCCCTACCCTGAATCCGCAGAGCTGCAAAAGGAAATGTTACCAATACTTCTGGAAGCTGTCTCCAACTACTAGTCCTCTTTAACTGAGAGGCATGAAGATGCTGAGGAACCATACTCCTACAGGCACATGGATATAAACTTGAAATGTGCTGTTAACTTCAATGGGATGGTTCACATGCCTGAAGTTCAGTTTGTGTCTAACTTCCTGCTGGAAGATTGTAGCAGACCAGTCGTAAAACTTCTGAGTACTGCAGTGACGTCAGGGGCAATGGGCCACCAAGCATTAGGAGGAATGTTCTGTGTGAATATGTAAGAAATGCGTTCAAAACTGCTTCATCAATTAGAAAATAGAAATACCTGAATATGCTGTTTACCCCCAGCAGCTCTCGGTACTGTTTTTAACCAGGTTACAGTTTCAGTGACACCTGAATCTGTGTTAACAACTTGCAGAAACAGATACCTTAAAAAACAAACATTCTACTGGAATAGTACACAACGTCTTCTGGGTCTTGATCTTCTTTTTTTTTTTAACTTGCATTAAACTTGCATTGCACAACTGAAAGCATCGTTAAGAGACAAACTTTAAAGCTCCTTAACTAACTCTGTTTTGGTATAAATGGCCCCAAAGGTTATGACTGATCCCCAGATGCTATAACAAGCTTGAAGTGTGTTAGTAAAACAACTTTTTACTTCATGACTGGCCTTTGAAACACAAGAGAAAGGGAAACATTTCATACAAGATCTGCAACCATATTGAATATACCTCTGAAGTCTAATATGCTAGAACAGGTCAATAACTGCCTTTCCTTGGTCTGTAATAGGCATCCTTGGTCTGAAGAGGGAGAACAGGAAATGCTGAGGATGTGTGCTCAGTTTTACTGGAAGGGTGGAATTGGAGAAGGTAGCACTACAGTTGGTAACAACACCTTTCTCTCCAGAGAGAGAGCATGTAGGAAGCCCCATGGCTGCTCTTCTGACCCTGAGGTGAGAAGGAAGTATTCTCCCAGCTGCTTCTGCTTTGTGACAGGCCCATGATTGTACCTATGAAAGAACTTCCAATCAAAAGTCTAGTTTAATTTCATTTGTTAGGAAAGAAGTCAGGAAAGGTCTCTTAAATCTACTAGGCTGCTTACATATTCATACTCATCAGAATTTGCAAGGCATTGTGTCATTTTACATGAATGTGGGATTATATGGTCAGTAGCTATACAGGTTCATATTGGTTAAGCATAATGAAACAGCAACTATTACTAATTTTTTTCCATCTTTGTTGTATACAATCTAAAATAAAATTTCATTATTTTCAGAATAATGGCCCACATTTAGAACTTTTTCATCATGTATGACAAGTAAATCATTACTATTTCATCCAGTAGTGATAGTAAGGACTACTATCTCTAAACCGGAGTTATTTTTGTGGGAAAAAATATAACTAAGCCTTAAGACATAATAGAAAAACTGAACTCAGATTGAAGGTCTGGGTATAAAAAAGTGAAGTAAATTATACTCACTGCTTCAAAGACCTCGAATTTTGACCATTTAATTTTTTTGACCATATTAATTTTGACCCTTTCTGAATATTTACAGCATCCAATTTGCTCAGAAGTGGTGGCTCAGTGTTAATCCAACGTCAGGGATAGAGTTCTGGGAATATTCCTGAAGAGTCGAGACAGCACAACTTGGCAAAAGCAGCATCATTTATCTCAGCGTTGGTTCCAAGTTGAGGGGCTGGAGGTGATGTCATTTTCTGTTGTATAAGATTGAGTCAGTCGGGTTAACCTGAGCAGTTGCATGTGTGCCTTGCATTTTGTGACCAGTTATTAGAAGCTGACGTGTTCCTTCCCAAACGCACCCTCTGCAAAAGAAACTGCATGCATCTGAAAGTCAGCTCACCTAAGGGCTTAAATCCTCCTGGTAGCACTTTAATAACCAATAACATGGGTCTGATTTTCCAGCTTGCTCGCATTTGCTCTGAGTTATTTTTATAAGGATCTCAACACACTGAGTTCATTCTTTGTATTTTTCTATTGATTTTTCCCCAACTGATGTGAAGTAGAAGTATCTTTTAGGCTCTTTGTTTAACTGCACTTCCTCTTGTTTTCCCCCTTAATCTCTGTAAACTTAGATCTTCCTGAGGTTATGGCAGTATGTTTGTTATCGCTTCTTGTCATGTGATATTTATCTAGCTGTGAATGTGATACTGTTGGTGTTTCTGAAATAGTCCTGGGTTCCTCTGTTATCTCTCTGCAGGTGTTGGATTCACCAATCTCAGTGAAGTTTGGCATCCTCAGTAACTGCTGATAATTTTTAAAACTAGCAATCTGGGATTTTGCCAGTAAATTGGCCTTCTGATAAACTGTTTGGATTCTTGTTACAGAATTAAAGTATACCAAAAAAGTAAGAGTGGAAAAGCAGGTCACTAAATTTTTTGCTGCTTGATTGGCTAAATCAACTGCATATTTCAAATCCTCTAATGCAAAAGGAAAGCATCAGCACAGCAACATGGCATTAAACATGGTGCCTGTTGTCAGGTTTTGCCAGCGAGTATTATTCATCTGCCCGAGGTTCTGTCTTCAGATTAGTGATTATCACATTTTATCACTTTAAGCATAATCTGGCTGCTCGACATGAGGAGTTTATAAAAGGGAAGGCATTTTAAAAGCCTTCACTTTCCATTAGAAGTCAGATGGCTTTACAGAATAAAACCTCAAGCATGTTTGTTTTTCTGAAGTTTACATGGAAACTTTTTTGTTGACCACCCAAAGGAAAACTAAAAAATTAGTTACTTACAAGAGCTGACCTTTAACCAGAGGCTGAACAAAATATAATCTTGAAGTACCCTAAAGGTGTTTGTTTAACCATGGGTATATCCTGCTGGAGTAGGACTTACTGTGGGTTTTGCAGCACATGGAAATCTAATATCTACAGAGAACCATGAACTTTCCTTCTGTTTTTGTTTCGATGCCTGAAAACATCCTACTAGCCCAAAAGTTTACCCTAATTGCAAACTTCACTGAAATAAGAGGGAAGAAAGAAAACTTTCAAGCAGTGATATTTTGAAATAGACTGACCTTCAATGGTTTTGAAACATCAAAGGACTGTGTAGTCTGTCTGCAAGCTAGTTTTCTGATTCATCTCCCCGTGATCTATTTTTAGTCTTTTGGGAGACTTTTGAAAGCAAAAGTACTTTTTTTTTTTCTAGGTTTAGATCATATGGTTTGGAAGCTTACAACTTTCTCTTACTGTCTGACAGATTCTCATACAATTAGCCTCCCAACAAATTCACCCTTGCTGGAACTTACTTCTTAGGAATTCCTCCAGTGCCCCTTGCACTTGTAGATGTCGGTATATTCTGCTGATCAAAGAGCGTTCTTCTTCATCCACTTATTTTTACATAATGTGCCTGTTGACACCACAGCTGTTTTTTCAAACTGGGAAGAGGAGAACTGCTGTTGAATAGAGAAGGTGACATTAAAATTGAACTGTGAATTTTTGCAAGCAGCTGCAGAGCTGTAGTTGTGCTTTTGGGGTGTTGTTGTTGTCAATGGCATTGTTGCCTGACAAACAAGTTGACTCCATGCGTAGCAATCTTACAGCAGTAGTAGGTACCCGATAGTTTCTGTTTTAGCAGAGCTACAGTCATTTTACTGAACCTAAGGGCCCTACTTTATAGTACACTTTTTCCCTATGTAAGCTTAAATTTAGTGCAAATTCAGTGGAAAAAAGTATGCCTCCTTAGTGGGTAACTTAAAACTGGTATTTACTAACATGTCACCCACGACAGCCACAGTCTGGAAAACAAACTGGAAATAGCTAGAGCAAACCTAAATGAAGGAAAATAAACCTAAATGAACGAAGACTGTACGTTCTTGAACAAAAACATATGAAAATTTTTGAAAAATTCAGCTGCAGGCAGATCTGATTTGCTCTACTGGCAGTAACATATAAGTGCAGTTTTGTGGTATCTCTTCTATTTAAGGCATTTCTAATCTGCAGCCACTTTATCTTGAAATATTTATCCCAGACCCATTGTTAGGCTGTGGGAGATAGTAGTAATACAAGCGAGGATAATTTTCTATCAGCTTCCTGGACATCTGAAGTGGCCAAAGCAGGCCTCAATTCCCCTCAAAAGGTTTATGAAGGATGGGAAGTAACTCATGGCAAGTTCTGAAATCACCATATTTCTGTTAGGATTCAATCCCAGGTCTCACCAAAGTTTCCATTTCTTTTAAAAATCATAGGATCAACTCTTACTATAAGATAGAACCTATGAATTGTTTTTACTGCTCTGTCTGACTTCCATCAAGTATGAGCCATATTGGCATAAAATAGTCTAATACGTTTCCCTTTCTTCACTGTCAGCTTATTGAGACTGATCTATGAACCAAGGTGTGCCTTCCTATCCCCAGGTAACATAAACACCATTGCTGCTTTTAGAGAAGTTTCTGCTTTATTCTCCTCCCTTTATGCAAAACAGATTAACAGCACTTTCTGGCACAACCAGGATTTTGTGTGCTAATTTAAGTATAAATTTCTAAAGGTTTTTTCTTTTTCAGAGTGCCAAGTACTATTGTTCTACAGACAATTCCAGTTAGAAACAGAGGACTGTTTTTCCACTTTCTGGAGTTATGACCCAAAGTGTGCAGTTTGTTCCTTATTGCTTTAATGAATGTAATAGCCCTCTTAATAGTTGTAAGCAGCTGATTTCTTTGTATCATGTTCATTCCTCTGGCAGTTACATAATTTGGAGTCAGAGAAATACCAGTCGCCAAAATCTCCCAAGTCTGTCCAAGTCTCTGCAGGTGAAATGTGCTGCCTGAATGATTGTACATCAGCCAAACTCCTCTTCATGGCCTTGCTTACCTGCTATCACCAGCACATCACGTGTACAGAAACAGTAGTACTTTGTGGGAAAATAGATTGCAAAATAAAGAAACCTTGCTTGGAAAAAGGTGAGTTTTGCCACTGAAAACAAGCTGTGAATTAGAAAATGACAACTGGCCATATCGTAGGGCTTTAAAAAGGCCACCAGAAATAGTCCCACTCTTTGAAAGCAGCATATGTTACTCACTCTTTAATGTGAAAGTCAAAAATGTGCTTGTACATCATCTCAGCAAAAATCCTCAAGAAACTACTCATAACCAATTAAGAGTCTCTGAGGAGCTGTAGAAGAGAATGTAACAAAATGATTTCAAAGTATAGACATGGCAAATACTAAGAGAGTTACTGTTCTAAAAGTCTTGGAATTATTTTATAAACAACAAAGCCAAATTCAGCTGTGATTAAAGTACTGGCCTAAGTTATGTAGTGATAACTGCCTCCAGCAAGGAGGCAAAGGGGTGGGCTGAATTCAGAAAAAAAAAAACATCTGGAGGATGTGAACCAGGTAGAAGATAAGCAGCCCTATCTCTTATGCCTGTCTATCTTGTACTGTCTCATTCATTGATTTTCCTTCTGCATCTCCCCCTGTCTGTCAGCTCTAGTGCTACCTGTGTCTCACCCCACTCTTTTTTTCAGCAAGAAGTTACTGCTGAGCAGCAAAGGGAACAGGCATGGTCTCTAAGGTCCTTCTCTACCAGCCGAGGACTCCCACTAACTCACTGGGGATGCTGAATATGAGACCTTGCTAGCTCCAATTGTCTAACTTCATTGCAACAGTCCGTCTTGCAAGAGAGGAAGGGATGCTGATGCCTCTCGTACTCTGGGCTACAAGTGAGGACAGAGGGGTCTTCCCTGGAGTTTGTCAGCTATGTTGTTGGCCTCTGCCTGCTACCTATGCCTTTGGAGCAGGAACCATGGTACTGTGCTATGTTGGGCAATGCCTCTTCTGCAAGACAGGAGCTGTTCTTCTGTCTCTGTCTTCACCACTTGCCTTCCCCATATGGTGGACCATTTCCTTTGTTTCATGTCTGAGCTTGAAAGAGAGGTAAAAATTGGTGGGAGTGCTCCTTCACTTTAGGCACCTCCACTGCGGTTCCCCCAGCTTTGCAACACAGCTGCAGTTTGACCAACACTGATGCCAGCTGTCATATCACATAAGCCCCAGTCACTTCCCTTGCCTGCATGCTCTGGATGGAGCTATACTTGATCGGGGGCTTTGAGTCACCTTGTGAGCCGCTCTGCTGCCTCTTGGTGAGGTTGGTGACCTCCCTGCTTGAGAGGGCAACAGGCCCCAGGGTTTACGTATGGGGAACGCCCCCCCCCCCCCAAAGATACAGGATATGGCTTTATCCAGCACAGATTGGCAAATGCTCCTATGGCGGAACTCAGCAGCTCTTTGTCTATCCCTTCTATATCAGGTTAGGACAGAAATGGGAAGCAGTATTTTGCTGTCATTGCAAAGATCATTTTAAGTAGGCAGAATTTAAGTATGAAACTTTTTAATCTGGTCTTAATCTAGAAGCTGGTTTAATCCATCACCTATCTTGGTTTATTATCTGTAAAATGGTGATATAACAAAAAAAGATCATTGTCAATATATGTATATTTTATTTTAAAATCCAAGCAGCTTTGCATTCATTGTAACAGGCTGTGTACCAGGCCTTGGATCCTGATAAAATTCAAATTAACATACTTGTTTTTGTGAAAAGTAGTATATATTTTGATGCCTGTAAGTAGTCAGCACTTTGGTTTTGTGTATCGCTAGTGTCTAAGCCTTCCTATGTTCATGTGTTATTTTCTTAATCAATCAATCACTTCTTCTCCCTGCAAAATGTAACCTGCTCAAATAACTGTGATTATACATTCATAATTGCAAAGTCAAAATAAAAGCCTAGAGCATATGGAAATGATCAAAATGCTGTGTAATAGCAGCAATGCCATTTACTGTATATAATCAATTTAGCACACCAATAGATATATACATATAAACTTCTGACAAGCATACTATTCCTTTCTATAAAACTTTTCATTTAAATTCTGCTGTCATTGTTTTGGAATAAATTTTCTTGTCACAAAGACATGGCTTTTTATTTGATTCAGTCTTATTGCATCACTAAAATATTGGCATCTTTTATGTTTTGCAAACATTTGTGGACACACCATTAAGCAACATAAAACACAGTGCAGTAACAAATGCCTGTTTTATGACTGCTGTCAGACTATATATTGTCTAATGGTCTAACATTATCAGCAATCTAAGCCTAAATTATCACAACTAAAAGTCTATGAAATACAAGACACATATATAATCTCCAGGAGTCGATGTACTGAAACATTAGAATTAAAGGTTCAGGCAATCAATTCAGCCAAAAATGCAGTTTTGCTGAGGAATTTTTCACTCAAGCAGCAAAAAGGAAAAGGAAGGAAGCAGCAAGTTATTATCAAAAAGATCACCCATACCCAAAGAAATATAGTTTCTCTGGACATTTATGTACTGTCAGACAGATGAAGAAAAAAAAGGTGAGATTAAAAAAAAAAGTAATTTGATAAAGATGCAGTGTTTATGTCTTTATTGCTTTTATTGTAAATATTTTTGATCAATGAAATTGTTCCATTACCTGTTTGTAAGACTGATTTGTGTTGTTCCCTGACAGTTTTTATTTGGCCTGAGAATTTTACTGCGTGTCTATAGGAGCAGAAGAATTTCAGACAAGGATGATAAATTGCCAGCAACATATGGTTCATTCCAGGTTGTGTGAAAATACTCTCTGTGTTGCTGGACAATGCAACTAATGAAAGTATATCAGGGACACTAGATTTAGATAGTGATAAATTCCAAGGTGTTTTGTTGCGTGACTAGGCATGGTTGGCAGAAGTCTGAGGGGAACACATATAAGGAATCAATTTGCCTTTTGCACGATGGCCACTTTTGACCCACTTTTAAGTTTTTTTCCATCTCCTGTGTAAACCCTAGAAATGAACTTTTTCTTTTGGTTGTCTTTTCTAAAGGTGATGACAGGATCAATTTCATTGGCTTAGAATAACGATATTAATCACAAGGGTCTGTCAAGATACATAATGGCAATATATATTGGAGAAGCATCTTGGTAGAATACTCTTCTTGTTATGAAGCTCCCTTTTATTGTTGTGTTTGACAGCAACAGTTTAAAGGGTAAAGAATGGTCTAAAATCGAGGCACCACAGGCAGACTACGTCGAGTGAAGAGAAGCGGAGAGGAAGAAAAGCAAACAAGTTTGAAAGAAAGTGGCCAGGCTCTCAAATGCATTCCTAACCAAACAGTCCAGGAATTTTGATTTAGTGAGATTCTAAAGTATGCCATTTACTCTCCATGAAAAGGTTTGTGGGTTTTTTTAACTTTCCTTTCTCAGCTAGAAAGGTAGAAGGCACACAAAAGTCTGCTACCTAAGCTGGTTTTGAAATACAAAGGTTCTGTGTTTAGTTTACTTTTTGGATTAGATGTGTCAGTTCCAACAATCCCAAATAACCCATGCTCTTGCCTACCCTCTGTGCATCTTGTCCTTCTTATAGAGATTATACTTCATCTATTAGGCTCTTTATTTTTGTTCCCACTGTTTCCACAGATTCTCTCCAAATGCCTTGCCACTTTTGAAGATCCACATTCTTTGTCATTTGTTTAT
This sequence comes from Apteryx mantelli, assembly GCF_036417845.1. NCBI lineage: Eukaryota > Metazoa > Chordata > Aves > Apterygiformes > Apterygidae > Apteryx > Apteryx mantelli. Next base: position 92,820,350 of record NC_089980.1, read on the forward strand.
TGTCCTCTGCTGAAAGTATTGGAGCTGTTTATGGAATACTAATTAAAACCTCTCCCCCCTTTCCCTTTGGAAAAGAAACAGAAACATTTTCCATTGATACAAAGAAAAAAAAGTGGCATGTAGCTGATTTATCTTACTCACATTGTAATTTGCTAGACATCCTCTTTTCCTTGCCTGCTTCCATTTTTTAAGACTATATCAAAGTAATCTGATTTTAAGAAATATTTGTTTTGTATATTTATCTTTTCCTGATTAATCTATTAAAACAAAATTACTAAGTATTATTACGGTTTACTATTCTATATCTTCCTTTTGAACTCTTGGGTCTCTGCAGTGATTTATAAAAATGCATTATACCTCTTTCTGTTTCCATGTTTTCTGTCGAATACAATATTACTTGGAAATTATCACAGGACTTATTATAAAATGGCAGTGGGAGTTTTTCAGTGAATAACAGTACAATTCTGCTGAAGTCTCTGGAGATGCACTGTTTTATCTGGCCTTAAAAATTTGTAGTAACTTAAAAAGCTAACTAAGCACAGGAAGATCCATCCTGTTCTAATGAACTAATTCTTTTCCAGTTGTACTGAATAATGGAAAATTAAAACATAGCTGATATCCATTTCTGTAGGGAAACCAGAAGCACTGTGTTCAATATCCTCCCAGACCAGAAACTTGCAAACTGCATTTATATAAACTCTCCTCTTGAATTCAATTGCTAATACCTATTTTAGTAAGGACTGCTTATTCAAGAAAGGATTTTCAGGCTCAAGCCCTGCCTCAATATTCTCCATTTTGACCAGGCAATTATCTCACCCTCCTGAGCAGATTACAAATTATGCAGAACTACAAACAAGGTGGAAAGGGCAAGAGGAAAATAGAGGTAATGTATGAAGTATGCATCCTGCTATTAGAATTCTTAAAAGCAACCTGACTTTCAATTCAGTTACAGCATAGTGTTATTGTGAAGACACATACAAGATCATTTGCTGGCTTGACTTTTGCATTTGAAACTTTAAAAACTGAAATAGAAAATAAATGGGGAAGAAGTAGAGGCACTCTGTGAGCTACATGCTAACTTGCATAACAGTATTTGTAACCTGAAAAATAACAAATACAATATACTTGAACAATGGTTGTTAAATAAGGAAAAAAAAAATCTGTTTGAGTTCCCACCAATTCATAAGATTTTCTTTGTGTTTGATTTTAAAGGGATATAATTTATTCATAGCATAATTGGATGGGTGTGAATTTTGGGAAATCAGTGATACTAACAAAAGAAAATTGAAGTTTTTGGGGTGTGATGTTGCAGAAGCATTTTTTGATATCTTCTGATGGATAATAAGATGAACATTTCTGTTGGAAATATTACTGAATAAAAGTGGGTTCTCTCACAAATCAACAAACTTTTCAAATTGGATACAAAGACAGAAGCAACTCTGGGAAGAATTAAACTGGAGCATAGCACTTATGGCTGACCAGAGAGAGAAAAAAAAAAGGCTGGTCAGCTGCTTGTGCAAACCTGCTGATGAGGAGCTTTCCAAGGAATTTGATGCAAATATATTTATGTATGAATCATCAGGCAGCTATAAGCATTTTTTCCTTTTTTTGGAGCTAAATTATGTCCTTTCATGAAAGACTGAAGCTCTAGTTAAACTCAGCTAAAGGTAGTTATTTGAGAAGGGAGTATTGTCCTTTTGGTTAATTCACTATTCCATTATGTTTACCGCAAAAGCTTTTGATAAGTTGTCTTGCAATTACAGAAACTTGCAATAATTCCTGGAGGGAAAAATTAATCTTCTGGTGGCATTCCTCTCTCATGCGCTGAAGGTCTTTAGTTCTAGAGCTAAAGGTGCTGGTCATAAATGTTTGGAACCGAATATTTTTAATTTCTCCTGGACACTTTCTGCAATACTGCTGCATGTATAAGATTAGTCTTCTAGCACAAATCTACATCTTAGCTCTTACATATCATTTAAACTAGTGCTTGTGAGAAAAAGTCTGGGTGCTTCTTAATGCTTTCTTTGGATGTAAGGAAGGCAGCTCAAAGACAGTATTCTGCTAACTAATACAGTTTGGGGCAATTTATCTTTTCTAGCACTGACTTGAATTTGTCTATGTGAAGAGTTTTCTTTGATTAAATTAGGCTGTTTCTAGGTAAAGTGCTCTCTAATGCAGGAAAAAAATACAAACAGTTTAATCATAATTTGGTGGAATACTACTTTATTTGAATACATTTCTTTATATGGTCAATGTAAAAATTGAGTATTAATTCAGTTATTTGATACAAAACGTTAAGTTAATCACACTAGTTGGTCTGTATGCTTGATCCTCTCAGTTATATAATACCGTTTCTGTTCCTGTTTTGGTCATGGGAACAGTCCGAGGACTTTATTGAACAGTTTTCTTCCTCTTGCCTGAAATTCTCTTTGTGAATATTCTTACAAACAGAATTTTTCTTGAGATGTGCTGATGGAGAGATGAATATTAAAAGAAAATGACATGATCAATTTAAACAAATGTTTCGTAAGAATTTTCTGTGTTTCTTACCCACCTCTTAAGATTTTCAAATACTGTGACTTGAAAATGGTTCCTGATTTGATCCTCAACCCACTGGTCTAAAATAAAATATTAAAATGGAGAAGTTATTCAGACTTACTGTTTCTGGAAGACTTTGTAAGCAATAAAACCAGTGTAATTTTGCTGCATAGAGAAGAAGGATGTGGGTAACAGTGTCTCTGTTCTGCAGATGTGTTTTATTTGGGCTTTTCTACCATTGGATACAACAGTTTTTGAGAGGCATGGAATATTAGAACAATTAGATCATTAGCTACAGTAAGGGGCTTTCTCTTTTGCAGTTTTTTGTCAATTAGTTATTTACTATATCTTTTAAAGATTGAATTACTGAAAAGAAGGAATAGCTGCTTTTTTTTTTAAATTGAACAGATTGCTGGATTTGTTCATACCTCTCTACTAACAGATCTTTACTCCATGTGGGATCAACATATAGTTCCATTAAATGTATCTTAATCCCCACCCTCCTTCTCCACCCCAAATATGCACCATGTGGAAAGTCCCAGTATAACAATCCCAAATGACACCCCACTGGTGACTACAGTTGTACCTTCTTTGACAAAAAAGATCTGATTTTAACTTAACTATCATATTTAATCTTATTAGAATTCCTGAATGCAGAATGATACGGACATCTTTTGGATTTGGAGTGAAGACAATATAATACTAATTAGTATTTATTGTAAGAAAATGTATCCTTAGCTAGTTAAATGATGGAAGGTACCGCATTTGGTACAGGTGTTGAGAAGAAGGGAGTCCAAACGTTGTACTGGCAAGTGACCTGCTAGTGATATAGCTCTAGAGTCACTACATACAGTTTTTTAACTTATGTTTAGAGGATCATTTATGATTTACCTTACAAAGCAGAGAAACAATTAAAAAAACAATTATTTTAACAGACTCTGGTAACCTTTCTTATTTTAGGCAGTATTTTGTAAATTGTTCATGTCTAGTTATTTTGAGTTTTAATATTTTACATTATTCATATTCATTTAAATTATAATTTGATGGTTTATATTTCTCTTTAGTCACACCTTTTTAAAATATGTTCGATTTAATGTATTGCTCTGCTGTTTTTTCACATTGCTATATGTAATGCATGGTTTGTTCTGTTTCTGTGCATATAAAATATTCTAGTTGTTTGCAAGGATTATACTTCATGCAATGAAGATAGGAAGAACTGGATGAAGAGAGACTAGTGACTCATTTTTTCCATCTACATTCATATTGGAAAATTTCTCTTTATGTCTTTATGGGACGAAGTTGCTCCTGAGGGCATGGTGCTCCCCAAGGACTTTGAATTTTCTCTGAGTTGGCATTTAGTGCATAGGTCTTCAATGTGTTCGTAGTGTAAGATTTGTTCTATGGCTAATATAGTGCTCCTTTATCCCAAATATTCAGACAGCAACAAATATCGGTCAAATGTTCCCTAGGGTTCCTGTTTGTTCAGTTTGGAATTGAGAAAAAAGAGTTAATTGGTATATGTGGTCTTCTGTTTTTAAAATACATTGATGATTACATTTCCTCATATCTTAAAGAATGTATGTTTCTCACTGGATGAAGCTGCAAGATTGCATTGTGTAATTTGAAGCCTTTTTGGCACTCAAATGGGGAAAAAAATCTAAACAGACTTTTTGTGAAGATTCTGTAGAAGAATGGTTTATATACTACTGCCTGTTATTGCACAGCAGAAAAAAATAGCTGTGTATTTATCAATACCATTGCGTTATGGTGAGCTGGCACTGTGAGGTCACAGTTTGAGAAAAGGCTTACACTTTTCCCTATTCTCGTGATGAATAGCATTCAGCAAAAAAAAGGGCGAGTAAAAATCACATCAAAATTCCTTTTCCTCAAAGGCTAAAAATAAAATGGACCCCCTACCCCCAACCTTCAAATACTCTAAAAGTCCATCCAATGTAAATAATGCTCTATAAGATTTTGTACTGGATTTTGTACTTATTTTCACAATCTTTTACGTTAACTTTGAATATGTAAAACGAGACTAAGTGTGACTTCAGTCCAACCCTCTTGTAAAGGGAATCTTTTAATGCTGATTACATTTCAAGGCTTGTGAGGGGAGAAAGAATCTAACTTGATAAATTCTGATATAAAACAATTTTTAAATGATTCTGTATTTAGAAAGTTATGAAAAATTTTCCAGTTTGCTGCCAGAAGTGCAACATTAACAATTAGAAGATGAACCCCGTGTTTTTGTTTGAGAAAGATAATGGCAAGACTTTGAGTTAATTTAGACTGTGTTAGAGGAGGAGCATGATATGAACTACAATCTCTGTCACTGAATTATGTTATGGTCTCCGCATTTAATAAAACAAGTGACTTTTTATGTACAAACCCAGTTCAACTGATTATTTTGCTAATTCTACTATTTATGCAACAGTTTGTGTTTTTAGCCATACATTTCTAAAAGTGTTATTTTATATATGAGTGCAGTATGTGTATCTCTGAACAAACAGCCTCCTAAAAAATGGACTACCAGGTTGATCAAAAAAATCTTTCAAATAAAATGTGAATTCACAATCTAATTATAGTAACTAAGTGCATGCGGTAAATTAAAAGTATTCCATGACTCATATTTTAGTAGCTAATATGAAGGCTCACTCTCAGATTATTCCATATAAAGAATTAGTTCACTGAACTGCTTCTACGCCTGTTTTAGCACGGTGACAGTGCCAAAGGACTGAAAGACTCAGTAAGGCTCCACATGAGTCCAGGTGCATGCAACACCTGAGATAGCTGTAAGATTAAAGCCATAAGTTGTGATTTTCAGTCTCTAACATTTTAGGAGATGCTGAGCACTTTGATCTTTAACATAACAGATTCTGGTTTTATTTCTCTTTTCTATTTTAGCAGTTCCTGGGCATTTGCTTTATTTTTTCTTCACCTGCCGAACTACAGGAGTTGAGAATGTGGTCAACAGTGTAATCTAGAGAAAGAGAAATCTCATATCTTAAAAGTATGAGTAGATATTCCCCATTCGGATGTCCTGTTCTGGACACTTAAATTCATCATCTGAAAGACAGTAAACACCTGTGGACCACACAGCGGCCATTTTGATCACTATGAAGTTCACAGATTTGATGAGAGATGCTGAAGGAAAGCCAACAAGAGAAACATGAAGAGACTTGGTGACTTGGCTGCATTTCTCCTAGTTGATGATTTGATGAAAAATCCAAGCATCTGCCACCTGGGAGACAGTGGAAGTGGAAGCAGTTACAAATTCAGCTTACTGAGCCATTGTTAGTTTCTGGAAGCAAATATTATGTAGCAGAAGGAGATATTAACACTAAGAATCCCTCCCTCCCCATTTTGTAAACCTGAGGGCTTGATATAACTTTAGATATGTGGAAGGTTTTAAACCAGTTAACAACACATCGTTATTGAGAGGATTGGTAGAAACGTTCTTGGAACAATAGTTATTTTATTCAGGTGGAAGAAACAAATCTCTTTGCAGAGCTAGCTGTTTTGTCTATAATTTCAGCTGAAACCTGAACTGTGTGTAAAGCTCCTCAGAAAGATTAATTGAGAGGCTAGAGAGGCTACGGTAGGATCAGGGATTGCAGAGAAGTGGTAGGAACATGAGGGTTATATACAAAGAAAGAGCAGAGGAGCTCTGGTAGTGTGATCTTGAGAAAAGCTCAGATGTAATTTTGGGGTCAAGTGTCGTCTGAAAAGAGGCTTGGCTCTAGGGGAAAATCAGCTGTCTCCTATTTGAGTTCTTCTGGAACTTCAGATATTCTTTGATAAGTAAACAGGATTTTATCTAAGAAACACCTAACAAAAGCAGTGTTTCCTTCCATCACAGCAAGCTGCAATCTCTTAAATTTGACTAGCCACATGGATCAAAGAAAGGCAGCAGTATGACTATAAGCAGAGAAGCATTTTAATTTAGATTTTTTTCCAGTCTGTACAAAAGTTTAGAGTACTTAGACTGAGGTGCTTGATTCCAACTGATTTTATCATTAACTTTTTAATTACTGTAACAGGGAAGTGTCTGCTTTATTTAAACAGCTCATTTCACTCCATATCATTTTTATCAATGGGGGATATCATTTGTGAATGTATAGGTCATTTTATAGAAGTATAGAAAAGCATTCCACATAGTCCTTTGCCCATATTTTGGGGTACGATGATTACTCAAACACACCATGCAGCGATCACTGAGCATGTGAACGTTTCTGTAATACCTTCGGCTGCTCCAGTGAGCTTGCTCGGGTGGGATTTTTTCAGACAGTTTGATGGCCTGATTTTACCCTTACTGTGAATCAACAGACAAATGGCAGTGAACTCACAGTCTTGAATAAGTACATGTTCATCAAAGTCGTTCTGGTAAACAAATTGTGGCAGCTCTATTAATCATGTCAGGTTTAAGTTCCTTGCTTGCTCCCTTCCCCCAGCTCAGGGCAGTTGTCACACACAGTGTTTGCCTTATGTTGGCGCAGAGGACAGAGGAGAGACAAACCAGTACAGAAGTACTACATTATTTAAATAATTTCTCTGAACCATACACTCTATATGGTTTATGGTCAGTAAGCCAATGGTTACATATCTGTGAATGTGGACTGGGACTTTTTTTCCACTAACTTGACTTAAAAAATATATATATTATTTCTATTCCTGAGATGCTTTAGAAGCTCTGTGTCAAACTGCAGCTAGTGTCTATACAGAGTTTTTGCAACTGCTTTCTATATGCAGCAGTTATGATTTTATTTCATGCCTACAAATTTGCATCACTAGGTAACCACATGATTTTGCACATGTAAATAGAGTTCCCATAAAATCTTACAGTTTACGCACACGGAAGCATTTGTGGGAAATTGCACGGTCATTTTAGAGTCTAAACTCCTTTGTTGAAATTAGCTCTGTGACAGTAAGATTGTTTCCAGATCTGTAAGTTTTTCATTTTTAAAGAATATTGTGACCAAAATCTGAAAATAAATCTGAGGTTTTTTCTGTAGGCATTCACATTTTTCTATTTTGCTATGAAAACAAAACAAAATAAAAAAGCCTTAAGTAGAACTTTTGAGAGAAAATTCACATGCACAACCATCTGTTTTCTTGCTAGCTATTTTTTCCTAGCAGTTATTAGGGTGGCGTCTTTAGCTTTTGCCAATTGTGGGGCTGAGCTCTCCCGCCCCGAGGAATCGCACACCTTGCAAGCAGATGTGAGCACGTAAGACTCAGGATGACTCTCCCTCCTTCCCTACCTACCTCACTTCCCTACACGCACTCACATCCCCATGCACAAGCGTTTACAAGGGGAAGCCTTGTATGACTTGTTAACTTTGCCCCATTAGGGCCGGTGTGTGAGCTATTGGCACAGCGCACCAAAGAGCAATTTCACCAGACGCTGATCTTGTGAACTGTGGAAATGAACCTTTCTGAGCAGCAGCCCGAGCATTAATAATTTAATGGCTGCAGAGCTGTGAGCAGCAAAGCTTATTTCACCTCATTCTGTAACTGTGTGAGCTCCTTTAGGACGCGTGCATGTATGCAAGAGCTGACAATAAATTGAACACTGTGCAACTGCTGTTTGACCTCCATATGTTTTGGCACATCAGGAAGTCTTCTAATGTGTATTAGAGGGGGGTCAGGCACAAACCTTAACTCCATTAGGTGAACTGGCACTCTTAGGTAAATGGTAAAGTTTGCAAAGTAAAAGTCATAAGTATTTAAACAGAAAAAAGGCTCTAACCTATAAGTAATGCCCATTTCAGAGTAGTACTGTTTATCTTTTTGAACATCTAAAGCACAGATCCAGTATGCAGTAAGTATTTCCACTTCCTTTCCTGTTGTCTAAAGTGAATGCTGGCTCTGAAATAAGTAATAATAGATATGGGAGCTTTAGCAAAGAAATGCAAGAACAATACCAGCAGTTGCTGGTGTACTTTAAACATATGGATTCAGCACAGCTATGCAACACTTCTTGAATATTTTCTATTATGTGAGTACTGCAAAAACAATGGGAATGGCAGATTGACAGCATAGGAAAAATATGAAAATCAATATGACTCTCACTGGTTTAATATTACACAAAGGACTGATTTTTTTCAGCAGAGATCCTTTTAGTGTAAACATAAAAATATGTACGTTACTTATTCTAGCAACGGTATGTCAATGGAATATGATTTTCTTTTCTGAGAAAATATGAAAAGATTTATTTCCTTACAAAGTTTAGCTAGAACTAGCTGGGCTAATGCTTTGAGTTAATGATTTTTACAGCATGCATATAAACATTTCAGTATGGAAAAAAAAAAAACCCACCGTCCAAAATGGTGACTCGATTTCACATTTCAACTTATTTTAAGAAAATTGTGGGTATAAGACAGCAAATATAGAAATAGTTAAGGACCTGTTTCTCATTCCCACTCAAACCATTTTATATTGCTCCAGCAGTAAGTGAGAATTAAGGTCTTGATGTGTTTCAAGGTCTAAAGAAAAAAATGGTCTGCAATTTAAGTTAAAAATCATCATAATTATTCTAAGGCAGACTCTGGTTTAAAAGGGTCCAGTTCTGGCATTCAGATCCAAAATTCTTTAGCAGTCTATGGTTGGGGCTTATCTTTATTAAAAGCCTTAGTGTTATTATCAGCAGTGATATTGTTGATTAGGAGTTAATGGGTGCATAAAAGTTTGAAAGCTAATCCAGCTAACTTCAAGCAGTTTATTGATTTAAAGCTATAGAAACGTAACCAATTAATATTACAAAAGATCCGACCAGAATAATAGTTTATTGGAGCATGCTGCTGCAGTTTGCAATAGAGCAAATCAAACATACAAAATCAGCTACCTATTTTTATACCTTAATTGTTGTTTTCAAAGCATTTACAGTATTAGTTAATTTCTGTCTTTCTGTTTTAAAATCAACATAATAATATTAGCAAAATGTCAGTTACCAGGATGAGTTTTATAATATTTCATCTGGCATTTTTAAGATAGAAAGTATGATGTGTGCACAGCATAGAAATCCTCTAGGGGATAAAAATATTACTTATCCTCAGCCCTCAATAAGGGAGGAAAAATGGGACTTAGTTTATGAACTATTATGGTAGTAGACAAAACTAAAAGTTAGGGGGATTTCAACTAAATACCAAGCACCACAAGTGCTGGGAAAGTTTGGTTCAAAACTTAATGTAGATGTCACAAACTTGATTTTATAAAAATTACTAAGCAATTAACGTTAGGAATGAAATTATCCAGTTAATAGCACAGGCCAGTAATACAAGACATGCCAGTAAGAGAGAACATAAAAAGTCCGGAAATTCAAATTGAAAAACATTTTTTTTTTAAAGATTCCCATTAAGCAGAATTGGGGATCTGTTCCCCATTTACCTTTCTGAAGACACCATCTCTGGCAAAACAAGCATGGCAGTTATAGATGATGCAGTGGTATGTCTGATGTTCAGAATCTCTGCTTCTAGCTAGCAGAACATTATTTCACCCACATAAAATATTGCAACATTTGAGTAAGAAAGTTTGGCTTCCTGAGTGTGCTTGTAGAGTCTGCAAACTGTTTGCTCTAGTTTTAAGGATGTGGGAGTAGCATGAGAAAATGTTTAGTGCTCAGAATTAAAATTGGCTCCAGAGAGTTACTGGCTTCTTATGTCATTGCTCAGAAACGTGTTTCAAGGCCTTTTCCTTTCTTACAGGTTCCTCTGATTTCTGATCACTCCCACTGAAGACACTAGTAGGCATAACCAAGAATACACTCACAGGTCCTTTTTTCTTTTTCTAGTGTAGGAATGCAAAGAACATCAGATGACTCTTTTCATAATAATAAAAGAAAGGTAAAGACTTTTTAAAAGGCTGAAACTTAAAAAAGGTGCCAGAATATCGTGGTGCTTCATGGGCTGGCTAGTTAATGGAACCAGATGATATTATTCAAAAGACATTAAAAAAATCTACAAAGGCATAGAAAATTTGGTTGCTTAATTGCCACTGTGGAGAGCTGCAAAACTCCTATTCAACCACTGCCCAATGTGGGAGGCAGTGTAAAATGAAAAGGAGACTGTGCTTTTAGAGTTTTACAAGCCCTCATGTTTTGTTCCTCTGTGGACCTGGGAGCATCATAGTCTCAATAGCACTGGGCAGCTTGGAGCTTAATTCCTAGCCAAACCCCACAGTGATTCACAGCATTCATTCCTGAGGGGCTTCGTCAGCTAAGTGTTCCCAAAGCATCATAAGGGATCAATATGTTGTGTGTGCTCCCCCATAAGATTCCCAAGTATTGCAATGGTGATGCCTCTTGCTCTTTTCTTCTAGCCTGCATCTACATTGTCTTATTAATGAGCCCCACATGGTCCCCTCAGGGGTAGGCTCCCTGGCCTTCTGTTGTGGCCTTGACCCATGTGTCTTATGAGTGGGGTGCTGGGAACCCTGGGGAGATGGGAACCTCAGATCTGGTCTTGCAGCACCCTCCTACACGCAACTTCAAGCAGACTCAGGAAATCACTCTCCCTCTTCCCCCCCCCCCCGCCCCCAAATTTCTCATTTGAGGAATGAGAAATGTGGGCTCACCGCAGAGCCCACACTGTTTCAGGTGTCCTAAAAAAGTCCCCTTGCTCAGGTATTTTCCCTAGGCCTGTTGGTTTGTACAGATTATACCTTCCAAATCTGCATCATATATCTGCATGACATGAGCTAATCACAACCTACCTGATGAGAATTGTATCCCTTGATATCCTACTGTCCACAGTCCTGGTCACTGCCTTCCCCGCAGTGGAACTCTAGTTCCAACTGGTTCAACCCTAGGAAGTCCTTGCCAGCTCTGAGGGCTAGAGACCCCACAGGAAACTCATCATTCTTTTCCTTTTCCCTGCTGACTTGCTCACTTGGTGGTCCCTATCACAACAAAGTATTTGTTGCCAGTATATTTACTTGCTCCAGGTCGTGGCTTTCCCATGAAGCACAGTTCACTGTGGTCCAGATCCACAAAGGATGAGGCAGTTGGGGTAGCACTCCCTCAGTGGGAAAAGGGCTTCTTGGATGACCTTGAGAGGTGCAAATCCCCCCACAGGAAAGTAGGAGTCCAAGATACGACTAAGGGGCTATGCAGGTTTCAGGTGTAATCATTTGGATTTGGACTGGTGCTTGAAGGTGTTTTCTGGGTAAAGCTGGAGTGAGGGGAGTGGAGATAGACTGGGATCCACCATCTCACTAGAATATCTTTCATTATTGCATGTCTTGGATCTGCTTCAGTAAGCCCTTTAACCTAACTCTACTGGAGACAGTCCCAGCAGAATAGAAACCTAATTATTTGTCATGACTCCCTATACAATGTTCATCTATTCCTGCATCTGAGAAGTGCTCAAAGGGCAAACAAACTGATATTCTGGGAAGGGAAAAATGCTCCAGGCAAGAATCTGTACCTAGCATGCATAAGTTATCTCATGCAGAAGGAGTGTAATGAGCGTACCTGCATTTGCACCAGGACATGAAATCCTGCTGCATCTCAAAATCAGAACTTTAGGGACATGCACTTGGCAGACCCAAGTGCAACAGGGACAAGGCTCCATAAGTGACTGTCACCTTTGCTGGAATCTGTTCTGGTTGCATTCCCTCCTTATCCCCAGGCTTCTGCGAGCTTTCCTTTTTTTCTAATCCTAAATAGGTGGCTAGTGACCCACCTCAGACTTGCATAGCACAGCTGTCATTAGATTGCTTCAGTTGCCATGTTGAAGAGATGCAGGTTTTTAGTCATTCTTCTTGGGAGCGGGAAGTGATATTGTCTTGGGAGGTGTCCTTAATCCTTAAAAGAATATGGGGCTTATTTTCCTTCTGCCTGGACTGCTCATGAATGATTTAGCTGGTTTCTTTTTGTATCTGGTGCAGATGTTTGTCTTAGAAAAGATCTTCTCGGGCAGCCCTAGACCATTTACAAAGCCAGCTCTCAGCTGAACTCATCCTGAGATGAGCTACAAGATTGGTGGGCAAGAGCTGAAGCCCAGAATATAAGAAGGTCCAAGAAAAGATTTGAGTGAAGGTTTTTTCTTTAAATTTCTCCCACTAGAGGGTGAATTGTTCTGTGTCATACTGAGGTGTCTGAGCCAGAGTCCTTCAGTCAGCCTGGAAGGACAGAGTGGATTGTGTGCTTCATTGCTGATTTGGGCCAAAGCTGTTGGTATGGAGTTAGGGAGCCATGACCAAAGATGCTTAGTGCAATCTGGTTTTCATATCTGTGGGCCCTAACATTATGGAGCTGATTGCTGTTTTGGTGCCTATTTTCAAGCAGGTCAGGAGAGAGAACCCCCTTTTTTCCAGTGCTTCTGTGGCTTCTAGAGGACAATAGCACATTCACATTACAGGAATTTTGCCTGCTTTTTTCATTTGTAGGTGAGAGCAGAAGGGGTGGTTTATCTGGGATAATAATAATAAGTTTGGCTTCATTGTCATTTGATGACAATGCAATCTAGTCTCCTGCTCAATGCTGGGAGAAAAAAGCCCTAATGGTCAAATCCTTTCTGTCTCATGGTTAGTGGTTAGGACACCTTCCTGAAAGAGTCCTTACTCCAATGAATACTTGAAGACACTCTTATCTGATTTCAAAGCTCCTCAGAAGGCTCATTTATATAACTAAATCATTCAGTGATAGGCAAAGATTCCAGAAACAAGTTCTTAGTTCAGGTAAACTGTTTTGCAATGTAGGGGATCAAAACTCTCCCTTCATATCAGGACCTAAGTGAGAGAATAATCAGTTGTTTTATTGTACTCATGGTCATTGCACTTTTGAGACTAAAAATACATTACCGGTTTTGTGCATGCACTTTTAAGAGTAAATCATCCAAGTTTTCTTTCTAGAGCTAGTGGTTTTACTTATTAATGATCTAGAGGAAGGCAGCCAATAGAAAAAATTGAATTAGACTAGCCAAGATTAGATCTGAATCATATAAAGCATGGGGAAAGGATAGCACAGTGCTGATTTAAATGTTTCTAAATGCTGGAAAGGAACAGTCTGAACTGCTGCCAATTTATGGCATTTTAAATTCAGTGCTGGTATTCAGGAAAGTAAACCTTGGCATTACTGAGGCTGTCTTAGTGAAAATCTCATCTCAGTGTGCTGCTACAGTGAAAACAGCAAACAAAGTGTTGCAAAAAAGAATGGGATACTGTAAATGTCACAATGTTATGGCAGTGTCAATAACAGCAGTTGGCAATATGCCCTCATATGTGTTCCATTTGGGATATAAGATCCTATTAAAATATTTCTAATATGTATCAAATATTTTGATGCATACATCAGAATTTTGGTAGTTGGAAAAAGAAAATTATTAAAGGAATGGTGAGACTTTGAAGAGATTGGTGAACACAAAAGTAAGAAAGTAAATATATAAATTATATGCTTCTGTTTATTAGAAGAGGGATTATTTAAAAAAAAATAAAGGCAGAGAAATTAAAAAGGAAAATAAAAACACTATAAAACATATAATCTCCTTCTGGAATTAATTACTACAAAATACCATTGCTTGCAAGATCATAGTATAATTTTAAAAAGGTTTATATTTATTTAGGTAATAAGAAATAGAATTAAACAAAAGAGACTGAGATCAAGTATGAGAATTCTGCATTGGGACATACCTAAAAAGTTAAGAGGTATTTTCTCCTTTTATTAACCCTTTTTGCACACTTGAGAGCATTTTGTGTCTTACTATGGAATATCTGACACTGATCACAGTTGAATCAGGATACTGGACCTTACAGTTAACCCAGTCACAATTTCTACTTTTCTAAATGAGGCTTATGCTCTTAATGGTGCTGTCCAATATGATATTGTAAAACTCTGACACATTTTGAGGACAGTCTCCATGTATGTGTGATTTGTGTCTAACTTCTCATGGAGAATGAACGGCATGACAACACAGAAAAAATGCACAGGCATGAATGGCACAGACAGTAGTGGCTTAATTTCTCCTGGAAACCAGGTGCCAAGTACTCTGGCTAATTCTGTTTCCAAATAGCTATCAAGTCACCCCCTTTGCCACAGTGGTATGCAGAATGGAGGATCGAAAATCCTTTGTAAAGCTTTGCCTGCCTCGTCTACAAATTTTGTAATGTCATTTTCGATACCTCTCCAAAACTCTCAGACAGCGGGAGTACATTTGTAGGATGGGAGGTTATTATTTTTTTCCTTTGGTAATCTAATTTTCCAAATATGGGAAACTGGACTCAGTACAGTCTTATAGGAAGCAAATGTCTATTTCAGGCAAATTGTTAACTAATCTGGATAATTTAAGCTATTTTTTTAACCCTCCCACCATATTCCCGATGACTTTTATTTTTATTTTTGGTTGTGCTGGGTAATCCAAGCAAGAACTTTCATAATCCTCTCTGAGTGATCATGTTTATCCTCCTGCATTTAGCACATTTTTGACAGGATTCTTCTTGTTTCAAATCCTAATTCACTTTTCAGGGATTCTTTTGCAGTAAAGCCAGGAAATCGACCAGACCAAAAATGCCCTCTTTAAAACCAAAGTTCCTGTAATAGATACTTTCTCATTGTAGCCAACTTAAGGAAAATATGAAGAGCAAATAATGCTCAAGTGTTTAATGAATATTGCAATCAAATGCCCGAAAATAGATTTATAAAGTAGCACATGTTGAGATTTGCTGCAATTTTAAGAGTTTGTTTGTCTTATATTAAAATGAAGATGCTGAGATTTTGGAAACTGGAGAATCTACAGAAGAAAAGGAACTGCTTTTTGTGAAATGAAGTAAAAAAGGCATGTGAAAAAAGTATGTGTCAGATAGATAAAAATTTGAATTGTGTCCTGCTTTTTCCTTCTGCTTTTATGCTGTCTTGTTGACAGGAATAATGTGATGCTGAATCATATGACAATTTTCAGAGTCAGACGAGAAATTTTCCTTAGGAGAAAAAAATGAGTTAACAAAATTGGTAAAAAAATTATGTTGATGGAAGTCTTCAGAATCAGTATGCTCTGTACATTTTATAGCGCCTCTTTGTTTCCTTTGCTTTCTACCATATCTGTAATTTGGATCAGCCACCAGAACAGCATATACTTGAATAGCAGAAAAGTTCCAGCGAGGCTCAGGGAGAAAGCTCTGCAAATTGCTAGCTCACCTCTGAGCTCTGGTGTGGATTATAGGATCAAAAGTCATTACAATGCATGGTTTGTTTGCTGTTGTACGAATGAAAACCAAGTTTACTGCACAGACTGTTTGGTGTTGGATTTTCATGCTGGGAGTTAAACAGGCTTGTTCATATTTCTGAGTGATGTTTTCAGGGAGGTTGAATTTGTCTGGAAGTATCCCCATTTCTGTGGGTTTGTAAGGTTAGATCCTCTGCAATACAGCAGTGAATACAGGTAATTTAGTCATAATTGCCCTTACCTGAACAGGCGCCAAGCATAAATGTAAACATTTCCATGTCCATTGGCTTCATAAGACTGTAGAGTACAATGTATTTTACTGGAAAAATTTCTGGCAAGGATAATTCTCAAAACCACTCAATACTGTGCTAACTATGCTCATTTTTGAATTAGTGGTAGAAAAAGCAGAGCAATGCTGAACACCTGAAAATCTTATTATGGGAGTTCACTAAGTGTTAAACACTGATGAGTGGTGCAAATTGCACTAAGGACCTTCTCCCCAATTGCAAATTAAGCCATGTTCATGGCTTAATAGTACCCTCAAAGCAATAATTAGGGGCAGGGGGATATTTATGGCTGTTGAATTGATGAATGTACATGCTGAAATAATGGAATAAAAATAAGCTGGTATGAGAAAAAAAAAGTAAATAAAGATGCATACAGGTAAAAAGATATAAAATAAAGTCATCAGAAGTGCTCAAAAGTAGGTCTGGGTAGGATCTGTGGGTTATTTTAATCCTTATGACAATAGTCAGACCTTCCCATTTTTGATTCTCAATAAAACCTCTATGAACTGATTAGAAAAAGAGAGAAATCCAATACAATCAGTTTAAACATTAAAATCCTTTAAAAAAATGCCTTGGTGCTTCAACATGAGAGGGTTTTCCATATGAAAAGCAAAGCTTTTATTTTGATATTTGAAAAAAGAAACTTTTTGGCAACTTCAAAACTTGAACCAAGCCAAACCCACCTTTTTTTTTTGCAAACCAGCTCATTCAAAAAAATTGCTCATTGATCAAAATAATTTGATTAACATTTTTAACCCCCCAAAATGTTGTGTTGTCATAACATTCTTGATGCGCTGACACAGGAATATTTGGATGGAGGATGACTTGAGGCAGAACTTCTTTCCTTTACTAGTCATTCTAGCACAAAATTTATAGGAAACCAAATCTGTTGACACAGCCTGGTAGCTGTCATACAGGGAATGCAGTTAGCTACTAATACCAAGGAGCTATCAGGGAGCTATTAGATAGGCTTTTCTTTTCTGCTACCAAGCCCAGCTCTGGTGAGGAAAGAAATTTAGCTACTGGTCAAATCTGGGGGAAAAAGTCCATTGTTTTTTCATTCACAATAAGTTGTTTTCTAGATTATATATCATTTTGATATTTAGCTACCAATCTACAGCTGAGATCCCTGAGAAGTAGGAAAACCAGTATTATCAGGTCAGCAGGATCTGTAGCACAAAGACTGCTAATTCATAAGCTAGCTACATTATTAATAGAGCTTGATACCTCCAAGGCATGATTTAGATCTTAGAGACTTTGAAGAGTTCTTTTGCCACATCTTCACTGACTGCAGAAGGAATTTAGGGTATAAGCACCTAATTTGAACATGTCAATTTAAATGACTAAAAGCTGGCCAAGATGAACATGGGTCCAAGTACCCATAATATGGAGTAGAAAAGCATTTGAAGGCAGAGTACTCTGTAACTGCAGGTGCTTCTTAGCTGAGATGTGAAACTGTGAGGTTTTTCTTTGTTATCTGTGCTCTGCATGCTATGCATGGGGTTTGGTATTGTTCCCTGTGCTGTGAGGTAATACAATGTAAACTATGAAAGCAATAAAACAACATTCGTTTGGGTATCTAAAAGTTAAAACTCTTCTTGGTTCATCAGAAACAGCTTCAAAATTTGTTTCTGTTTGGGGACATCTCTGAGTATTTTTTTTTTCTTGGACTACCATGGCAGACTGTGTATTATTTACACGTAAAACATCTCTGGGCCTCTTGCTTCAATTTTACCCTACAATTGGTTTAAATTGGTAGAATTAATCGGACAAGGTTTTACTGCTGGCCCCTGTGAGAAATAATTAGTAGGACCTGAGTCCCTAAGCCACCTAGACCTCTTTTTGAAAATATCTTCTTCTGTCTCTAATTATGAGAGAAAGGTAATTATCTTCTATCCATAAGTTAAGTTGTATTTTTGTTTTTGCTAGACTGTGTTTTTTGTTTTTGCTAAAGAGACATGCCCACATAAGGTGTACAACTGTCCTGGCCTAAGACTGGAAAAGAAGCTAATTCTGTCTTCTTTTAGCTAGAGGGAGGAGTTTTTGAAGAGCTGGCATAACTTCAGTTCCCAGAGAACAAACAACCACACGCATTGCTTGTAAGCACCTAGAAGATAACAAGCTGTTAAGTAACAACTAACATAAATTGTCAAACTAGTCCAGCATTTCCTCACACCAGATTCTCCTCTCGTAGATGGGATGGCTTTTCTGAATTCATGAAGTTTCATGAAGATGAGTCCTCAGTAGGATGGCAGAGAAGAGCCTAGGAACTAGAATAGATCCCAAACTGAGCAGGTACTGTCAGTGTTATACTTCTGACAAAAATATTTTTCAAAAAGCAAACACACTATCAGGATGTATAAACATGAATATTATATGTAATCCAGCTGCTCTCCTGAATACTGGCTGCAGCTGGAGCATTACTGCATCCAATTAGAGGCACCATACTTCCAGAAAGTTGCAGACCAACATAAGGGAGGGCAAAGCAGAGCAAAAAGATTGATCTGAAACCTGGAAAATGTGGCTTTAAAGAAAGAATCAAGATGGTGGAGTACAAGGAAAGGAGAACTGAGGGGTAGATGTAAGTCTTCAAATATATGAGAGACTGCTGCAAAGGAGAGATTTACAAAATATTCTCCAAGCATTATTTAGGACATTGATCTTCAGGGCAAGAAATAACATGCTAAAATGCAGCTAGGAAGATTTAGGTTAGGCACGAGAAAAGATTTTCTATCAGTAAGGATAATTACACAGTGGCAGAGATTTCTGCGGGGAGTTAAGGAGTCTCAATTGCTGGAAGTTTTAAAGAAAACATTAGACAAACATCTGTCAGGAATGGTTTAAGTATAGTTGATTCTGCCTTTAGACTTGATGACCTCCCTACTAACTCTGTGATCGCAACTGTTTTTCCTGAGTGATTTGTAAGATACTGGCTTAAAGGTTACAAGGTCAAATGTGGTGGATATATTGATTCCCCACTGTCACCAGCTAAGCTGGGTGCTGGTTGGGGAAATGATGAGCTAAATCTACCGGCAGTCAGAGGAGACAGTGGAAGAGGGCAGAGTCTGAGATGAGTACTAGGGGTAATTTCCTTTTCCTCTCTTGACCTCTGGTTTGAACTTAGCTGATGGACTTGCCATCTGTGTTTGGTTCTTAAAGGAGCATGCTTTCACCGGTGTGCTGTAAGAAATGGCATTTCCAAGTTCAGAACTGATCATCTGAAGTGGGGAAAAAAGTAGGGTAAGAGAGCACTTGATAAAAAAAGAACATAACAGGGAAACAGCTGATACAGATCCAAATTTCAGCAGGACAGAGCGGAGAGATAGAAAGTGGCAGTTCACTACCTAAGCCATTTAAGTTAGAACAAAAGGTCAATTGAACCTTGGTGGGAATGGAAACAAACTTGGGATTTGCAATCAGAGAGAATAAGCTGGCATCTTGGCATACAAATTATGAGACATTGTACCATATGGTCAAACTGTATTTTTAAACTGCCCTCATCACCCTAATAAAAGAACCCTCCAGTAATGCATTAAGTGGGGTGATTTATATCAGCCAGAGGGGTTTGTTCTTTTGATCATTCTTTTTCCTGAGGGGCAGTGCATTGTTCTGGTTTAGGAGTTTTTTAAACCGTATGACTGATTAAAAAAAAGTTCCCTAACACATGACTTTGATATTCATGTTTCATTCCCAGGAAATCTTTAGGATTTATCAATCCAGCCGTATGAAGCTAGTGAATTTTCACTTGGCTAGTTTCGTTATTTTATTTTGAATAATTCTATGACTACACAGAATCTACCTTACCTGCAAAAGTCACTCAGTTAAAATTTTGGGGTCAGAAATGTGTCAATTCCTACTTTTAAATACTACATGTGCAGCAGTTTTTACTAGTTAACGTAATACCTAAACAAAAAAGAAAGGCAGGAAAATAGTTTTCCTTGTGTTAGGAACTTTTTTTTTTCATGCATAAAAGCTAGTGTATTTTTACTCTCATCTGTTACAGAAACAATGTTTATGTCCTGTAGCTCAAGGGTTGGCTCTTCATGTGGTGTGTGAAGCATTTCTGTGGAGCTATGCAAACTGGCATCAGCTGAAATCTTTCACTAAGTGATCAGACAAGTTCAGTCATTTCTGGACTTCAAGCCCTTCCTTGATGAAGGTCTTCAGCATCAGGTCCAAACAGTCTTTCAAAAATGTGGCTGGTGCTGACCTCATATGGAGTTAATCTTTTGCCTAATAGCAACAAGAGGGTGGGTTGATTTAATTACTGTTTACAGTAAATATTCCAGGAGATCTTTTATAACAGGTTGGACAAAGCACCAGGCATTGCTGAGAGGTATATTTTGGCACATTTCTGTTAATCACTATGTGACTAATAATCTCTGTCATATTTCTGGCATATTTTATGGCCCTCTTGTGATGTTTACAAATATTATTTTGCACCCATCATTCAAACTTGACTTTTTTCTAAAGCAGATTGGCTGATTAGCTACCTTCATCTTATTTCCCTTTTCTTCATACACTTACTTCACATCCTCTAAAGGCCTTTTATTCTTCCTCAGGTTTTCAGCATTGATATGCTTGGATTCTGATGCTCCTGCTGGTTTAAAGAAGAAATGCAACACTAATAAATTATAATAAATTGTCAGTCTCAACGGGTCTGTGACCTTCAATCAGTAGGGGGTTATGTGCAACACTTCATTTCCCCTTCTTTTAGCTCTGGCTGTTTCCCTTGCTGTTAGCCAGTGTCCTTGATTTATGGGTGGGCCACCAGCAGGATATCTCACCTGCAAAAATAGTTCACACTGTGTTGTTTATTGTACTAAGTAGGCTTCATGCTGGTTGGGGGTTTTTACAAGGGAAAGGAGCTGCTGTCAGTCTTTCCATCATTTGAGCAAAGCTGGCACCAAAGTTCTCTCAAATTTCTACACGAAGTCGAGGAGCAAGAAGCCAGAGTGAGCTATTGGCTCTTCTTCAGTGAGTCAGTCTCTTTTGGCTTTTTTGACTTGAAGTTCAACAGAAGATGAGAATGAAGCTAATGAAAAACAGGGCTAAAACAAACAAACAAAAAACCCTTATTGTAGAGCATATATTTATGCTGCCCACATCATTTTAAATATCTGATTTTCCCCTATTTTAAATTATTACCTGCTGTGTGACATGTTGCCATTTCTTATGACTAAAACAAAAGGTTTTGATTTGTTGAAGGAAAAAAAATATTCAGTTACCCCAGTGTTGTAATTTCAGTGAAAATACACGACAGAAACATTGGTTATATTTAACTCTCAATACATGAGCTTACTAGGCAACAAAAGCAACCAGTAAGTGAATAGGGCTACCTGCATGTTATGTTTGTCTGTTTTTCTTATTTATGAGATTTTCAAAGAGACGAATATCCTACGTTCCACCAAGACAACATTAAAGAAATGCAGTGAAGATACTGGGGATATCTAGTGCTTTTTGCATATATTTACATTGCCAAGTTCTGTAAAAGGACTTTTATAAAGCTGGTCCACAGTATCAGGCCAAAATTGGTAGAGAGTTCCAGAGACTGTCAGAGAATGGCAAATAGATCATCCATATATTGTCCAGGAATACCTCTCCCTCTTCAGCTGCTTTGCACTGCTGTTGTGACAAGTTCTTGGGTGACTGCTGGTAACAAGAGCAGTTCTGTTGTATCACCAAGGTTGGACTGTTACAATGCTTTTCATCTTATGGAATCTTTAACAGCTTTATCTGTATAAGACTTGAATTCTTGGTTGAGAGGTAAGAAATGAACAATTACCTCTTGTGCAGTGCTTTCTGAGTATCTTCTCAAGTGAATTCATGAGGTAGTGTAATGATGGCCCTTTTTGCTGCTATTAATGATTTACTTATTTTCCTTACAACTGTCCGCGTGTTTCCAGTCTCTTTGATAAGTCTTTCTGCTATCTTTGTGATGCTGGGTTTGGTTCCGCATAGAATAAAAAATTCTAGTAGACTCTGCTTTCTCACTTGTATGGGCATTTTAGGTTCTTAAGAGAATAACTGTTGTTCAAGTGAGCAAGTAGTACAACAAAGAGAAGAGAATTTCTTCCTAGCCCATCAGAAAAGTTGGCTGGGTTGTCATGAACCTTAAAAAGACATCGTACATGAAGTCATGCTAGTTATGTCATTAAACTACGATGAACTGGCATATAAACAAACCTTCTGTGATGCAGGCAGACAGCATTTCTGAATTTAAAAGTGTGGGCTGAAATAAAGCACCTGACCCCTAAAATTAACCCAAAAGATGAACAGATGAGGATTATAAATGTATGCTGCAGGCACTCTGGAGGAAGTGAATAATGATATCACGCTTTGTTGGTTCATAATGTTTTTGTATACTTTCTGATTTGCTGTTCTTTGCTAAACACCTATAACGTCTTCCACCTCAAGGCTTTTCTGTTGTTCTTTGAAAAAAAAATTGCTCTTGTCACTTACGGATGGAGCACATCCATGCATCCATCCATGCATCCATCCATGCATCCATCTACCCACCATACAACTTGAGTAAGGTGAAAGGAATCTTGCCTTAAGCATATTTAAACTTGCTTACGAACAGTCATATTTGCTCCCTTATATAAAAATACTGTATTTATGAATGAGTATGCTGTTCCACTTTAAAAAGAGTATGCATATTTGAAGAAAAAGTGAAGCAAAAAATATTACCTCTCTTTTCTTTTTCCAAGTATTTGCTTTCAGACGCATACACTTTTGATATGATGGATTATAATGCAATTTTTAGAAGTCCAGCAAATGGAGACCGATACTTCTAGCAACTGATTAGTCTTTTCAACTCCCCAGTGTTAAAGTGAAAGATTTTATCATTCATTCTGGAGAGAATGCATCCAGAAATGTGATTGTAGATTTTTACAGAACAATGGTTTTTAAACATTTTCAATCTGGAGACACCTTGAAAAAATCTACAGCTGAGGTACACAGCAAAATGAAGTTGACTAATTTTAGTCTTGCTTCTTTCTAATTTATTTTCTTACATTCCTTAAAAGTAGTCAATAGACCACAGCGATGCTCAGGACACTTCTACAGAACGGATTAATAGCCTGAGTAGAAATCGTCCACTTGACTAATTGTTGGTTGATATGGTTGTCTCTGTCGTCAAACAAGCTTAAATAATGGTGACTTATGAATAAAATTTCTTCTGTTGGTTTAGCAACCTATACTGGTGCAGAAAAGTAACATCTACCTATAGTATATTTTCTTGAATGTAAATTGAACATAAAGTAAACAAGTATATCTTTAAGGATATGCTTTCTGGGTTAGTTTGGGTGAAAACTATGTCATGTATTCCCTAGACTTCAATTTCAAGAGATCTGACTCAAAGTCATGGCTCATTGTTTGTCAACAAGTGACAATACATTTGCTGACCTAGTTTTAGATGCCAAGGGATTTTCTGCTTCGCAGAATATCCTTGCAGTTTGTCACATTCTGCTCAACATCAGAGACATTGGCAGAGATACATGGGAACTATGTTACTGTCATTTTTCTACGTTGTTGATTTTAATATATACAGTAAAAATACCCCAAGAATTTGGTCATCCTTAGAAAGAGTGGGTTTTACTTGCCAAGATTAAAATGATTTATGATAACGTGTATTAAAGCTTTGATTTCTTCCACATTCTCTTAAATTCTTCAGTAGCTCTGTGTGATATGCATGTGTTGAACAATATGTATTGTTTAAACCACACCTCGGTTTCAAAGTCTGATGCATCTGCACATCACTGTTCATGACTGGAAGTAATAAACAAAAAAAAGATTGAATTCATTTGGATATTCAAGGAGGTGGCAAAGTCACTTTCTCTTGATGGAATTCGGAGACTGGTATTTACTTCTCTGAATATTACCTCCTTCTGACTTCCCTTGCAGTGTTGTCAACCATTTCTTCTGCCACCTTTCCTCTCAGACCCAAGTAATCCATATAGACCTTAGTATCTAAAGTGATCTTTCTCGTCTCTTATGTAGACAAGATTATGTCTGTCTTTGAAGTCTTGTAACAGGTTTCCATAGTATGAAGTCCGATCTTTTTGTATCCCTCTTCAGAGCCACTTACCCAATGCTGGGTTTTAATGTATCTGTCCACCAGTCTTCCTACTCTTGAAGACTGATTTATGCACTTCTCTTGATCATCTCCATGACTGACATCATGGTGCTGGTCACATATGTTTTCCTCCATAAATAAATCTGTAAAGCTGTTAATCTACTCTCATCCACATCCCTTTCTGATGATCACTGCTTAGATGCTAAAAGTAATCAGACAGAGCTGATGGATAGATAGAATTGCAAGTGTAGAATGTTCATTTTCTTTTGAATTATTGATTATATAATAATAATAATAATAATTATTATTATTATTTGGTCTGGAACCTGTAGGTTTTCACAACATCAAGTAAAATGGGCCTATTTTGAGTTTGATTTGCATGAGATGCAGTTGGCATACATGATAATAAAAAAAAAGTCTCAAGCAACTGTACTAATAAAGTGAATACTAAGTTGGAGTTTGCTCTGTCTGCTGACTTCTTATACTTCAGTTCTTATATTCCTTGTTCACTGTTGAAATGCAAGAGATTTTCATCCCAGCAGTAGCTATCTATCCTTGTCTGATGTCTGAGTTTCCTGAGAACAGGAAACTAATAAGACAGCACTGGCACAGCTAAACTTGCCATCAAGAGCCATATGCTTGAATTATTTTGAACTCCAGTGAGAACAAGTGTCTGACTACATAATTCCAAGAGCCATATTTGTGTGTTTTTTGAAATGATCTATATGAAGAGAACACTAAGCAATCTGGTTACTAATTAACATTTCACTTTCATCACCTCGAAAACTCAGTGTTTTTAATTCTTTCAAAATTTGTCTGAAATTGGCTTTTTCTAATGTTTCTAATTTATGCTGAATGGTCACTTTTGTAAGAATGCTGAGTAGCCTTTTTTTTTTTTGGTTAAAAGAGACTTGTCACTTTTGAGCTATGTATTCCAAAGTGTTTTGGAAAGGAAGTTAATATCATTACCCCTATTGAAAAGCATTTTCTTTTGGCTCTCTTTCTTCCATCCCCCCCTGAAGAATATTTGGCTCATAATGTATAATATTTTACATAATATTTTACTTATTTTCCCCTTGGCACTGGAACAGCAGAGTCAAGTAGGAAATCTGGAATATGTTCCACATTTTTCCCTTCTGTCTGTGATCAGTAAGCTGCAAGAGATGAAAGGGATTGTGATTCGAATGCTTCCTTTCTGTATTTTATTGAACGCTGAAAATAGTTCTGTATTTTTTTTCATTCATTCATTTTTTCTGCTATCAGCATAAATAAAACTGATTGGGATAAATGGCATTTGTCTTCCAAAAAAATGGAAATTCAATGCTGTTTTGTTTTGTTTTGTTTTTTTAATTTGACATTGATTCATAGGAAAAAACAGGATGAATATTTTCATAAAAGTGTTTTTTTTCATGTGAAATGCAAGGTTTTTTTTACAGTATATAGCTGTGAGCTGCATATCCTATGTGCCATAATATCATATATGT
Source organism: Apteryx mantelli (assembly GCF_036417845.1). Lineage (NCBI taxonomy): Eukaryota > Metazoa > Chordata > Aves > Apterygiformes > Apterygidae > Apteryx > Apteryx mantelli. The sequence continues at coordinate 92,845,893 of NC_089980.1, forward strand.
AACTTGTGAGAGCAGTGTGCAGAGCTACAGCCTGTTTCTTCTTGAATTCTTCTTGAATTCTTCTCTCCTGTATTCAGACTTTATATTAGTCTGGCCAATTAGGTAAATCATCACAAAGTACACACTGACTGTATATATTCATGTCCATGTTAAACTATGATCATCCTGTTCTCTTGTAACTATTAAGAAAAAATGACACAGACTTTGAAAAATCATAATTTAAGTTTCACAGTGCTTAGTTGTAGCTATATGGCAAATACTAAATTGTGACCAGATGGCTGTGTACATAAATGAGATAAATGACTGAATTTACAGAGACATTATTAAATAAATTTATGACATATATCATGAATTAGATATATGTAAGTGGTCTGAAAATTACTTTGTTTTCTTCAAGCAAAAATGACTCCTTAGAAATATGAAATACTCTGGAATTGAAATATATTACATACAAAATATTACTGAAGCTTGGAGAAGGAACACTAAATTCACAACACATTTAGAACAATCTAAATCAATTGCACTATCATCTTTTTTATTTTGCATGATGTATGGCATTGAATTTTCTTTTTTCTTCCTTTTCCTTATTTGCTTACCAAATGAAAAAGGAAAAGACAATTGAAATAGTTTTTCCAGTGTCCTACAACTTCAGCTGCATGAATTCTATCTTGCCCGCCCTTCCCCCCAGTTTAGAATAAACATATCATTTCCCTAAAATGTGCTTAGAGATAGTACCATGTGTATCTGAATCCTACATTGCAATATGCCATCTCCAGCACAACACTGTGCAAAGGTCTGCATTGGTATTTGTCAGTCATTCCTTGGCAATTTATAACTGAGTTGAAGTCCTCCTACCCCCCCACCCCTTTCTCACTACTGCAAGAATTTGTGATGAATAGGATGGAAAATCTACAGCATAAGTATTAGTTAACAGAAGACTGTGACTACGGTTTAAATCTGAACAGAAATTCCTCAAAGGAATTAAAGGGGTTTTAATTCATTTATAATGACTACCTCTGGTTTAACTACTCTACAGTTGTGAGCCTTTATCATCTAGAATATCTATTACACTCTAGAAAAAAATGAGAAAACACATAGTTTTCTTCCTTACAGCAAAATGATTAGCTTCCTTATTCTTATAACTTATAACTACATAATTCAGCTAAAGCTTAAAAGCAGAAGATATCTGTTGAGAAACTATGGAAAGTCATTGTGCAGATACGTGAAATATATTGACTGTGTCTGACAAAAGAGCCAAAATTAAACATTACATAGACTGAGTACTACAACACCTGGACTGAGTTCAGCCTCATACAGAGTCCTTCCCCTTAAGCCAAAGATTTTTTCAGTGGAGACTGCCTAGATGTCTAGACTGTGGAGCAGGTGCATTCAGGGGTGTAAACTGCAGTCCTGGCTCCTCGGATGTTCAGCTCTAAGTATCCATGTCAGGATACTGACTATGGTGAACCTAAAATTATGCATACATCTTTCATTATAGCATATAAAATTTAATCTAGAACTAGGTTAATAAATTTCTCAAACCAATGTGACTTCAGGCTTAAAAGGCTTTCTAGGCATTACATGTGTTGTAAAACAGAAAATAAAGTTTGGCAAAGAAGAGGACAGGCACAAAACACAAATGAAAAAAACAAAGACCAGCAGTAACTACTCTTTCAAGGTCATGATTTTATGGGCCTGTCTTTGGATAATGGCCAGGTCATTTCCAGTCCTTTCAGCATTCTGTTCTCAAATGTCTCAAGGTAGGATTGAAACAGCAATGAATATGTGAAAGCTTTTCGTGAAAAATCCAAAACTCAGAAAACATGGTCCAGCATATATTCAGCTAAGTGAATTTTAAATCTTTTTCATGGTTTAAAGAAACACTGTATACAATTTTTAGGGGTATTTCTAGGGTTTGGCAAGTCTGTTGGAGTGATGCCTTTGGGAGAAGATGAAGTTCCTGGGTCTTATCACGACTGTAGTGTCACAGAGGACTGTTTCATTGTTTTCAGGAGCAAGGTCTGACTATAAATATTAAGCTAGATCAATTCAGCCTCTTAGGATTCTGGGGTTCTGCACCAGTGATGGATGGCTCCTGACTGCTCGTATTCACAAGTGTATTTTTTCTTCAGGCTTGACTATTTTAGTTCTATATTCCCAAATGCTATGGGTTATTTTATATCCCTTTGCAGCTTGCAGCAAGTCTAATAAATATCTTGCATTGGAGGTCGACCAAGTTCCTTGATTATCCTACAGTGAGGAAAGGAGCTTTCAAGTTATCTAATCTATCTAGCTAATGTATGTCTAAAGTACTCTCACATTTAGTACTTCTCTTGACCTGGCAGTTGACCAAGTTCCCTAAATGTCTCTTTGTGCCAAAAAAAAAGAAAAAAAAAAGACTTATCTTCATTATGTCCAAGGAGTTTAAATACTATTATTTGCTAAGTACTGAAAAAGCTGAAGCTCTATCAACGACCCCAGAGCTGTTACAATATTAATGCATTTATGTCATTTCAGAGTACAACTCTACCTCCACATTTCATCACTGTACTGAATATGGCAAGCTTTGTTAACGGGATGATGTAAGTCTAAAAATGTGGAAGGTCTCTTCTCACTGGAAACACAGGGATTCACTGTGGCAAACTTTGACAGCAATTCCTTCACTACCTCAGTTCTTTGGTCTCTAACATGTGCTAAGCAATACAATAACTTTTGGGCCATGGTGACAAACCCACTTACTGCTAGTTGCTACTAGTTTCAGCCACGAGTGAATGCTCACTTGGATTAAAAAAATGCTTTGTATTTAATATACATCTGTTTCTACTCACTTATCCTTAGAATTTATGTGATAAATGATGAGTCTGAAACAGGCAGAAGATGAAGAAAATTACTATTTTATTAGAACCTGTCTCTCTTCCTCCTTCACTTCTTGGCTGGGAAGCTGGCAAAACTGCTTTCATAAAGCAAAACCTTGTAAGTAAAGCAATTTTGTGCTCTTACAGATCTAACTATGCGCAATAGTCTGTTTTCAAGCAGTAGAAATAGGAAGATCTAGTAGAAAAAAATACCATAATTAGGACTATTTATTGCCATCCTTGAGAATGTTTCCTTTGTTTCTTCTACATGTAATATTTCATTGTGAATATCAGGAAGACCATTCAGGCAAATTTATTAAAATACTTCTTAATAATCTTCCCCACTTTATTTCAGAGATAGATTATAAACTATAATAGCCTGCCTATGATGTATTTGCACTTGAAATTTAGTACAGAAACTGATAGAAAAGAAACAATATTAGAAATCATATATAGGTCTGCTAGCATGGGCTTTCTCTAAAACTTTGCCTGTATAAAAAAGCATAGGATTCCAGACACACCAAAATTACAAGATTAATTTAAAAATAAGAGAACAGTAAGTCCTTCAAACATTCCCTAGAAAAGCAATGTCAAGAACATCTTATTTATACAGTATTATCTGTTCAAGAAAATATCAGCATTACATTGGGATGAATGTTATAAAATGTTTAAGAATATCATTCAGTTTTTAAACAAATTAGCTTTGTCTGTTTTGCCTTGTTGGATATTATTGCAAACAATCCTGACAAGTCTGTGGGCAGGAATGTTTCTAAAACACTAACTGCTTAGTCCAATCAATAGACTACTCATTATTTGTTGCAATTTTGAAAATGAACATAAGAAAATTCTGAATCGCATATAGACATTCTGTTGCAAGATAATTGGAAAATATCTGTCAAATTATGTGAACCAAATTGCAACTGTTTGAACATTAGAAATACAACAGCAATTTTTTTCATAGCAAAAATTTGGTAGGGTCACAGCATTATGGTACTTCTGTGACTAATAATCACTCTTAGCTGGAGAGAAATTCCATTAAATCTGTGGTAAAATCATCATAATAAGAAACATACATTTTCATTTGAATCAGTGTGAACATGATTAGGAGGTTCAAGTCAGTATTAGTTTATACTTACTTGCATGTCAAATCAGAGCATTATATAATTACTTGCTTATGCTTTTTTTTGCATGTTTGCCTACACAGGCAGTAAATTTACTCTGTCTTCCCTTATAATAAATTTGACTTTATTGTATTATATTCTTTGGATACAAAAACAGATTAGGTTTATACCTATCCCCTTCATGAAGTAACACAGAGAACTTCCTAAAAATGCTGTCTTCCTGAAATACAGGCATGGGAAATCTCTATTGGAACTTTTATATGGTACTGTTATTTTGATTATAATGTTTACTGAGAAGTTAGACTTTTAGAGAAATGTTTCTTTTTTCATTCAAAAACAAATTGTGATAAATGAAATGTTTTCATTGGCTATTCAACACGTAGCAGGTTCAGGTTCTGAAAGAGCAATTTTCAGTGCCTGGAGCTGACCAAAATCAGTCCTCTGTTCTTCGTCTTGCCTAGGGAATGTGATGCAGACATGGGGCATCAGCACTAACACAGGGTCTTTCTTAGGTAAAATGCTCTGGCTCACGTTTGGATGATCATCTGCTTGTGGAATCCCAAATTATATCTGGCAGCAGATGTTCACAGAAATCTTTTGCAATAAAGCTTTTGACTAAAGCTCACTGAAGTTAAAGCTTTTCTGAACTCAAGCTCTTGCCTAAAAATGTCCAGTCTCAGCCTCAGCTCATCTCAGTTCTGTTACTAGTAGCAGCCGTATCGTGTATTTCTCTGTATATTTTGCCAAGTCTCCTGCTATGCCTGTATCATTTTTACCACCTTTATTTACTAACCTATCACCTTGTCCTCATTCAGATACTTTCTAAAGCCCCACTTGTCTGTCAGTAAACATAAGAATTGAATTTAAGAGTGAGAAAAGAAAACCCTAGACCCGAACATTCCTAGCCTTAACATTTTCTACTGGGTTCAACCTGGGTCTGCATCTGTGTCTGAGTCAGACAGCAGAGGCAGGGAACATCTTCATTTGTGTGTAGATAAGGATATTGTTAGTACTAATTTATAGATGATAATGTTAAGAGATCACTTTTACAGCTGTCCATCTTCTATATTGCATAATGTGGATAACCCCCTTTCTCTTCAAAAACAATGGTCTCCTGAAGTTTCTACATGGATTTTTTTCCCCCCCCTTACAAAACGGTTATCCACTTTTTGCTTCTAGCTGAGGCTTAGCATGGTTTCTTTAATTCAAATCAAATGTGCATGCTGCATTTTTAAACACAATTAAACACTAGCTCCTGATAGAAAAATAGCATTAGAATGAATTAATTGTTGGTACTGGTTTGATACCAGATACAAAGAATCTGTTTTTCATTAAGTGTCCCTCTGGTGAAAATGCTGTGTTATAAAAATGACAACTCAGCATGCATATGAATACTGCATTATAATTTCGATGTCATGTTTGCATAGTTTACTGTTTTATGAAATGTATTGCTGTGCTCTGCCCTACTGGAATTGAATTAAATTATGAAACTCAAGCTGGCACAGAAATAATGGACTGAGGATGTATACAACATTAGATTCTTCCCACTCCTAATAACAAATAAACTGAAATATCATCTGGTTTCATTTTTTTGCAGGAAGTGGTGCAATATAGAAAAGTCGGGAGGGGTGCTTTCATACTTTTTAATACTTTCATTGCAAGATGATGTAAAATTCTGAAATTACTCTGGAGTAAAAAGTACTCTGAAAGTACTCTGGAGGAGTACTCAGAGGAAAGTGCTTCCCAAGTAGCGAACACGATCTCTTTTGTTATTATTTTATTTTTAGAAAAATTGACACTGTGGAACTGTCAGTGCAGTTGTGATAGTATAATTCAGTATAGGAGATATTTCTCCTTCAAAACTGACACTGAACTTTAGAGGTCAGTGAAGCCCCATGAGACTTTTCACAACAGCAAGGCTTTAAGTTATGGTGTCCCAGTTATTTTGAAAGAGGATGGTTTTCTGCTTACCTGCAGTCTTCCCTCACTCCTCCTAGCCAGTGTGTTCTGCCTTTCCTTTCATCAGCCTTTGCACATGAAATGATTCTTGAACTTCTCAAACTAGTTTTGGATTCTTTCTCTGATCTAAAGAAGAGAAAAAGACATAATTGGAAACTGATTGTTTAATGTGTGAGTATGGGACGCTTGACAGCCATTTCTGTGGTACTTTAATAGTGAGTAAAGTGTTTCAGTTACTTATCTGACTGGACTGTTGGAACCTCTGAGTTTTGAATTCTCTGGATAATATTGAAATAAAGGTTCTTGATTTGTCTGACTATTGTTCTGTTTCATCCTGGAAAAAGCAGTTATAACTTACTTGGAAGCATTTAGGCTATATTTTAAGTGATGTAGAAGATAACTCAGGTTGCATGTCAAATTTGAGTTGCTTAGAAAGGCTGTGTGACTTGTCAAAACTATTTATTTTATTTGTATTGCTTATATATATTGCTTATAAAGAAAGCATTGCTTATAATCATTGAGCATTTTGTGGCTGACTAAAATGAATTTAACTTACCAAGTGACTGTGTTGGAAATTAATTAAAAGAAAGGTGTAAGATGAGGCTGTCACTGGATTTTTTTTCCTTGCTTTTTCCCAATTAAGTACAGAACATTTAATGGAATGGTTCCTTTTTTCTTAGCAGGGAGGGAAAACTGTGAAAGAGTTATGGGGAGAAGAAATGTCCTTACCATTCCCTTTAGGAGGTTACCATGTATTTCAGTCATCAGAATGAACACCAACAGGGCTTAGAGGACATCCCATGGATTGCTTCTCAGCAGTCCCAGGAAAAGTTAGCCATCTTCATGGACTTTTGTGATTCAGATGAAAATCTGTATCCCAACCCATGGATATCTGGGAGGATGCCTCTTAAAAAGAAAAAGTATCTACTATGTACTACTTGCCTTATAGAAAAAACAAAAATATGGTCTCAATTTACATGTGGAGTTCACAGTCTAATTTCACACTCTGAGAGTGTGCATGTACAGGGAAAAAACAAAAGAGGATAAAGGAAGGAAACAGTAATAAGATTCAAGCTCATTAGTCACTATTTTTTGTTTCTTTTAAGTTACAGAAGAGGAAAGGAGGATTCTATAGATGAGTACCATTAGCTAGGATTAGTGAAGCAAAACTAAAGAGTTTAAGGCTTATGACATCAGAAAAAGAGGATGAAATAGTCATAACAGATAGGACTTATGCTGCCGTACCATAACTATTTTGAAGTTTAGTATCAAGCATAAACTAGTTGTCCGGTCTCCATCTCATTGCTAGAAGGCTTTACATCACCCTATCTGAGGCTGATGTGTAAAACACGCGGTGTAAATAACTGTGGTCAATATACTTATCATTTTCCACTGACTAACATTTCTATGGTTGCAGTTAGGTGAGATGAATCCACTCAGTATTGAGGAGCAAAATCTGGAGGGGAAGAGGAATATTGAAAATGATAAGAAAAAAGCAGAGGAAGAAAGAAGGAGGTAGTGTGAAGGAATGTGATCAACTCAATTGAAAAAAAGAGGAGAGAAATCCAGGAAGTGTAAGTATAAGAGAGAAAAAAGGATGGAGAATGCATGAGAAAGACAAGCATCAATCACAAGAAAAACAAAAGAGGAAAGAACCTAGCTGACACCAGTACGTGTCAAACCAAGTTCAGAAGGTTACAGGTTCAGGCTTTGAAAATACACAGGTGCATTCCCTGGTAGCTGAATTTTCCATGATATTTTTCAGGAAAAGGTCCTTGGGGAAGTGCCTGTAAGTAAGCAATTCCATCTTCATGTCATGCTGAAAGGAGATTGGAAAAATTGTTAAGAGGAATAATTAAATGCATTATCACCCAAGATGGTGATGAAGAACAGTCTCTGGGATGTTTGCTGCTAAAAGAAACAAGGTAAGACTCATTGGACCTGTAAAAAGACAGTTGTTTGGATGTTCTCAGACTATAGCAGTAATTTATGTGCTAACATATTAGTACCATTATATCCTATCATAATTTGCATAATGGCATAGAAGAAGAATGTCTTCAACCACTCTCAGAAGGATTTTGGTGTTTGATACAGATCATTTATACATGGCTAGAAGTTTGGGCAAGAAAAGGAAGTCCAGTGCACCCAATAAGAATGTCATAGACATTTTGACTGTAAAGGGGGCACATAACATGTGCAGATCACTCAAGAAACAATTTCTAATCACCTTCACATGTTGTCTAAGTGGCACTTAAAATTCATTTAACAACACTTAAAATTCATTAACATTCATTTACAACACTTAAAATTCATTTAACAACACACCAAAGTTGAGAACAGTCAAATATAAAGACCGTTCATAAAATAGATGTACTACTACTGGTTTTGCAGATTCAAATTAATTTACTCACAGTCTGACTTCCTAGTTATTTTTGGATGTTTTTTCATTGAGAATATCTATAAATAATCTTGACAACATAACTATTAAGTGGACCAAATAGATTCAGGTAATGGAAACTTCAAGGCTGTCCTGTTCAGATTCTGCATCTTTTGTTCATAGAGGTTCTCCTGCATCTAAGATCTTATTTTTTCATGGGTTGCATGCTTCATTTTGTAACTTTTTTATATGGATAGTAGATCAGCTCCTGAAAAAAAAGGTTGCTAAATCATAAATGAGGAAGGATTTTTCAAAGTTTTAAATCCTGCTTGGACATGAAGACAAAGAATAGATTTTTGTTAGTTTGCTTTTAATTGGGTCCCTGCAATCCCAAAACAGAGAGATGTTAATCAGAGAATTAGGTCAACATTTCCTTAAATGTGGAAAAGAGTAATCAGTGAGAAAGAAAAAAGTCATCTTAAGGAGAGTCAATGACTTAGAATGACTGGGGCAGAACTAAAAGGGCAAAAGCTTTCAGGGTCACCACAGCAGACTGGGCATTGTCTCTTGCTGTTGTAATAGCTGATTTTCTGTCTTGCTTGTAAATTAAGCAGTTTTACAGATTGTAAAAAAGATTCATCTCCCCTAATTTAGCCATTAAAAGTTAGTTGTTTAATTCAGGTTATTCTCCCTAGGGACCACTTATAGTCAATGAGAGAAATATACCATTCCTTTCATCTTAAACTGGGTGTATTAAGATAGGCAACATGAACTGTTTTCTGAAATTGTTTGTTTTCTTCTATTCACCGTAAAGAGAAACTAGGGTGACTTGGACTACTAAAATGACTTGAACTACTAACATCTTAAATTAGAGAAGATGAATCTCAATCTGAATACATTGCTGCAAATCAATTAGTATCTGAGTCTGTCGGCCTTATTTCCCTATTTTGCTGAGAGAGAAAAAAGAGCCTTGCAACAGAACCAAAAGAGTAATAATCTATTAACTTTATTTTGCATGTTTTGGATTTTAATATGTTACTTCAGAACCAAAAAAATTTTTTTAAAGATGTTCCTTACTTTCTAATGACTAGCATAAGATGGCGGAGATGAAATATGCAAAAAACATTTCAAAGCTTGATTTGAAGATTGTTATTGTTTTTTGAATAATAACAATTCTTATTGCTCTTTGAAAGATAGAATTAAACACAAAGGCTTTAATGCTTGCCTAACAGTGTCAGCAGAGAGGAAGGTACAAAATGTCATGGCCGCTAGATAAATAAAAGTCCTCTTCTAGGAAGTCTCATATCAACCTAATGCTGTTGATTGTTTTAAGTTCTGAAAGATGTATTTGTATGTCACAGCCACAATTTTCAGTAGTATTAATTAGTATGATTCTGGATACTCTTGCTGTCCTGTAATATTTGATCTCTCTTTGAAGAATTCTTCCTGAGAACACCTGTGACAATGTTTTCTCCTTTAAGCACTGGTTGCATGAAACTTCTTTTTGATAGCCAGGTATCTTAAAGTCAAATATTATTGATTAACAAGTTCGATATATTTGATATAGTGTGCTTTATTTTTTCTTCTGTTTTTAATATGGCTTGAAGAAAGAGTTTTGACTTCCTTGAATGGAAGTCCAAATAAGTATAGTATGTCGTATTTTCACAGATGTGAGCAATCTGACTTCTTCATACAAAAATGCATAGCATACAAATGAGTGTGAAAATTTGGAAGCATCAACCATAATTCTTTTTATATCTGTGACAGTATTTAAGGACAATAATCACTGAAGAATTTGCACAGATTTAAGGAAGCAAAATATTTTAAAAAGAGTGTTTGTATAGCGACAGGCTTTTCCCTATTTACTTCAGATTACAGAGGATGCAGCTGTTACCTCCTGTAAGGGGTATATTTTCAAAGGACTGAACAGTGTTTTAATAGCAGGACTTATTTTAGAGCCTGTTATCTGTTGACTACAATGCCCACAACTTCAACAGAAGATTGAAGAGTTGGGCCTTGACTCTTCTTCTACTGTAGGCAGTCAAAAATTTTGCTATTGACTATACCGGTGCAGAACATGGTTACTAAATGTGGTGACTGTATAATTCTTTCTTATTCTGTATTTTAGCTTTTGTGGTTCTGTATATAGATCATTTAAATAAAGATGAGCTATATTAAAATTCACTATTTCCGGACTCAAAAGTGAGTGTTGGAGAGTTATTTTGGTGCTTTCATTTTTTCATATACCATTTACTTTATGATTTAAAAACAAATCTGATTTTATTATACATATCCTGGTTTTGGCCTGCTATGTATGTATGAAAGATCACAATGTTCAACAAAACGACAGTGGGATGATAATCAGTTCATGATTATATCTCTCACAGAGATGAGGGGAGAAGGGGAAGGTGGTGGGACTTCAGCAAAACGTGACAAGAAAACAATTTTTATGTGGGTTTTGAGTCCAATTCTGGTTCCTATTTACAAAATGTAGCAATGAATTTTAGTGTACTGGAACTATAACTGGGAAATAAAAAGGAGTGTAATCTTTCTTTATCATTTGATCATTCTTCAAGAGGTAGGGCACCCATGTATTCAGGGAAGCTGTGGTCTGTATTTTATCGTTGTGAACACTCTGTACATCAAGTTTGAAACCACAGAGCCCTGTCAGCTTTATTTCCCTGTTTTGCTGGGAGAGAAAACTGGAGTTTTTCTGGAGAAAATTTTCATAGACTGCTGTTAGCTTGCAAATTTGCAGAATAATTCTGTTTGGGTTGAATGATCTAGTCCCTCCTATAGCCAGAGCATCATGTATTTCAGATCTTTGCTGGGATTAAAGTGTCCCAAGAAATAGTGAACAAGATAAGAATACAGAAAAGAATGAGATTTAAGGACAGAAAGAGAAACAGGAAGACATTTCATCCAGATTTCAGTGGCCCAATGATAAGTTTATGTAAAGCCATACTCTGAGACAAATGGGAAAGGTAAGGTGTCAGGTAAATATGGAGAAGGAAAGAAGGGAATGAAGGGAGAGAAAAGAGGAACGGACATTGCGTATCTTTATTGACTGGGTGGGGTATTAATTTAGTTGCAGATGCATTACTATGAGCAAACATGTATCTGTTTACCTTCAATCATATATTTATTGATTAGTTATTTCCTTAGGTATCGTATCAGTTTAGACACTTGTTTTTGTTGGAGTGTGCTGGCCTAAATAGCATGGGTACTAGCATATACAGAGTGGGATGGTCAAATGTAGCTGATGGAAACACTGTATAAAAACTTGCTTACTTAAAATAGGATTTTGCTTTATATATATATATTTATACACACACACATATATACATAAATATACATACATGAATATATCTATCTATAATGTCTTTATTATACCTAAATTCTCATCTTACCTGTCTATCCATCTACTTCTGCACCTCTCACCATCATAATATCAAGGATTGTAGACATAGCAGAAACGTTGCACGACAAGGTTTGGAAACTGGTTAATAAACATTGCATAAACAATAGCATGCAATGTCATCTTGTTTCCAACATGTAACTGCACACCTCAATTATTACTATCATTTGTAGTAACGGTAGCTGTAAGTGGTTTTACTGTAGCTTCCTGGAGCATGAGTCATAGGCAGTGATGGTGTTGAGCTAGACACTGTACAGATAAAGAACAGAAGTTCAATTCCCACCCTCACTCTCTAGCCGTAAGGAAAAGGAAAGGTGATGGATTGCATCATGCAGGGAGCATGAGGTAACAGGGAGACAATCTGCAGCCTAAACAATGTCAAGTTTATTGTTACACTTCCTGTACATATCACGGTAAAAGAGAGTTCTTAAAGATAATTTAAAGCACGGTTACATGTGCAGGTATTTATTTCAGATGTTTTTCCCAAAACAATTTGATTTCAACTGCCTGCAGCTTGTGTTGTAATTGATGCAGAATGACACAGTGTGAATCTGTTTAATCTCAATACACTTTATAAACATATGGGAATTATTGGTAATAACAAAATGACTCCTTCAGGAAAAAAAAAAGAAGTCTGAAGTAAACACCTGAACAGATTATCATACCTTGTGGTACATGTTGAAAAACAACTCAATGGAAAAAAAAAAAAGCCTGTAATTAAAAATGAATGCTATCACACTTACTCATGTGAAGAGCCCAAAGTTTAGACTACTCAGCCCAAGCATGGGTGGCTCTGATAACTGAGGAGCATAAATTTGAGGCACTTTTTGTAGAGCCATTCCTGTATTCTTCACTCAAGTTTGTTTACTTCCTTCTCTGGGATTCTTTCAGCATGAAGTGGGCAAAATTAAAATGCCTTTGAAAACAGCAGTTAAATAGCTGAAAACATTTGGTATTGTTGATTTTAGCTAACTTTAAGATTGACGTTGACATAGTTTTTACATCTGCCACATCATAAAAAAATCTTTGAATATTTGTACACATTTATTTATTTATTTCCAGGACTCTGACCAAGCAGGTTACAATAAGAAGATATGACATTTACTAGTCGAGGAACAAACAAAATCGTTGGCTTGGAAGTGTCAGTGAAAAGCAATCACTCTTTTCAAAAGCAATATGTCTTATTAACAAAAGCAAAAGACTCCCTACCCAAAAGATCCAAAGATACCTTTTTTTCATTAATTTGCTGAAACTAAGCCTATTGGATTTAGTTCGGGTCATTTGTATCATTGGATTACCAAGCTACAGACACGTGATTACTATGCCTCCATCAAAACTATTTTAACCAGACCAATGTGGGTTGATGTGTCTCTTGGACTAATAAAATATTGCTTTGTTGAAGTAACCATATTTCATTCACGCCAATATAAGTGCAATTGTTGGTACATTGCTGCACGCTCAGCCCAGCTAATGCATATTCTACCAAATGAGGAAAGCTTTGTGTCATTGGATGGTTGCTTCCCCCTCCGCAGATTCACAGCCTCAACAGTGTCAGGGGCTGTAAGCACATTACTGCTTCATTTCTCAGCACAACACCCTGCCCTGGCGGCTCCTCCTATGCCTTGCGAGGAGAGCTGCCTATCTGATTTTGGAGCCCTGGCAAAAAGCCTGAGCTCATTGATTACAGATCACTGTTAATAAAGAGCATTTGTAATGCAGCAGTGGTGATACAATCTCCACACGCCAGTTCATGATGGCCCTTCAGTCTCTACAATTAAGTCGTCCAGCAGGCATGCCCCCTGTTGCAGCTGCTCTGTCAATCTCATTTTGTAGTACAAATGATCTTAGACCCAGTGTTTGACATGGGGTTTTAACACCAAAGAAGGCAATTCTGCAACTTCAAATGAGCCTAATTGCTTGTGCGCTCAGGCGTTCACTCAAGCTGCTTCAGTCCATCAGAGAGAGATTTCCAACTAATTGAACAGCTCAGAAGAAAAAGAACCACGGAAACCACAATGCACTGGGCCGTTTGAGAGGGTTTTTCATGATAAAAACCTTCAAAATAAGATATATATTTTTTTAAATCAGCCACCTGTCAATCTAGAAAGCAGTTTCATTGGTACAGAAGCTGTCGGTGAGGTATGGCCTAAAACTGAGTAGCTCTTAATAGCAAAGTCTACAGGTAAATGTAAGTTTTGTTATATAAAAAAATCATTTATTTTAGATTGCAGAATATTTTCCCTGGAAAGTTTTTTTTAATGGTGCATAACAATTAAATGGTAATGAATAGACTCTGCAAATACAGGATTTTTCTTACCTGAGGAATGCTATTCAAGAGAATCTTACTACTGAAGTGTGTGAAGTTATTCATGTGTCTAAGTGTTGGGACTGAGCTGGGTGACATTCTGCTCGCATAAATATTTGTCTTTCTTATTTTTTTAGCACAGCTGAATTTAAATTAGCATATTTGTCCTAGCAAATTATGAAGCTGATTTCTCTTCTGAATTGTACCATTTTCACCTCTTGCTTTCACTCCATTGATTTAAATAACTTTCCTTCAAAGGTCAATTCACAGAGACTTTTACCCTGATGTTTACATACTGTATGTCTAATAATTCCATGTCTGTTCCATGAGTGATTCAAACATATGATTTATGCAATATTTGTATTCTGCCTTCAAGGTAGTAGTTCACATCTGAATTGACAGCGAGTCAGTAGCTACTTAGAAAAAAAGAAGACAGAACAGAATAAACAATATATATTTATCTGATGTTTAAAATAGAAAAAAATTAAAGATTTTTGCTTTATTAAGTCTAGTACTAAACTTTTTTTCATTAGGTTTGTTCTGGGGAGGAACTGGTTAACCCAGTCCAATAAAGCACTTCAGCAGCTGTTTAACTGTAGACATGTTAGCAGTCCTCTGATTCCAAATAACAAGTTGCCTTTGCTGTTATTTGGGTTGTGGTAGTGTGGTGGGGCCAAATCCATCTTTAAGTCCCTGTTGAATGATGTGTATACTTAGTCAAGGACAATGCTTACCCCAGTGAGCTTACAAATCTTGTAAAAGAGATATATGTATATGTGTGTGTGTGTGTGTGTATATATCGATCTAGCTTGTAAAAATTTACTGAGGCACACCAAGGCTTACACCTGTACTTAACTTGATTGTCTTGCAGCAATATTTGCACAATTGGTCCCTAAAATAATGATGTATCCCAATAAAATAAGACCTCAGTTGACTACAAGGAATAAGAAACACAATGAAGTCAATGAGAGTATCTTTCGTTCAATGACCAGTTAATTATACCAGCATTTATGTATTGCTTGTCATGTTTAATGCCCCGTAGTAGTGAAACTAAGTCTAAAGGACTAAACAGTTTGGTTTAAAGACATATCCTAACATTTTATGGGTATCCGTAGAAGTTAACAGCAACACTCTCATTTGACTTCAGTGAGAACAGAATCAAACACTCTAGTTTCATGATCAAAGACCAAATTCTTCTACTTGAACTGAACACCGGAGAATACTATCTGCATGTTCAGAATGTACTTTTTCCAATCATTTGAGGTGTTTTATTGCTCTGGTGTTGAATTATGACTCAGAATTTTAAGATTCAAGCATGTGTAAGAATGTATAAACATACCATGATTACCAAAGTAAAATATCTTTTCATTTCAGGAATACTTACTAAATTAGATTAGAACATCATGATGTTTGTCTCTCTAAGGATGTATTTCAGTGTAAATTATACCCCAAGAATATTTTTGTGTAAAATCTGAGGGCTCATACTATACATAGGATATCAAATGCACTTGTAATCCTATAGTAAAGACTAATTGTTAAGTGCTTTCTAGGTCCCCTAACAGTGGGGTGGAGCTGTAGCTACAGGGATCCCCGTTTCTGAACTCAGCAAACAAGCTGTCCATGTGATTCCAGATGTTTCTGTTTTTTTAGGGCAGTGGACCTCCCAGGATCAGCATGCCAGCGTGTCTGAGATATAGAAGCCACCCTTTGACACTGAAAACTCGGTAGTCCTAACCCTATAGTTCTGCAAGGGACTGAGTTGGTTCTTCCAGGGCAGATGGGCTAAACAGATCCACGTTGTCAACTTCCTTAGCCAATTGCATCTGCCAAAAATCTCATGTTTAATTTGCACACCCAGAGAGTATATTTCTAAACCAAAAGGAAAAAAAAAAAGCTGAAAGCCTTATGCAGAAAAACAGCTGTACTCGTTTGTGCTGTGAACCAGCTGAGTCAGCCCTTAAATGGAACCCTAATTAATTTGTGCACACAGTGTAACCAACAAATAATGGCAACAGACAGGAGAATGGATTGTGTTAAGGAGGATTAGTCTGTATCAGAAAGGGTGGGTGAGAGAGGGAGCCTGATGACAGCTAATTGCTGCCAGGAGGACCAAATAATGGGCAGCAGACAAGAGAAAGAAAAAGAAGAGGCTGGTGGAAGTAGTCATCAGGTGTTTATCATGATGAAGTTCATTGTCCCTGCTGTTTACTCTGGTGTTCAGCCTTAATATCCATTTGGAACAGGCACAGTAAGGAGCCTTGTTAAAATAATAAGGTCTTAGTGTGTAATGTATTGATGGAGTCAGAGCTCCATGCAAATGTCCCTTTCACAGGGGCGATACAGCCTGAATGGCATGTAGGGCTCAAGCACCAAGAGCTGAAAAGAAACGAAAAACCTGATGTTCTCACACAGCAGCTCCACACACGCTTAACATCTGTGCTTAATACAGCTTCCCATAATGGCAACTGTTTAAGTGGGCGATGTCTCTAGATTTTTTCGCACCTCAAAAACTTGCTCATTCTGATAACATCTTCTGTTTTATCTAGGAAACATGGTACAGTGTTACTAAACCACTAGTAACCCAAACATTATTCTGCACTATTTTGAATCTATCTTGCTAGAGACTGAAATAATAGTTAATCATATTTGTATGGTTTGCAACAAAATCTGAATGATTGCGAGGATGGATGTTTAATATTTGATAAGTACGCAACATATTAGCCTACCCTTGTGGTTTCTATGTATGAATGGGTTAATATTTAATGCACAAAAAAATTACAGAACTACTGTTTCTCTTGAAGTCACTGAAAATTGCTAGCAATAAGTACCACTGATATTCAAGCCTAGAGTGTTGCAAGCTAAGGACTGAAAACTGATGGCCTGCAAAATCAGAGAGACACTAGAGATTATAGCATTGATGAGATTGAGACCTAACTCTCTGCTACAGTATATGTTTTAAATATTTTGCTTTAAATAGCCATTAAAGCAGGACTGGCCTAAACTTGTTAGCTGAGAGCTGTTGAACAGTGTTTTCTAAAGGAATGAATAGCAATTCTGAAAAAACACAAAATATTTTCTGTGATTAGAAAGTCAATCCAGCTGGGAAGAGACATGGGAATATCAGGCATAATGTATACACACACACCGCACAAACCATAGGAACATGTGCTCATATATGTATACATATATATGTATATACACATGCATATACATAGATAAATATTTTATCAACAGTAATGTCCTTGCTGACAATTGAGAAAGGAAGCTATCAGATATGTAAGAAGCAATCCTTAAAAAATAACAGGAAAAATGAAAATCCTATTGCTTATTTAGTTCTAGTAATATATAAGGGTAAAACAGCTGTCAAAAATGATGTAAAACCCACCATCAACTAGTAAGGATGTTAAACAAAATCTAGTATTGTAAGACAATTTAAATTAGCGGGGCTGGAAAACTTGCAACCACCATACGTAAAAGCTAGCCAATGAATTTTCTGAATCATTAATCTTGATTTGTAAGAAATGTAGGTGTATTGTCCTGATATACAAAAAGATATATAGTGTATTTTGAGTATTCAGACCAGCTAGCCTTCTGAACAAAGCTGTGGAAAAGCTCATATTAGGCATAGTCAAATAACAAATTAAAACATGTTTGTGTAATCAGTGCCAGCTGACATGATTTCATGGAATATGGATACTGTAAAACAAAAAATTTGTTTGTTGATGAAACTATAAGCTTGGCTGATGAAGTTAACTGTATTGACATCATATACAATGTAAGGCATTGGACTCGGTACTACATAATGTTCTGATTAAAAATAGTTTTACAAAAAATGTTGTATAGCCCATATGTAAGAAATTAAACTGATCTGCAAACAGTAATTTCAAATGGGAAATCTTCATACAAAAAGGGACTAGGGGTTGAATTAGGTCCTGCCAGGTCCTGTTAATGAATGATCTATACATGTTTTCTATTGTGATTTCAAGGAAAATATAAAATCATTGCTTATGAAATTGATGATGATTAAAAAATAATTAAATGGCACTAAAACTATGAAGAAAAGATTGTTTGGTAATGAACTTCCTTTGTACAAACTGCATGGAGTATGGAAGACAGTAAGATCTGTCTTAATTTAATGTCTTAATGAATTTGCCTTCCTTCCAAATAGGAAAGAAAAACTATGAACTTCTACATTCTGCAGTAAGCAAAAAAGTTAAAAATCTGGGGCTGACCATATTTACTTTGATTTATATTTCATTTTAATATTATTTGCTTTTTTAACACTAAAAAAGCCTTCTACTCAGAAAATCAAATAGCTTGCTCTACAAACTAAATCTCAGCATTGCCCTTACAATTTTTCTTCCAGAATGTAATTCCAGAAAAAAACTGTATGATAGAAGCACATATTCAGATGGAATGTGATTCCATCAATTTTTCTTCAATTAGTGCTGCTAATGTAGGACTACAAAGTAGGTCATGCATACCAGATGGGAGGCATTCATCTGGAATTAGGTGACATGGAAAAGAATCCAGAGCCTCAGTAAAGAAACAGCTAGGTATGAACTAGGAATATCAACTCAGAGTTGGAAGAAAGTACAATAGGCAGTATTGTTTCTAGTTGTATAATCCACTGTACAAAAAGCAAACTGAAAAGCTACAGAAAGTTCAGAAAAGTCACAAGAATTATTGGAAGTCTGAAACTAATGTGAATATGTAAATTATGATTAGGCCACTTCTTAACCTTTCCTTGGATAAATAAAACACATCAAGCTTCTAGAGGAAGGCATTCTGAGACTGGATAATTATTTAATCTAGTACAATTTATTTTCCCATATCTCCCACTTCCCCAAACACAGAAATCTGAAACTAGATTAATATGACTTCAAATGTGGTCCTTGAAATAGTGACAAGCATAACTAGACTACTTCTTTACCTGTAGATCGAGGGTGGCCAGGAAGGACTAATCTCTGGCCGTAACAGCAAGGAGCACAGGCCAGTTTATATCCAGAAAGCTAACCTCGTCTCCACGTCTCCACCACCAAATCCTTGTTATACCTGTGGGCACGGACCATGGCTGATGTCTTCTCCTGAGTGTACCTGAGCCTTCCTTGGACAAGTTCTAGTTGGCACGGACTAAAGCTATGCCACGGAGCATGATAACAATTAAACAATACAGAAAAGTCTGCACCCTGTGCCTGGATAAGTTTACTCATCCAATCAATACAATCACATAAAATTAGCCTTCTCCTTTATCTCTGCCCAGTTCACTATTGATTTTCCTGACTTTGGAACCCATTTCTCCTTATGGCTGAATACCAGCAGCATCAAAACAATTAAGGACTATATTCTTGGGTCCTACTCTGAAGATTGTCATCAGCTTGCTGTATGGCTGTGGGTTACTAAATTGAGCTGTATGGCCTAGCTTCCCCATACCTTGTATATATCTGAAGTGTGCCATAATTCCCCTGGATGTTCCTGTTCCTCTAGTGGCTACATTGAGAACCTAGGCTAGCTTCCTCACTTAAGCGTGTGAACTGAGGAGGATGGATGCAGACCTTGGAGCCTTAGGTTGTTTATCTGAAAAACTGCTGCTGAACTACAGCCCTGAAGCAGCGAGAAAAATTAATTACTGGTTTGCAACATCACAGAATTTTCCATGAACAAAACTTTTACGGCTGCTGACTGTTTCTTCTCAGCTAGATAGTGATAGTGTATTTTGGGGTTTTCCAGTAGACCAATTTTGTCTTAATAGATTTCAGTCAATTATGCAGGTTATTTTCTGATATAGTTAATTTACTAAGTGAAATGTAGACAGTTTTAATAGCGAGCAAAGGTGGTTAAACCACATACTGATGGTTTCCTTCTGCAGAAATGCTGCCAAATATACCACTCCACTCTCTAAGGAATTCTTGTCCTGGTGTCTTGGTTTTCATCAACTGCAGTAGTACGCTCTGCCCCAATCAGTTGTATAGCTCTGAGCTCTCTACCTGGGAGACCCCTAGTCCAAAGGACACGCACACCAGTAACAGCCTCAGATCCTTTCTTCTGCAAATAACCAGGCTGGTTTTGTGTTTGTCTGTCTTTGGTTTCCTTCAGCTGGCTTGACTCAACTTTAATCACTCGGGGTATATTGAGCTAGCTGGCTTGGGCAATGAACTTCCTCTCTCTTGCCAGATTGAGGCAGCATCCAGCAGTTTGCACAGCTCTGACCATAGGATTGTCTTTTTTATGTGGATGTAGTGGATGAGGACTCAGGGGCAAACAGTTGACCATTCCATAGCACAGATCCTGTGATATGCAAAGCTTTCATGGAATAAGGACTTATGCTTGATTTCAACTCTGCACTCTCTGTCTGTTCTAATATCCTTTCAAATTGTGTGACGGGGTTGAGAGACACAGTAAGAGGAAAGTGCATTAAGAGGTTTACTATAGTTCTCTCTTTTCCAGGAGCAGCGTTAACAAGAAAAGACCACGTTCCTGGCACAGTCCCATAGTAGACATTAATCTCAGCCCTCTAGGATGATAAGGGAATGAGACCCTTGAAGACTCAGTGTCTTTTCTGAGAATTACTTTTAATAATGCAGCTAAAATGGCCAAACTGAAAAATCATGGACCAGTACAAAACAGAAATGTCCTATTTGAATTGTTCATTCTTGCTTTTTACTCCTTCTATTTTTTAAATGCTTTTGAATGTTCTCTTTCTGTTTAATCATCCTTGCATATTTTTCAATAGTGCCTGTGTGAACATTTGTGCAACACTTGGTGGTCTGATTTCTGATGCAACCTAGTGGCAAGAGGTTATTGACATTTCTCAGGAGACTTTGGAGTTAAAAGTACCAAGCTTTCAATGGGAATGCAAGCAATCATTGCTATCTGTTGATATTTTTTTCTCCATAGAACTGGGAAGTAATATGGAAACAGAAGGTTTATTCATGATGTTTAGATGAGCAAGCTGAAGATGAATAGAGGGCAAATGTTGTGTGGTTTTGCTGTGTTACTCAAATTGCTTTTCTTTGCCTGAAGATATTAACAGTGGTGATGTTTTTGGTTACTTGGCACAATTCTCCTCTTGATATCTCAAATATTCTCCTTCTCTTGGCTTTTGTCCATTTAATGCATCTCTTTTGGTGATTAATGGTGAGGACCCCTATTTCAATAAATCCTCCAGCCAGGCAGAAGTTAGAATGCAAGGCTAAGGGCTCTGCCACTTAATCCTGATCACAGGACTAGAAAAGGAAAGAAGAGGATTTACAGGTTCTGGTGTGTATGCATCCTGACTTTAGAATCCATTTTCTGTATGTATCTATTGTATTTGGTTCTAAAAGAAAAAAAAAATCATATTGTCTTGTTGCTGAAAGGGTGCATAACAGAAATCAACTTAGAGAAAAATGTGCTTATATAAAAATCAACAAAAATATATTCACAGAGTACAGGCCATGGATTCTTTATAAGCTCAGAATAAAATATGATTACCCATCATATACTTCATTCTTTTTAGGATGATAAAATCTCTAAATCTCTTTAATCCCACTTGTTTTAAAACCTCAGATTGGCTATTTACTTGACTATCCAAAATGGATGTAGGAAGAGTTTCAGCTTCATTTATTAAATAAAACTACTCAAATCAGCATAAAATATGTGAAATGAACAAATACAAGCCAAGCTGTTATGCAGGTGATCTTCAATGTTTGCACACATCAAGCAGGCAACTGTATTTGCAAGTACTTTCTGGAACATGTAAAAGCTAGTTTAAATATTAAAATGCTAGTTTTCCTCTAAGCAAAGACAGTACATTATACAAGAGATATTAATAATTGGTCATTAGTACTTATAGAGGGCTAATATCTTGTTATGAAAACAAATACTATTTTTGCATATTCAAATAACTGAATGTTATTTAGCTTTTAAATTGAAATTGAAAGGGTGGGGGACTCCCTGCTGCAGGGGACGGAGGCATCTATCTGTCGACCTGACCTCATGTCTAGAGAGGTTTGTGGCCTGCCGGGGGCTCGTGTGAGAGATGTCACGCAAAGACTGCCTAGGCTCGTCCATTCTTCGGACTATTACCCACTGCTGCTCTTCCATGTGGGCGCCAATGACACCAAGGGCAAACTGGAGACCATCAAGCAGGATTTCAGAGCTCTGGGGATGGTGGTCAAGGGTCTGGGAGCCCAGGTCATCTTCTCCTCAATCTTGCCAGTGAGGGGGATGGATGAGAGGAGGAGGAGACGGACTTTCCAGGTTAACGACTGGCTGCGCCGCTGGTGTTGGCAACAGGGTTTTGGTTTCTACGACCATGGGACCCTGTTTGAAGATCGACAACTGATGGCGAGAGATGGGATCCACCTCACGAGGCGGGGCACGTGGGTCTTTGCCAACAGGTTGGCCAACCTGGTAAGGAGGGCTTTAAACTAGGAAAGATGGGGGAAGGGGAGAGTTATAGTGACAGGGTAGTTGGCAAAAGACAGCTCAAGTTGGGATGCCTCCAACAGGTGAATGCAGCCAGGGAAGTGCACATGGGATGTGGCTATGGAGGACCCTCTTTTACCCCTCCTGGGAAACCTGCATGCTCGATCACCTCTCTGAAATGCCTGTACACCAATGCATGCAGCTTGGGGAACAAACAGGAAGAACTAGAGATCTGTGTGCGGTCGCAGGGCCATGATCTCATTGCCATCACAGAGACATGGTGGGATAGCTCGCATGACTGGAGTGCTGTCATGGATGGCTACGTGCTTTTTGGGAAAGACAGGCCAGGAAAGCGAGGTGGTGGAGTTGCTCTTTATGTGAGAGAGCAACTGGAATGTATTGAGCTGTGCCTAGGGGTGGATGGAGAGCGAGTCGAGAGCTTATGGGTAAGGATCAAAGGGCAGGCTAACAGAGGTGACACTGTTGTGGGTGTTTACTACAGGCCACCTGATCAGGAAGAGGAAGTCGATGAGGCCTTCTACAGACAGCTGGAAGTAGCCTCACAATCCCAGGCCCTGGTTCTCATGGGGGACTTCAACCACCCCGATATCTGCTGGAAAGACAACACAGCTAGGCACAAACAGTCCTGGAGGTTCCTGCAGAGCATTGGTGACAACTTCTTGACGCAGGTGGTGGAGGAGCCAGCAAGGAGAGGTGTGCTGCTGGACCTCGTACTAACAAACAAAGAAGGACTGGTTGAAGATGTGAAGGTCGGGGGCTGCCTTGGCTGCAGTGACCATGAGATGGTGGAGTTCAGGATCCTGCGAGGAGGCAGCAGGGCACCAAGTAGGATCGCAACCCTGGACTTCAGGAGAGCAAACTTTGGCCTCTTCAGGGACCTACTTGGAGGAATCCCATGGGTGAGGGCCCTAGAAGGAAGGAGTGTTCAAGAGAGCTGGTTAATATTCAAACATCACTTCCTCCAGGCTCAAGAGCGGTGCATCCCTATGAGTAGGAAGCCAAGCAAAGGAGGTAGGAGACCTGCATGGATGAGCAAGGAGCTCCTGGCAAAACTCAACCAGAAGAAGGAAGTATACAGAAAGTGGAAAGGGGCACAGGCCACTTGGGAGGAATATAGGAACGTTGTCAGAGTATGTAGGGATGCGACAAGGAAGGCTAAGGCCCGTTTGGAATTAAATCTGGCTAGAGATGTCAAGGACAGCAAGAAGGGCTTCTTCAAATACATCAGCAGCAAGAGGAAGACTAGGGAAAATGTGGGCCCTTTGCTGAATGGGGTGGGTGCCCTGGTGACGAAGGATACAGAGAAGGCAGAGTTACTGAATGCCTTCTTTGCTTCAGTCTTTACTGCTCAGGCCAGCCCTCAGGAACCCCAGACCCTGGAGGCAAGAGAGAAAGTCTGGAGAAAGGAAGACTTTCCCTTGGTGGAGGAGGAGTGGGTTAGAGATCATTTAAGCAAACTTGACACCCACAAATCCATGGGCCCTGATGGGATGCACCCACGAGTGCTGAGGGAGCTGGCGGACGTTATTGCTAAGCCACTCTCCATCATCTTTAAAAGGTCATGGAGGACAGGAGAGGTGCCTGAGGACTGGAAGAAAGCCAGTGTCACCCCAGTCTTCAAAAAGGGCAAGAAGGAGGACCCAGGGAACTACAGGCCAGTCAGCCTCACCTGCATCCCTGGAAAGGTGATGGAGCAGCTCATCCTGGAAGCCATCTCCACGCATGTGGAGGAAAAGAAGGTGATCAGGAGTAGTCAGCATGGCTTCACCAAGGGGAAATCATGCCTAACCAATCTGATAGCCTTCTATGATGGAATGACTGGCTGGGTAGATGAGGGGAGAGCAGTGGATGTTGTCTACCTAGACTTCAGCAAGGCTTTTGATGCTGTCTCCCATAGCATCCTCATAGACAAGCTCAGGAAGTGTGGGTTAGATGAGTGGACAGTGAGGTGGATTGAGAACTGGCTGAATGGCAGAGCTCAGAGGGTTGTGATCAGCAGTGCAGAGTCTAGTTGGAGGCCTGTAGCTAGTGGTGTCCCCCAGGGGTCAGTACTGGGTCCAGTCTTGTTCAACTTCTTCATCAATGACCTGGATGAAGGGACAGAGCGCAACCTCAGCAAGTTTGCTGACGATACAAAACTGGGAGGAGTGGCCGATACCCCAGAGGGCTGTGCTGCCATTCAAAGAGACCTGGACAGGCTGGAGAGGTGGGCGGAGAGGAACCTCATGAAGTTCAACAAAGGCAAGTGCAGGGTCCTGCACCTGGGGAGGAATAACCCCATGCACCAGTACAGGTTGGGGGTTGACCTGCTGGAAAGCAGCTCTGCTGAGAAGGACCTGGGAGTGCTGGTGGACACCAAGTTAAGCATGAGGCAGCAATGTGCCCTTGTGGCCAAGAAGGCCAATGGTATCCTGGGGTGCATCAGGAAGAGTGTTGCCAGCAGGTCGAGGGAGGTGATTCTCCCCCTCTACTCAGCCCTGGTGAGGCCACATCTGGAGTACTGCGTCCAGTTCTGGGCCCCCCAGTACAAGAGGGATGTGGCACTACTGGAGCAAGTCCAGCGAAGGGCCACAAAGATGATTAGGGGACTGGAGCATCTCTCTTATGAGGAAAGGCTGAGAGAGCTGGGCCTGTTTAGCTTGGAGAAGAGAAGGCTGAGAGGAGATCTTATCAACGTGTACAAGTATCTGAAGGGAGGGTGTCGAGAGGATGGGACCAGACTCTTTTCAGTGGTGCCGAGCGACAGGACGCGAGGCAACGGGCACAAACTGAAACACAGACACTTCCATCTGAACATGAGGAAAAACTTTTTCACTGTGAGGGTGACAGAGCACTGGAACAGGTTGCCCAGAGAGGTGGTGGAGTCTCCTTCTCTGGAGATATTCAAAACGCGCCTGGATGCAATCCTGTGCAACGTGCTCTAGGTGACCCTGCTTGAGCAGGAGGGTTGGACTAGATGATCTCCAGAGGTCCCTTCCAACCTCAGCGATTCTGTGATTCTGTGATTCTGTGATAATGCATGATGGGACTTATATAAAAGTGTTATATGAATATATGATATTGTTATTAATAATCTCATCAATTACTGATACAACTTGAAATATGAAACTAAAAATGATTATCAGTTGTAGGACAGATATGAAATCCTTGCTTTTTTGTTCTTTCAATGTTTTAGTTTTGTTTTTATCATATTTCTTTTGCTTACAGGGCTTGCTAACTATGCAGTTTCTATAGCAACATCCATTGACCGTTGAAATAATGAAAGCCACAGCAACTCTCCTGCAGTGAAATCCCTCATGCTGACAAGCTCAATTCCTATTTTCTTTGTCCACTGTTGCCTGTTGCTTACACAACTGAATCATTTGTCAAGATACTCGAGACATTTGCTAATTACTTCTGAAACAGACTAATGTAGACAAGACATCTAACCTTTACTGTACCTGCAGCCTAACATTCTAACAAAGTGCTAAAACAGGAACCCTTTTCATGTGCTGGAAATATAATTTTTTAACTGTTAAAAGATTTCAAATATGTATTTGTGATATTAAAAAGTGCTTGAATTTTGAAAAACAAAATCAATCAAATAAATTTTAGCT